>NC_080553.1:5977500-6345000 GCF_028640845.1 Ahaetulla prasina | reverse complement strand
GATAGATAGATGATAGATAGATGAATAGATAGATAGATAGATGAATAGATAGATAGATAGATAGATAGATGATAGATAGATAGATAGATGATAGTAGATAGATAGATAGATAGATAGATAGATGATAGATAGATAGATAGATAGATAGATGATAGATAGATAGATAGATAGATAGATAGATAGATAGATAGATAGATAGATAGATAGATAGATAGATAGATAGATAGATGATAGATAGATAGATAGAGAAAGAGAGAGAGAGACAGATAGATGGATGGATGGGTGGATAGATGAGAGAGAGATGAGAGAAAAGATAGATAGATAGATAGATAGATAGATAGATAGATAGATAGATGATAGATAGATAGATAGATGATAGATAGATAGATAGATAGATAGATAGATAGATAGATAGATAGATAGATGATAGATAGATAGATAGATAGATAGATAGATAGATAGATAGATAGATAGATAGATGATAGACAGACAGACAGACAGACAGATAGATAAATAGATGAGAGAGAGAGAGAGAGGCAGGCAAACAGGGAGGGAGGGAGGTAGACATGGTAGGTAGGTAGGTAGCTAGGGTGGGAGGGAGAGAGAGAGAAAGAGAGAAATGCAGATGTTAGTTCTTGGTTTGGGGTTCATTCCACATGAACTGAAAAGGTGTATCTTGTCCCACTGAAAATGGAGTCTGACGGGAGACATTCTAGCTTCGAAACCAAGACAGGGGCAGGGGTGGGATTCTACCAGTTCAGGCAAACTGGTAGCTCCAATGATCAGCTGGGAGTGAACCGGTTTGCTCTGACGATCAGGCGGGTTAGCTTTACTGACCTAATCTTCTTAGGTGATTCGAGCGGCAGAGCAGATTGTCACGCCTCAGCTGTGTTACTCCCCAGCAGTAAAGTGGAAGGTACGTTTTTGTAAAACAGTGCAGGTACATAAAGCGCGCAACCACCAACGGTTATTAAACTATCAGGATCCCACCACTGGACAGAGGTGGACAGCCACCATAAATCCTTTCGATCAAGACAGGATCTCCAGAGCAAGGAGACCCTTCAGGCCATCTGCAGCTGCTTCAATCCCTTTTGCCATTTTTGCATCATCTCTCAAAAAGAACTCGGTGTGACCAACGTCTGGCCCGAAAGCAAAGAAGTTTTACATGAACCACAAGTGAGAGTTTTAAAAAAAAAAACAATGAGCCTTCAGTCCCTCAGTTCTTTTGGCTCCCTTCTTTTGGAAGGAGTGCCAAAGAAGAAGAGGAGGGTGGAATTGACAGCATAACCAAGAATGATGAAATTCACTTTTTTTTTTACTACCGGTTCTGTGGGCGTGGCTTGGTGGGCATGGTGTGGTGTGGTGGGCACGGCAGGGGAAGGATACTGCAAAATCCCCATTGCCTCCCCACTCCAGGGGAAGGCTATTGCAAAAACTCCATTCCCACCCCACTCCGGGACCAGCCAGAGGTGGTGCTTGCCGGTTCTCCAAACTACTCAAAATTTCTGCCACCGGTTCTCCAGAACCTGTCAGAACCTGCTAAATAGCACCCCTGCAAGGATCCCTTAGGTCAGGGGTCTCCAACCTTGGTCCCTTTAAGACTTGTGGACTTTGCTGGCTGAGGGACTCTGGGAGTTGAAGTCCACAAGTCTTAAAGGGACCAAGGTTGGAGACCCCTGCCTTAGGTCAAGTTTCTCACTCCTTCTAAAATTAGCCTTTTTTTTTTTTTGCTTCTACATTCACTTGCAAAGGATAACAGCCAAATCAAGGCCATTTTAAGGCTCATGAGGTAAGGCTAAAGGGAGACGTTTGCCAGATCCTTGTCTTCCTTCTACAGAGAACTCACAAAGCTTCTAAAGCAGGTACTTTTGGCAGGATGAACCTCAAGAAAAATAACTAATAAAGTCATCCACTCCCTGAGGTTTTGGGTTTCTTTTGTTGTTGTTGTTGTTGTTGTTTTTGGGGTTTTTTTTTTTTTTTTTTTTTGGAGTGCTGGTATTATTATTCAACACAAAATCAAGATGCCCCTGAGAACTTCTCCAGTTCTTAAAAACTGTTGAAAAGCTGGAGAGGAAAGCAAAGCAAAGTTGAAAGAAAAGAACCACCTCGGTTTTAAATGAAATATGTACTCCTGGAGTTTCCTCCCCCCCCCCCCATGTTCTAAAAACAGCTTTCCCCAAAAACTCAAAATGATGGGTGTAGAAAGCTGGAATGAAGCTTGCTTTCATAGAAAGTCGCAAGCTCGCCACAGACATTTGAAATAACTCAGGTCTGAATGGAGAATTTTTCTGATGTGGTTGCTCTTTTTCCCCTGCTCCTTTGCAAACCTCACAAATCCTTTGGTGTGGTTGGAAGAAGGTTCTTCTGAGTCTACTACCCTGTTTCCCTGAAAATAAGACCCAACCGGAAAATAAAAAATGATTTTTCAGGATGCTCGTAATATAAACCCTACCCCCAAAATAAGCCCCAATTAAGATTATCAACCAGATGGGGACATTTAGTGCTGTATTTCCCCCCAAATAAGACCTAACCAGAAAATAAGCCCTAATGCTTCTTTTGGAGCAAAACTTAATATAAGACACGGTCTTATTTTGGGGAAACATGGTAGAACTAGAGCAGGGGTCAGCAACCTCCAGCTCTGGAGCTGCATGTGGCTCTTTCATCCCTCATTTGTGGCTCCCTGTTGCCAGTTGGTAAAAGGAAAAGACGCCATGCTGGGAGAAGTGGGGAACTGGACTTCCACTCAGCAGAGGAAAAAAGATGCCTGTTCTGTCCCCCTCCCCACCTCACAGAAAAGACGCAGAGATGCGTGTCCCACAGTCCTTTATATTTACAACAGACCTGATTTTCTGTAGTGGATGACAGACCTGGCAGCGACAGTGCAAAGGCCTGTTTATCCCGTGGGGCCAAGTTCCAAGTTCCTTATCTCTTACGGAGACAGAAGCCCACGTGTCCTAAATCCGTTGCCAAGAGCCCACAGAAAAATCCTCTGCACAGTCCAGGCCAAACGACCGATCTGCAGTTCACACTTGGTAGCTTTTTGTCCATCACAAGGGCCAGATGGCAACTCCGCCCGCTTTTATCCCGTGGGGTGTGGCTCAGTGACTCAGCAATCTCTGGGCCTGCCACGCCTCTTCCTTTGCTGCACATGCTTATCTTTTCGTCGCTGCCTCAGGTCAATCCAAGATTGATCTTCAGCAGCTGGAACCTGAGGCGTTGCCAGGGAGGAGGAGGGTCCGGGAGAGGGAGGCCTTGTCAGCTCCTCCTCCTGGCCTGCAGCTGGAACCTAAGGTGGTGCCAGAGAGGAGGGTCCTGGAGAGGGAGGCCTTGTCGGCTCCTCCCCATCACTCTCAGAGTCATCCTCCTCCATGGGGACAGGCTCGGGGCCCGGAGTCACAACAATACCACGCTAGGAGGAGATGCTATGGTGGGGGAACAGGCCTTCTGGTCAGCTCCAGAATTGGACGGGGAGCTTCTGGTTAGGATTTTTGTGGCTCTTTGAGTGTTTAAGGTTGCCGACCCCTGAACTAGACAGAGGTGTTCATCACAAATTACTGCTTGCACTGAGCAGACATCTAAAAATATCACGGCTTGATTTCATGCAGAGAAATGCAAAGAAAATCTCCTTTGGCTCAGCCAGGTAAGGCTTCCATTTAGACCAAAGGCAAAACGAAAAAGACCCCAAAAAATCTCAGCTTTCCTCCAGGAAACAAAAAAAATTACAATTTCCCACTGGGGACAATTCCCTACAAAAAAAGATATTTTTTTTTGCAAAAAGCTAACTTTATCTACTGTTCCTGGTGCGACTTCTAGCAGCATAACAGAGTTGGAAGGGACCTTGGAGGTCTTCTAGCCCAACCCGCTACTCAAGCAGGAAACAATCATTATAAAATTCTTGCTTGGAACTGCCTATATTTTTAGATGCTGCCTGAATAATTTTTGCCTAATTCCCCATCCGTTCACTCTGTGATTTGCAATGAAACATATAATAATAGGGTCGGAAGCGACCTTGGAGGTCATCTAGTCCAACCCCTTGCTCTTCTTAAAAACCTTCAGTGATGGAGTGCCCAAAACTTCTGGAGGCAAGCCATTCCATTGTTTCATTGTCCTCACTGTCAGGAAATTTCTCCTTAGTTCTAAGTTGCTTCTTTCCTTGATTAGTTTCCACCCATTGCTTCTTGTCCTGCCTTCAGGTGACTCCCTCTTTTTTGTGGCAGCCCCTGTGATATTGGAAGACTGCTATCATGTCACCCCTAGTCCTTCTTTTCATTAGATTAAACACACACACACAAACACACACACACATGCAAAATAGGCTCTCCAATTTGGTGGGCTGCAGCAATGAGCATCTTACAAAGTTCTTGAAAAAATGACTCGCAAAGCAACCTGAGAGCTAAAGAGAGCGATACAAAGGCATCCTTTGGAACACAACAAGCCACAACTCCTGTGCTAGAAGTTGTGCTATCTGGGAGGCCATACAATGCTACAGATGTGCTCCATGTTATAAACAAAAGAACACATTGCCTAGGGAGCCTATCTCCTAATGCCAGAATCTGGTGGCTCCCCCACACCACTAGTCCCCAAGACGTCTCTGGCATAATACATAGCTAATCTCTTTAACCACCTGCCACTTCGACCCGCTTCCCCTTTCTAATCCCTGATCCCTTAAATGTTTTGGTGAGACCTGAGCTTCTCTGCAAAAAAACAAATATTTCTCCTTTCTCCCTCCCACCAACCCATCTCGAAACACACACATATACAACCCGAACAATTTTACAGATGGGTTTTCCTCATTGCTGCCCGTGGGGAATAATAATCATTGTTGTTTTGCAGAGACGTTTCAGCTGCAGCTGTTTCAATTTAAGGTCGGGAAGCAGACCAACAGATGATGGACACCCTGATGCATTTGGAGGGAGGGGTGATGAGGTGGGGAAGGGTTACAAATATTGGATGCCTGCAGAGTCTTCATTAGAGCAGGGGGAGAGCAAGCCCAAGGCCACCCACTCACCCACCCTGTGTGGATCCTTCTGGGAAAGACTTTGCTTAGAACGTTCACAGATCAAATTGAGGACATCTTCATCGCTCCAAACTCCAATGGTCCAAAACCTACACTTCTCAGGGGGAATGGAATAGAATAGAATAGAATTAACAGGGTTGGAAGGGTCCTTGGAGGTCTTCTAGTCCAACCCCGTACTCAGGCAGAAAACCCTATATCAGGGGTCTGCAAACTTGGCTCTTTTTAAGACTTGTGGACTTCAATTCCCAGAGTTCCTCAGCCAGCTTTCTCTGGGAGTTGAAGTCCACAAGTCTTAAAAGAGCCAACTTTGCCGACCCCTGCCCTATATTTATTTATTTATTTATTTATTTATTTATTTATTTATTTATTTATTTATTTATTTATTTATTAGATTTTTATACCGCCCTTCTCCCGAAGGACTCAGGGCGGTGTACAGCCAATATAAAACAATAACAGTGTACAATTAAAACAGAATTAAAAAAACTTATTATATAGTTGGCCAAAATTGAAAATGTTTAACCTAAAAACCCTTAAAATTCATATAAATTACAACCCCAGTTAAAATTAATATATATTAATATTTAAAATTAAAAATTAAGAATTTAAAAAATTTAAGCCAATCCCGCTCGGATAAATAAATGCGTTTTCAGCTCGCGGCGGAAGGTCCGAAGGTCAGGCAATTGATGCAAACTAGGGGGGAGTTCGTTCCAGAGGGTAGGAGCCCCCACAGAGAAGGATCTTCCCCTGGGGGCCGCCAGCCGACATTGCTTGGCGGACGGCACCCTGAGAAGTCCCTCTCTGTGCGAGCGTACGGGTCGGTGGGAGGCGTGAGGTAACAGCAGGCGGTCCCGTAAGTACTCAAGCCCTAAGCCATGGAGCGCTTTAAAGGTAGTAACCAGAACCTTAAAGTGCACCTGAAAGACCACAGGCAGCCAGTGCAGTCTGCGCAGGAGCAGTGTTACATGGGAGCCGCACGCGGCTCCCTCTATCACCCACGCAGCTGGATTCTGAACTAACTGAAGCCTCCAAGTGCACTTCAAGGGGAGCCCCATGTAGAGAGCATTGCAATAATCCAAGCAAGAGGTGACAAGAGCAAGAGTGACCGTGCATAAGGCATCCTGGTCAAGGAAGGGGCGCAACTGGCAAACCAGGCAAACCTGGTAAAAAGCTCTCCTGGAGACGGCTGTCAGGTGGTCTTCAAACGACAGCTGTCCATCCAGGAGAACACCCAAGTTGCGCACCCTTTCCATTGGGGCCAATGACTCACCCCCAACAGTCAGCTGTGGTTGCAGCTGGCTGTACCGGGGTGCCGGCATCCACAGCCACTCCGTCTTGGAGGGATTGAGCTCGAGCCTGTTTCTCCCCATCCAGACCTGTACGGCCATTTCAAACAAATAGGTGTCCAATCCCTTTATAAAAACCTCCAATGTTGGAGCATTCACAACTTCTGGAGGCAATTTGTTCCACTGATTAATTGTTCTAACTGTCAGAAAATTTCTCCTTAGTTCTAGGTTGCTTCTCTCCTTGATGAGTTTCCACCCATTGCTTCTTGTCCTACCCTCAGGTGCTTTGGAGAATAGCTTGACTCCCTCTTCTTTCTGGTAGCCCCTGAGATATTGGAACACTGCTATCATGTCTCCCCTGGTCCTTCTTTTCATACCCAGTTCCTGCAACTGTTCTTCATATGTTTTAGCCTCCAGCCCCCTAACCATCTTTGTTGCTCTTCTCTGCACTCTTTCTAGAGTCTCAACATCCTTCTTTTGTGATCAAAACTGGATGCAGTATTCCAGTGTGGTCAGTTTGGTAGAAAGATCTGATGGGATTTGGGCTGGGAATGTCCGGTGTCCAAGCATAGTACAAGTAAATATGGAGAGGGAAAAGTGCAGTGGTATCTACTGAGAAAGGGTAAAAACAACATTAAAATGGAGACCACCAACTAGCCATCAAAGCTCTACAGGTTTTACGTGCGTTGTGATAGCTGGAAAAAAAAAAAAGAACCAGGACTTTTAATGCATGGAAACTGCGATCATTTTGACCGTTTTAAAGACACCCCTGGAAAGTGTCTATGGAGATTCTCAGTCATCCAGGACATGGTTGCCCCAAAGGTGCTTTTTCAGGAGGAAACTGGACTTTCTGTTTTTTCTTCGAAGATGTTCTGCTAAAAGACTTATTTTATCCCCAAAGCACTCTGGA
The DNA here is from genome assembly GCF_028640845.1 of Ahaetulla prasina. Classification (NCBI taxonomy): domain Eukaryota; kingdom Metazoa; phylum Chordata; class Lepidosauria; order Squamata; family Colubridae; genus Ahaetulla; species Ahaetulla prasina. The sequence goes on along the minus strand of NC_080553.1, from coordinate 6,337,790 downwards.
GATCACACAAAAAGCCTTGGTCAGCTTGGTCTATATCGGACAAGGCTTCAGAGCGAGAATATAAAATCCACGTTGACCTCTGGAAAGTATCATTTAACTGCCCACACCTTCTGAAGGTTTGCCCCAGGGCACCGAGAGCTTTAGGAGAGTTATAAAAAGTTCCTGGAACTGCAACGTATCATCATAGCAGTGTAAATTAAATTGCTGAGCTGCATGTCAGCGACAGGCCAGGCAGGAACCTAGCAAACAAGGGATAGAGGAGAATGCTAGGATGATTTTAACAACTTCTTCTGCATCTTACCAACGTCTCCATCAGTGGTGGTCTTGATCTCATACTAAGAACTTAAGTGGGTTTTTTGGTCAGGGCAACCTGGTTTACCCAATTATGGGATGGAGCATACTGCTTTTGTTTTCCGTCCCATAATTGGGTAGACCAGGTTGCCCTGACAAAAAACACGTAATCTTTCACCTGGTATAGCCGACAAAGGGAGGAGAGCCTGTGGTTTAGAGGTTAAGACATCTATCCAGTGGTGGGATTGAAGTAATTTAACAACTGGTTCTCTGCCCTAATGATTTCTTCCAACAACCAGTTTGCCAAACTGCTCAGAAAGTTAACAACCGGTTCTCCTGAAGTGGTGCGAACTGGCTGAATCCCACCACTGCATCTATCTAATATGGAAGTAGCCTGGATTCAAATCCCAGAAGGGATTAAGAGCCATGGTGGTGCAGTGGTTAGAATGTAGTACTGTAGGGTTAAATCATTGCTTACTCCAGGAGTTCGATCCTGACCAACTCAGCCTTCCATCCTTCCGAGGTTGGTAAAATGAGAACCCAGATTGTTGGGGGCCTTATGCTGACTCCTTAAACCGCTTAGAGAGGGCTGTAAGGCATTGTGAAGTGGTATATAAGTCTAAGTGCTATTGCTATTGCCCTTCCTTCCTTCCTTCCTTCCTTCCTTCCTTCCTTCCTTCCTTCCTTCCTTCCTTCCTTCCTCCTAGAGGATGAGAGCTAAATAGCTTGAAATAGATCTATACTAGTCTCCCTTTATTTCTTTGTCGGTAAAACATAAATTCAATATGCTAAGCACTTATTTTCAGGACTCGCAACAGACACAGGTTGCTTTGATTTGATCCACAGATGCTTGATGAATTTGTTCATTTTCACCAATGTATGTGGACTTTTCGAAAATTAACTGGGTCACTGAATCCCAGTGCCTTGCTTAAAGCTACCTGTTCCACTCACCCTCAAGAGAGATGGTCCTTATGGTTTAGAACAGCTAGGGGTGACATGATAGCATTGTTCCAAAATGCAAGGGGCTGCCACAAAGACTAGTGGGTCAACCTATTCTCCAAATCACCTGAAGGCAGGACAAGAAGCAAAGGATGGAAACTAACCAAGGAGAGAAGCAATCTAGAAATACAGAGAAATTTCCTAACAATGAGAACAAACAATCAATTGCCTCCAGAAGATATGGGCACTCAATCAATGGAGGTTTTTAAGAAGAGATTGGACAACCATTTGTCTGAAATGGTACAGGGTTTCCTGCTTGAACAAAGGGTTGAAGTAAAAGCCCCCCAAGGTCCCTTCCAACTCTTGTTATTCTGTTTCTCAACCTTGACAAGTTTAAGGATTCTGGAAGTCCATCCATCTAAATCTTGTTGATGTCAAGAAACACTGGGTTGTAGGGATATTGTATTGCTAACTAAGGCATACAAAACCTTTGCCAGACCAATTCTTGAATACAGCTCGTCCACCTGGAACCCACATTGTAGTTCGGACATTAACCTGATTAAGCGGGCTCAGAAGTATTTCACAAGAAGACTACTCCACTCCTCTACTCACAATAGAACTCCCTATGCCACCAGGCTTAAAATTTTGGGCTTTGATAATCTGGAATTGTGCCACCTGCAGTCCAAATTTAAGCATAGTACACAAAATTGTCTGCTACAACATCTTGTCTGTCAACCACTTCTTCAGTTTTAACCACAATAGTACACAGGCAAACAATTGATACAAACTCAAGGTAAACCACTTCAAACTCAATTGCAGGAAATACAGTTTCAGCAACAGGGTGGTCAATGCCTGGAATGCTCTACCTGACTCCGTTGTTACAGCCTCAAACACCCACAGTTTCAATTTCAAACTCCTTACCGTGGACCTTACTCCCTTCTTAAGAGGTCTGTAAAGGGGGCATGCATAAGCGCACCACCGTACCTACCGAGCCTCTCTTCCTGTCCCCATTTATTTGTATTTACTTCCTTTCTTTATGTTTATGTTCATACCAATACTTCTCATCTTGTACATGTTTGACAAACAAACAAACAAATAAATATCGCAAAAACAATTTCACCCATTAGTAAAGAGTACTTTGAATATGCCCATCGTCACCACCGTGGCTCCTTTGGCAGAGGACTCCTAGCATCGTCTCCAAATTTCAAATGTCCCCAGGGACCAACCAAGGCTGCAAACTCCAACCATCTCAGATCTTTGTTTATAGATTTGATAAGGTTATAAGGCATTATCAAATACAAAATAGAAAAGCCAACAAGAGGACAGTGAGGGGGAAAGGAAAAGGGGAAAGACAAGTGAGGAAGGATAGAGGAAAGAAAAAGAAACGTTGACTTCCGACTCTCTCTGTTACGGTAGAATAAGGCATTAACAACAAATCACATCTTTTTGTTTTACCATAATAATATGAACATCTCATTTCTATAAAGATCTATCAATCTAATCTGTAACACCCCAAATCAAAGTTTCATTCTTTTCTGCATCAAGCACAAAGTTCAGAAGTGGTCTCCATGTGGAAGCAAAAGTACTTGTGTTCTTTTCTTTAATCAAAGTAGTCGATTTTGCCATTTCAGCCAACTCCATCAGCTTCTGCAATCATTCTTCCATGAGACTCGGCGGACACAGTGGTTAGAGTGCAGTACTGCACGCTACTTTTTATTTATTTATTTATTTATTTTTGTCACAACAATATACACAAGCATCACACAAAATGATTATATAGTATATAAACATATATATGAGGAAATATAAGGAAGTATAAGCATATATATATAAGAAAAAAAATAGGACAGGAACGGTAGGCACGCTGGTGCTCTTATGCACACCCCTTACAGACCTCTTAGGAATGGGGTGAGGTCAATAGTAGATAGTTTTTGGTTAAAGCTTTTGGGATTATGAGAAGAGACCACAGAGTCAGGTAATGTGTTCCAAGCACTGATAACTCTGTTACAGAAGTCATATTTTCTGCAATCCAGATTGAAGCGGTTAACATTAAGTTTAAATCTATTGGTTGCTCTTGTATTATTGCAATTGAAGCTTGCAATAATTACATTACAATAGATGATTCTATGAGTTAAACTTAGGTCTTGTCGAAGGTGGTGGAGTTCTAAGTTTTCTAAACCTAGGATTTCAAGTCTGATGGGATAAGATATTTTGTTGTTTTCAGAGGAGTGGATAAATCTTCTTGTAAAATACTTCTGGACACGTTCAATTGTATTGATGTCAAAATGTGGTGTGGGTTCCAGACAGGAACTACTTTTGTTTACTGCCGTCTGCCTGCAATTTGGCAGTACAAATCTCACCAGGTTTAAGGTTGATTTAGCCTTCCATCCTTCCGAGGTCAGTAAAATGAGGACCCAGATTGTTGGGGGCAAGAGACTGACTCTGTAAACTGCTTAGAGAGGGCTGTAAAGCACTGTGAAGCGGTATATAAGTCTGCTATATGCTATTGCCCTTCCTTCCTTCCTTCCTTCCTTCCTTCCTTCCTTCCTTCCTTCCTTCCTTCCTTCCTTCCTTCCTTCCTTCCTTCCATGGTGCACAGTGGTTAGTATGCAGTATTGCAGGCAAACTCTGCCCGCAGTTCGATTCTGAACCGTTTCAAGCTTGACTCAGCCTTCCATCCTTCTGAGGTGGGTAAAATGAGGACCCAGATTGTTGGGGGCAAAAGGCTGACTGTAAAATCGCTTAGAGAGGGCTTTAAAGTACTGTGAAGCAGTATATAAGTCTAAGTGCTATTGCTATTGCTATAGTAGGAACAACCATTTCAGATCTTGAATCCACTTACAGTAAGACAGTTCTTCTAGTTGATCCTGTCACACACACACACACACACACACACACACACACACACACACACACACACACATATATATATATATATATACTCTCTATATGAAATATAGATTATATCTAGTTAGACATTTTGTAGATAAACTGCACCAGGCCTGCTATGCCATCCTGATAACGTCTAGAATGAAATATCTCCCTCTTCAGATCATCCAACACAGAATGAAGCTGAACCAGCCTCCCAATAGGATCCTACAGCAAAGTTCTACATTGGTAGGAAACCTCATCGATTAAACTGAGTTAAAAGGACATCTATGATGGGAATGTACCCATCTAAATTCATCTAAAGATCATCGGTGGAGTTTGGCGCGTTATTTAACATTAGGCTGGAGTGACCTTGCAGTTGTCAGAGATTCTGGGACTTTTTTAAAAGTGTTGAGAAAAAGCTTCACGGTAGCATCTGAGCAGGATAGAATAACAGAATAATAGAGCTAGAAGGGACCTTGGAGGTCTTCTAGTCCAACCCTCTGTTCAAGCAGGAAACCCTATACAATTTCAGACACATGGATGTCCAGTCTCTTCTTAAAAGCCTCCAATGATGGAGCAGCACCCACAACTTCTGGAGGCAAGCTGTTCCACTGGTTAATTATTCTCACTATCAGGAATTTTCTCCTTCGTTCCAAGTTGCTTCTCTCCTGGATTAGTTTCTACCCATTGTTTCTTTTCTTGCCTTCTGGTGCTTTGGAGAATAGCTTGACCCCGTCTTCTTTGCAGCAGCCCCTCAATACAAATCATCCTCAACTTACAAACACAACTGAGCCCACAATTTCTGTGGTTCAGTGATACATTTGTTAAGTGAGTTCTGCCCCATATTACGACCTTTCTTGCCACAGTTGTTAAACGAATCACTGCAGTTGATCAGTTAGTCACCCGGTCGTTAAGGGAATCTGGCCTTTCCCGTGGACTTTGCTTGTCAGAAGGTCGCAAAAGTGGATCGCATGACCTTGGGATACAGCAACGGTCACAAATATGAACCGGTTGCCAAGCATCTGAATTTTGATCAGAGGAACATGGGGATGCTGCCAAGGCCTTGAAAAATTGTCATCAGTCACTTTTCACTGCTGTTGTACCTTAGGATGGTCACTAAATGAACTGTCGTAAGTCAAGCCTGTATTGGAAGACTGCTATCCTGTCTCCCCTGGTCCTTCTCTTCACTAGGCTAGCCATGCCCGGTTCCTGCAACCATTCATCGTATGTTTTAGCCTCCAGTCCCCTCATCATCCTGGTTGTTCTCCTCTGTACTCTTTCTAGAGTCTCAACCTCTTTTTTATAGTGTGGTGGCCAAAATTGGATGCAGGATTCCAAGTATAGTTTTATCATATGAATGAGAAAACTATGCAAGAATGGAAGTAAGAAAACAAAGCAAAGAATGTTATTTCCTCAAATTCTTGCTTGGCTATTGCTTGGCTTTGTCTTTGGCGTATTTAAGAAGCTTGCCTTTATTTATTTACTAGCTGATAACCCGGCATTGCCCAGGTACTTATTTATACCAATCCTGTATTAGTCAGGCAAAAGAATGAATTATATCTATAGTGTCAAATCAATCCCCCTTACCAGAGGGAACCCCCTTGTGGAGTACTGTGAAGCCATTACCATGGCAACTCCACTGTGCTGTACAGTAGAAGCCATTTTAAGGCACAACAGGCTGTATCTTAACAGAACTTAAAGAACCAAAATGCACACTATCACTATCAAAAGTACTGTGATTTCACACCATAAATATAATTCATTCCTTTTCATTTCAGTGGCCCAGGTATTCCAGAGTTATGCTGGAACACACACACACACACACACATCGAGAGGTATTTTTTTCCAAAAAGTAAGTCATCTGTGTACCAAGTTTGGTTGAAATTGCTCGAGGCATTCCAGGGTTATGCTGGAACACACACACACACACTCATTTATATAGATAGATAGATTTGTTTTTCAAACATGTACAGGATAACAAGTATAGGTATGAACATAAACATAAACAAAGGAAATAAATACAAATAAATGGGGACAGTAGGACAGGGACAGTAGGCACCTTGGTGTGCTTATGCACACCCCCTTTACGGACCTCTTAAGAAGGGAGTGAGGTTCACAGTAAACAGTTTGAGGTCAAAACTGTGAGGGTTTGAGGCTGTAACAACAGAATTGGGTAGAGCATTCCAGGCGTTGACCACTCTGTTGCTGAAATAGCATTTCCTGAAATCAAATTTGAAGCATTACCTTGAGTTTGTGTCAATTGTTTGCCTGGGTACCATTGCGGTTAAAACTGAAGAAGTGATTGACAGGCAAGATGTTGTAGCAGACAATTGCAACTACATCGCAAAAAAGGCTTTAAGAATTGTAAACCTAATCTTGCATAGCTTCTTCTCCAAAAACACTACACTACTAACCAGAGCATATAAAACATTTGCTAGACCAATTCTTGAATACAGCTTGACTGTCTGGAACCCATACCACATTTCTGACATCAATACAATTGAACGTGTCCAGAAATATTTTACAAGAAGAGTTTTCCACTCCTCTGAATACAACAAAATACCTTATGCCACCAGACTTGAATCCCTGGGTTTAGAAAATTTAGAACTCCGCCGCCTTCGACATGACCTGAGTTTAACTCATAGAATCATCTATTACAATGTCCTTCCTGTCGAAGACTACTCCAGCTTCAATTGCAACAATACACGAGCACACAATAGATTTAAACTTAATGTTAACCGCTCCACTCTTGATTGCAGAAAATATGACTTCAGTAACAGAGTTGTTAATACTTGGAATATACTACCTGACTCTGTGGTCTCGTCCCAAAATCCCCAAAGCTTCAACCAAAAACTGTCTACTATTGACCTCACCCCATTCCTAAGAGGTCCGTAAGGGCCGTGCATAAGAGCACCAACGTGCCTACCGTTCCTGTCCTATTTTTTTTTTTTTTGGTTTACATTTATATCCCGCCCTTCTCCGAAGACTCAGGGCGGCTTACAGTGTATAAGGCAATAGTCTCATTCTTTTGTATATATATATATTTTTTTACAAAGTCAACTTATTGCCCCCCCAACAATCTGGGTCCTCATTTTACCTACCTTATAAAGAATGGAAGGCTGAGTCAACCTTGGGCCTGGTGGGACTTGAACCTGCAGTAATTGCAGGCTACTGTGTTCTAATAACAGGCTCTTAACAGCCTGAGCTATCCCGGCCCCTTTTTCCTTTCGTTATATCCAATTAATATAATTATATACTCATGCTTATATATATGCTTATATATTGTTTAGTTATTTCATGCTTATGCTTATATATACTATGTGACAAAATAAATAAATAAAATAAATTTTGTGTACTATGCTTAAATCAGACTGCAGGCTTTGTTGGAAGTATCTCATATAAAGGGACGGGGTGGCTCAGTGGCCAAGACACTGAGCTTGTCGATTGAAAGGTCGGCAGTTCAGCAGTTCAAATCCCTAGTGCTGCATAATGGGGTGAGTTCCCGTGACTTGTCCCAGCTTCTGCCAACCGAGCAGTTCGAAAGCAGGTAAAAAATGCAAGTAGAAAAATAGGGACCACGTTTGATGGGAAGGTAACAGCGTTCCATGAGCCTTTGGCATTTAGTCATGCCGGCCACAGGACCACAGAGATATCTTCGGACGGCACTGGTTCTTCGGCTTAGAAACAGAGAAACTAGAGTCAGGAACAACTAGCACAAATGTGCAAAAGGAACTTTTACATAGTAAAAGCTGATCTCACATAAGCTGGTCTGATGGCTGAAATCATCTCAAGAACAAACCATACACCAGGCCCAAAGTCTCAATGGTTTATATCCTTTCCAGGTTGGACAAAGGAAAGTGTTTTTTCACAACTAGCAACTGTGTCTAAGGCAGGGGGTGGGGGAGGAAAAAAACATCAAAGCCTATTCAAACATGATCTAATCCGTTTGCAATTCTGCAATTTTCCCATAACCTTTTCAAGTGAAATAGACATATTTGCAGTGCAGGCTGTGAAAAAAAAAATATTGAAGGACACTTCAGTTTCACAGAAGGGACACTGGAAGTGCACTTTCCGAATGGTTCTCCGAAGGACTGAACAGGTTTCTGCTCGCATGGTGAATAAATAAGCCATCTAAAGTTAGATGAGGCTCTTAGCAGAGCAAAGAGCCGATTGGAACTATTGTCAACCCCTGCGACCCTCCCAAAATTGCTTCTAACTCTTTTAGATGGAATGAAGTCAGGGGCGAAATAGATGCAAGATTATCCGAAACCGAAGTTGCATTTGATACTCAGCAGTGGGCTGGAATTCGTCCATCATGGCTTCTTGGCTTTTTGTGCAATGAATTATTGATCAGAAGTGGTTAAACGGTGAAGGGGGTCACTTTACCTAGTTCCAGGCTGGTCTGCGATGAAGAAATTTGCCAAGCACAGCAATACCCCACTTCTTCAAGACAGAAGTAGAGCAACTGGCCTAATTTGGCTTTCTATCCATGCATTTATTTTTATTTTTTTTACAGAATTGGTCAAAGTCAGCTTTGAGGCAGAAGGCTTTGCTGCTCTGTGGTTCACACAACTGTGCTTGCTATACTCATACAGTTCACAGATGAAGTTCTTTACAGATTAACAGAGTTGGGAGGGACCTTGGAGGTCATCTAGTCCAACCCCCTGCCCAAGCAAGAGACCTTACTACACCATTTCTCACAGATGACAGTCCAGTCTCTTCTTGAAAGCCTCCAGTGATGAAGCTCCCACAACTTCCGAAGGCAACTTCTGTTTCATCGGTTGATTGTTCTCTCTGTCAGAAGATTTCTCCTTATTTCCAGGTTGAATCTCTCCTTGATCAGTTTCCATCCATGATTCCTTGTCTGGCCTTCAGGTGTTTAGAAAATAGCTTGACCCCCTTCCTCCTCTCTCTGGCAGCCCCTCAAATATTGGAAGACTGCTATCCTGTCTCCCCTGGTCCTTCCCTTCACTAGATTAGCCATGCCCAGTTCCTGCAACCGTTCATAACATGTTTTAGTCTCCAGGTCTTTGATCATCTTAGATAGATTCAGATTAACAGAGTTGGAAGGGACCTTGGAGGTCATAGCTCAACCCCCTCCTCTTTGTGGCAGCCCCTCAAATATTGGAAGATTGCTATCATGTCTCCCCTGCAGGGACGGTATTACCTTCACTACCAGTTTGCAAATCTGAGCGCGCGTGTGCCATGCGCAGAGCATCAAAAATGGGATGTGATGACATCAGCCGGGTGAGCAGACCCTCCTGCAGCCGCCGCTATTGGTTTATTTATTTTATTTATTTATTTATTTATTATTCGTATTTGTATACCGCCCTATCTCCCGAAGGACTCAGGGCGGTTCACAGGCAAATAAAAACATTTATGTACAAATTAAAATAACCATTAAAAAACTTATTCTAAAGCCAGATTCTTAAAAAATAATATAAATATTAAAACTAATTAAAACCCCTATAAATTTAAAATCTAGTCCAGTCCTGCACAGATGAATAAATGTGTCTTAAGCTCGCGACGGAAGGTTCGGAGGTCCGGAAGTTGATGGAGTCAATGGTTCGCCCGAATCGAATAGAACCAGCTGAATACCACCACTGCTCCCCTGGTCCTTCTCTTCACTAGACTAGCCATGCCTAGTTCCTACAACAGTTCCAGTAACAGTTGCCCAGTTCCGGCTGACATCTACCTATTCTTAATTGCAATTTCTTCATGCTGTATTCCTAATTTTTGGCAACTGGGAAGCTTATTGTTCAAAACTGGCAGACTTTATGCCAGCAATAAATCACAACCACTTAATCCTTAATTCAGCAACTGGCTTGATTTGAAAGAAGAATCACAGACACATTAGACTAGCTTAGACTTCAAGAAGCCTCTGTGACCTAATCTTGAACGAAGGAACCATAATAAGAGGACAGCCTATCTCCTTAACAAACAATCAAAAAGAGAGAGGTAAATTTAGGTGTTGAAGAACAGGTCCTGTCTTTGGGTCACTTTCGCTTGAAATTATTTCATTCTTCCTCGTTTTCAGTTCATGATAATGGTGTGGCGTATTCTGGCATTAAGAAAAAAATTATGCTTGTCACTCAAGATTTGGATAGCACAGAATGGATGGCTGTCTACTTCAATTGGAGGTCTGTATATTTGGGTTTTTGACTGCTGGTTTGTATATTTGGGGGAGGAGGAGGAGGAGAAGGAGGAAGTGTCGTGTCCCACTCCTCCGCTGATGGCCGGGTCAGGGAAATCTGAATCAGGCTTGCCTCTGCAGCTCTGCCCAAAGTCCTAGCAAAGTCCTCAGAGCAGGCAGGAGACCAGAAAGTGACTTCAGCAAGATAAGTTCGACTTTGCCTGACTCAGAGACTGCCAGAAAGCAGATCCTTTATATAGGCCATGGGGTGTGGCTCCATGACTCAGCACTCATTAAGGCCTGCCCCTCCCTTCCTTCTGTTGCCTCCGCCTATCCAGTCTTCTGATGCGAGGGTCACTCCAATCAGCAGCTGTTGGAAATAAACTTTCCTCAGGCTCACATGCTGTGGAGGAGGGGGAGGGGTCTAGTTGCTCCGTTTGCCTGGGCATGGAGCCAGGGCTGGGGCCGGGGGGTGCTCCCTCCTATGCAGCCTGCTTGGGCATGGAGCCAGGGCTGGGGCCGGAAGATGCCCCCTCCTCTTCAGCTTGTCTGGGCATGGAGCCAGGGCTGGGGCCGGGAGAACATTCTTCAGCGTTCAGAAGCAGATAAGCAGACCCCGGCTGCGGTGAGAGCGGGCAAGACACAACAGGAAGACTGTGGGGTTCTTTGTGCTTTCTGAGTTTGGCTGTTTTTTTTTTGCAGACATTTCATTACCAATTCATTAGGACAAATATTATTGGTACTAATAATAGCCTTTATTGTCATTATACATCATGTATCCCTTGGTTAGAAGGGAGTGGGGTTTGTAGGGGGGATGAGGAGGAGGAGGAGAGGAGGAGGAGGAGGAGGAGAGGTGATGGAAGTTCTTGGTGGGGTTCTTGGTGCTTTCTGAGTTTGGCTGTTTTCTTGCACACGTTTCATTACCAAACTAGGTAATCAGTGCATCAGTGCTAGAAGGGAGTGAGGGTTTGTGGAATACAGGAAAGGGAGAGAGGAGGAGGAGGAAGACTGTACAGTTTTTGGTGTTCTCTAACTTTGGCTGTTTTCTTGCAGACGTTTCATTTCCAAAATAGGTAACATCATCAGTGCTAGTAAGGGAATAAGGCTTTGTTTTCTCCAAACATGAATGAAGCATCAACTCCAAAAGAATCTGGAGAAATCTCTGTCTCTCTCTCTCACACACACAAAAGGTCTTCTTTACATGTTGAATTTGGCCAGGGAGCCGATGAATATTTTTTCTGCAAGCTGCATAAACAACCCTGGTCCATCTTGCAAATGAGAGAGTACGTGTGCTTTTCCCCCCCTTCTCTCATTCAGGGATGTCGTTCGAGCCCCTGCATGAGTTGGCTGATATATTACAGGCTTTGGTTATGTCATTTGTTTTTCAGTTGGACTCCCAGTTGCTACAGGAACAGCTTTTGACAATCATCTCGTGTCCATTAATTTCAAGAATATACCATGTTGCCATCCACGGTCAACGCTCTTGGGGTGTTTTTTTTTCTGCCAAGTTGATCAAAGGACACTCTACGGGTGGTCCTCAACTTACAAACACAGTCTGAACCCCAAATTTATGTTGCTAAACAAGGACGGTTGCTTTTAAGTGAGTTGCGCCCCATTTTACAACCTTTCTTGCCACCGTTGTTACATGAATCACTGAAGTTGTTAAGTTATAACGTGGTTGTGTAAGGGAATATGGCTTCCCTACTGACTTTGCTTGTTAGAAGGTCATAAAAGGGGATCACATGACAGGAGGAGGAGGAAGAGGAGGAGATGGAGGAGGAGGAGGAAGTTTGGAGGAGGGGGAAGAGAAAGAGGAAATGGAGATGAAGGAGAAGGAGAAGGAGAAGGAGAAGGAGAAGGAGAAGAAGGAGAAGGAGAAGGAGAAGGAGAAAGACTGTGGAGGAGTGGGAAGAGAAAGAGGAAGAAGTTAGGAGGAGATGATGGAGATGGGGATGGGGATGATGGAGGAGGAGGAGGAGGAGGAGGAGGAGAGGAGAAGAAGAAGAAGAAGAAGAAGAAGAAGAAGAAGAAGAAGAAGAAGAAGAAGAAGAAGAAGAAGAAGAAGAAGAAGAAGAAGAAGAACAACAACAACAACAACAACAACAACAACAACAACAACAACAACAACAACAACTTGGCTATCAACTTTATTTCCAATAATTTCTGTTCAAGCATACAGTATATAAATACAAACAGGCCAAAATAAACGTCACAGGAATTTTTTAAGAAAAACAACTCTATGCTATGTTCATACTAAGAGAAAAAAGCCAACTTAAATTAGGACGATCAGGATCAGACCTGGAGGCTAAAAATCACAATTGGCAGCAGGTGTCTGATAAATGGGCATTTTGCGAGTTGTGCACCTACAATGGTAGCTGTTTTTACAGATCCTTTCAGCCCCGTGGCAGCCATTTTCTGGGGACACACCACCCCCCCAGCATGTTTTGGGAATTTCGAATCTTTTCCTCTGGGCCACAAAGTTGTTTCTCCTTCCGCAGAGCTTAAAGGCCAAGCTACGGTTGCAACCCCTGAAATAACGCTGCAAGATGCATTCCCATCATTTACAATCCACATTCATCTCTCGCTTCTGGCATTCTCTCCTCTGAAATATGACCAATAAATTATCTGTTTCAAGATAAAAGTTGGATTAGGAAGCTTCTCCTGCAAAAACCGAGAAGTTATTGATTACAACTGCTCCCTTTTATTACACGGAGAGCAATTTTGCAAGAGGCTGACTTGCAGATGGGAAAACAGGAGAACTGATTTATAAGCACTGCTGACTTTGTTCGTAATTTAAGTAAACCAGTGTTGACTTTGGAAAGCTAGACGTTCACCACCGTGCAGGAACTTTTATTTTTAATTAATGTTTGTTGAAGATTTTTTTTTACAGAGTAGAAACAGGGCAAATTTAAAGAAGGGGGGGAAATGTCAAGAAGGAAGGAAGGAAGGAAGGAGGGAGGGAGGGAGGGAGAGAGAGAGAGAGAGAGAGAGAGAGAAAGAAAGAAAGAAAGAAAGAAAGAAAGAAAGAAAGAAAGAAAGAGAAAGAAAGAAGCAGTTTTTGATCATTACAACAGTAATAAATGCATTTCTGTTTTATCCTCTTGTTCTAAAGTTGTATTATGGTTTCCTTCATTCAATATTCTACCCTTTCTAATCTTTAAAGTCATAAATCACACGTTCATTTTTTCCCCCATTTTCAGGAAAAAAATCCATTCAGGGTTTCCAGTTACTAACGCAATGCCGCAGCTTTTTAAAATTACACACTCGTCAACATGGCCCTGCTGGCTTCCTTCCAAATTCCTTCCTTGTAAGTTGCATTCTTTGTGGAGAGCATGTAACATAACAGAGGGGTGTAGTTTTGAGGGTATTTATGTGGTCAGTATAATTGGCGGTCAACTGTAGAATAGAATAGAATAGAATAGAATAGAATAGAATAGAATAGAATAGAATAGAATAGAATAGAATAGAATAGAATAGAATAGAATAGAATAACAGAGGTGGAAGGGACCTTGGAGATCTTTTAGTCCAACCCACTGCTCAAGGAGGAGACCCCATACCTTTCCATACAAATGGCTGTCCAATCTCTTCTTAAAAACCTCCAGTGATGAACTTCTGGAGGCAAGCTGTCCCACTGATTAATTGTTCTCACTGTCAGGAATTTTCTCCTTAGTTCTAGGTTAGTTCTTTCCTTGATTAGTTTCCTTCAGTTGCTTCTTGTCCTGCCTTCTGGTGCTTTGGAGAGTAGATTGACCCTCTCTTCTTTGTGGCAACCCCTCAAATATTGGAACAGTGCTATCATGTCACCCCCTAGTCCTTCATCACTGGAGGGTTTTTTAAAGAAGAGACTGGACAGCTGTTTGTCCGAAATGGTAGAGGGTCTCCTGCTTGAGCAGTGGGTTGAACTAGAAGACCTCCAAGATACTTTCCAGCAATAGTCTGATCCAATGGATAGAAACTAATCAAGGAGAGAACCAATCTGGAACTAAGGAGAAGCTTCCTGACAGTGAGGACAATTAACCAGTGGAACAGAAGTTGCCTTCAGAAATCATGGGTGCTTCATCACTGGAGGTTTTGAAGAAGAGACTGGACAGCCACTTGTCTGAAATGCTAGAGGGTCTCCTGCTTGAGCAGGGGGCTGGACTAGAAGACCTCCAAGTCCCTTCCAGCTCTATTCTGATTCTGATTCTTTTCATTGGACCAGACATACCCAATTCCTCAACCATTTTTCATGTTTTAGCCTGTGGTCCACTAATCCAAACTCGTTTGCAGGAAATACGACTTCAGCAAGAGAGTGGTCAACGCCTACTCAATTCTGTTGCTAGAGCCTCAAACCCTCACAGCTTCAACCTCAAACTGTCTATTGTGGACCTCACCCGGGATGAAATGCTACTGGTTCACTCCGATTCAGGCGAACCACTAGTGATAAAAACTACTGGTTTGGGCAAACTGGTAGTAAAAAAATGCTTTAAGAAGTAAAAAAAAATATTCCAATGATCACAGGTATGCTGGACGATCATAGGAACTTTTTTACTTTTTTAAAGCATTTTTACTACCTATTCGCCTGAACCGCCGCGAGCTTAAGACACATCTATTTATCTGCGCAGGACTGGACTAGAATTTTAAATTTTTTAAAGGTTTAAATTTTAAATTTGGTTTTAAATGGGGTTTTATTATTTATAGCTCTATTTTAAATATTCGGCCTATGTAATAAGTTTTTTAAATTAATGTTTTATCTTGTATATATATATGTTTTTTAAGTGGCTGTAAACCGCCCTGAGTCCCTAGGGAGATAGGGCGGTATAAAAGTACGAATAATAAAATAAATAAAACCGGTAGTAAAAGAATGCTTTTAAAAAATAAAAAATAAAAAAGGTCACATGACCCCCCCACCAAGCCACGCCCACCAAGCCACACCCACCAAGCCACAGAACCAGTAGCAAAAAAATTTACATTTCACCACTGATCTCATCCCATTTCTAAGAGGTCCGTAAAGGGGGCGTGCATAAGCACACTAGCATGCCTACCATCCCTGTCTTACTGTCCCCATTTATTTGTATTTACTTCCTTTGTTTATGTTTATTTATTTATTTATTTTGTCACAACATCATACAAAAAGATTATATAGTATATACACATATAAACATATATAGGAAGAAGAAAAGAAAAACAATAGGACAGGAGCAGTGGCACGTTTGTCTTATGCACACCCTTATAGTCTCTTAGAATGAGGTGATCAATAGTAGAAAGTTTTTGGTTAAAGCTTTTAGGATTATGGGAAGAGACCACAGAGTCAGGTAAAGTATTCCAAGCACTGATGATTCTGTTGCAGAAGTCATATTTTCTGCAATCTAGATTAAAGCGGTTTACATTAAGTTTAAATCTATTGGTTGCCCTTGTATTATTGCAATTAAAGCTGAAGTAGTCTTTGACAGGAAGGACATTACAATAGATGATTCTGTGAGTTAAACTTAGGTCTTGTCGAAGGCGACGGAGTTCCAAGTTTTCTAAGCCTAGTTTATGTTACCTTTGTTTATGTTTCCTTTGTTTATGTTTATGTTTAGAAAACTTGGAACTCCGTCGCCTTCGACAAGACCTAAGTTTAACTCACAGAATCATCTATTGTAATGTCCTTCCTGTTAAAGACTACTTCAGCTTTAATTGCAATAATATTAGAGCAACGAATAGATTTAAACTTAATGTCAACTGCTTTAATCTAGATTGCAGAAAATATGACTTCTGTAACAGAATCATCAGTGCTTGGAATACTTTACCTGACTCTGTGGTCTCTTCCCATAATCCTAAAAGTTTTATCCAAAAACTTTCTACTATTGACCTCACCCCATTCCTAAGAGGATCATAAGGGGCGTGCATAAGCGCACAAACGTGCCTACCGTTCCTGTCCTATTGTTTTTCTTTTCTTCTTCCTATATATGCTTATACCTCCTTATATTTACCCATATATGTGTTTATTTACTGTATAATCTTTTTGTATGATACCTACATATATTGTTGTGACAAAATAAAATAAATAAATAAATAAAATAAACACCTATACTTGTTATATATATTAGGAGACAGGAAAAAGAAGAATCGCAGCGAAGGCGATGGACAGATAAGAGACATCTCAGCCCACAGAAGGGAAAGTGGTATGGGAAGTATTTCAGAAGGGACCCTACCTAGTATGCTAGGAAGCAAAGGCGAGGGGAGGAGAGAGATGCTTTCAGACCGGTTTGCTCTCAGCTGATTGGCAGAGCTACCGGTTTGCCCCAACTGGTCCGAACCGACTGAATCTCACCCCTGGCCCTCTCTAACAAATTGAAATTCAATGTAGAAAAAAGTAAAGTCTTACACTTAGGCAAGAAAAACCAAAAGAACACATATAGACTAGATGAAACCAAGCTTAATAGCAATAACTGTGAGGGATCTGAGAGTCTTAGTGGACAACCACTTAAATATGAGCTAACAGTGTATGGCAGCAGCCAAAAAAGCCAATGCAGATTTGGTAATCCATTCAAGACAGGATCCCTCGAAACTCCCAGTAGCAAAGTCTGAACAAAGGCAGAATGGTAGCATTAGCCCCTCACTCAAGATCCAACACAAACCAAAGCCATTAAGCCACAACAGGAATTGCCCAACACCTTTTCAGAATGCAAGCCCTTCATTACACCATCTTAGAGCAGTGTGCCATGGCAGCCAAATGCAATCCTAAATTGAATGAACAGAGGGATACAATCAAGATCAAGGGAGGTGCTGATACCACTCTATAAAGCCTTAGTAAGGCCACCCCTAGAATCCTACATCCAGTTTTGGTCATTACAGCATACAGCCTCGTGGCTCCCGTATGACACCTATCCTGCGCAGACTGCACTGGCTACCTGTGGCCTTCCGGGTGCGCTTCAAGGTTTTGGTAACCATCTTTAAAGCGCTCCATGGCATAGGACCGGGTTACTTACGGGACCGCCTACTGCGACCAGATACCTCTCACCGACCCGTGCGCTCTCACAGAGAGGGACTCCTCAGGGTGCCGTCAGCTAGGCAGTGCCGTCTGGCGACACCCAGGGGAAGGGCCTTCTCTGTGGGGGCTCCCACCCTCTGGAACGAACTCCCCCCAGGACTCCGTCAACTTCCGGACCTCCGAACCTTCCGTCGCGAGCTTAAGATACATTTATTCATCTGTGCAGGACTGGACTAGATTTTAAATTTATAGGGGTTTTAACTGGTTTTAATATTTATATTATTTTTTAAGAATCTGGCTTTAGAATAAGTTTTTTAATGGTTATTTTAATTTGTACATAAATGTTTTATTTGCCTGTGAACCGCCCTGAGTCCTTCGGGAGATAGGGCGGTATACAAATACGAATAAATAAATAAATAAATAAATAAATAAATAAATAAATAAATAAATAAATAAATAAATAAATAAATAAATAAATAAATAATAAATAAAAAAAAGAGGTTGAGACTCTAGAAAGAGTGCAGGGGAGAGCAACCAGGATGATTAGGAGACTGGAGGCTAAAACATATGATGAATGGTTGCACGAACTGGCCATGGCTAGTTCTATGTGCTAGCTATGTGCACTTGCGCAGTCCATGCCAAAAGGAGGCTTGGGAAGGTAAGAAGAAGCGAAGCGGGGGGGGGAGAATCAGCTGTGCCGCGCGATTTAGCTTTACTAGAAATCCTGCTTTCTAATGAAGCTAAACTGCACGACACAGTTGCTTTCCTCCCCTTGCTGTTCTACTTACCTTCCCAAGCCTCCTTTTGGTGCGCACTGCACATGCGCACACAGAGGGCATTTGGCATGTGGCGCACATGCACGGCCAGAGAATTAGCAAATTGGTTTGGATTTCACCACTGGTCGTAAGTGTGAAAAACAGTCATCAGTCACTTTTTCAGTGCCGTTGTAACTTTGAACGAACCTGTCAGGGTTCCAAGGAGCACCCCCAACGAAATAAAGCTCTGAGGCTTGAGGTTCCTCAAAGTTCCAATTTATTAGAGATGCCATCTTGGCACAGCTGGGAAAACCCGAATCTGAAAGCTTCCAGGTTTTCCACACCCAGTTGACAGTTCACAGCCCTGCCCCACACCCACAAGTTCATCACATTGTACAATCAACTCCTCACACTCAACTGGATACAGTCTTCAGGCAGTCTCCATCAGACGCAGGCAAAAGTCCTTGAATACGGAATGTTGTTATGACTAACTTTCTACCGCTCCAAAAACAACCCCCTCCAAACTCCCCCAGATAAAATAGGTGGCAGTTAAGAAGCGAAAAGAAAATTGTCTTCAAAAACTGACAGAACCGTTGTAAGTCGAGGACTACATATATCTGCAGCTCCCGGGGCTGAGCATATTCAGAAACAAATATGATATTGCTGGCTATCCAGGAAAGCAGTAGATTTTCTTCCTCACCAGGAGGTTCATGAGTAATCAGATTCCAAGAGAAAAATCCTATTTCAAAGTGTGAAGAACTGTCACTGTCCCCTCCCCCACACCCCCAAACTTTCCTTCAAAATACACTTCCCCATTCATTGCAGGGACACTTAAAGATGCTGCCCAATTGGCAATTTTGAAAAGAGAATTGGTTGTGAATTTGCAACAAGATCTCAGCATCCAGCTGACCTTGTTTGATCTCAAAACAAGCTCAGCGGAGCGGGATGGAGATGGCTCCCTCGTGCTAGGCAGCAAAGCGGTTAAGAGCTACTGGTTTTCCCCTCACAAAGCGATATACATCCATATTGCAGATCGTCGGGGGAAGAGGTGGGGGGGGGAGATAAAATTTTACAGCAGAAACCTTTTGACCGCAATGTTTGGAATTGCCCAATCCATCAATGTCCTGCAGACTTCCTTGGACAACAAATTATTCGCTGATGTGGGCCTGAAACTCTGAACAGGGAAGGAGGGAGGGGAAAGGTAAGTTTAGGTGGAGAGAGGGAGTGAGTGAGAGTGGGATTGAGAGAGAGGAGATGGGAAGAAAGGAGATGGGAAGGAGAAAAGGGAAAGGGAAGGAGAAAGCGGAAGGAGAGAGGAAGGGAAAGAGATAGATAGAAAATAGATGGATGGATAGGTGGATGGATGGATGGGTGGGTGGGTGGATGGATAGATGGACGGACATACATACAAACAGACAGACAGATAGATAGATAATGAAGATGGATGGAGGAAGGAAGGAAGGAAGGAAAGGAAGGAGGGGAGAAGGAAGAGGGATAGGAATACGGGAAGGAAGGAAGGAAAGGAAGAAAGAAAGAGAGAGAGAGAGAGAGAAAGAAAGAAAGAAAGAAAGAAAGAAAGAAAGAAAGAAAGAAAGAAAGAAAGAAAGAAAGAAAGAAAGAAGGAGGAGGATTAAGTGAAACAGGCAAGCAACATTTGATTGGGCCATAATCCTCTCTATTCTGCGAGGGAAAACCAAGGACAAAGTATGCAAACTGAATCGCACCCAGCCCTCAGATTGACTTAGAAGTTCATAAACTCACAATATTGCTCCAACTTCTCTGCGGAGTTGATCAGCTCAGCAAATGTTGACACAGCGCTAGCTTCTGCTTAGAATAGAATACTATATATTTTGGGAGAAAGGAATGTATAGAGATGATTTCTCCAAGCGGACACAACCTCTGCTGAAGCTGGAGATACAGTGGGTCTAAGATCAAAAGTTGGCAATATGGCCCCCACAAGATCATGGACTGAGGGAAAACAGACCCCATCAACTGCAAAGGCGCTTGGCTTTCAGAAGAGAAAGAAACTTTCTCGACAGAATAAAACTCTTTGCTTCCAGAAAAGTTGTGGTAAAAGTGAAAGAAAGAAAGAGAGAGAGAGAGAGAGAGAGAGAGAGAGAGAGACAGGAAGGAAGGAAGGAAGGAAGGAAGGAAGGAAGGAAGGAAGGAAGGAAGGAAGGAAGGAAAAGAGAGAGAAAGAGAGAGAAAGAGAGAGGGGGAGGGAGGGAGGGAGGGAGAGAGATCTGGAAAACCCTTGGCTTAATTATTGGTGTGACAGAAACATCTCCCTTGGTTCCATGTGGCTGAGAGATTTATTTTTATAAGGGCTGTAAATATTCCTTATACTTAAGTCCATCCTGATGGCCTCCCTGCTCTCCTCTCCCCTCCCCCGTCAATTTCTCTTTACAGGTGGGGAGATGGAATGCCCCATTTTCTTCCTTGAGAAAATAGACAGGATTTATTATTTATTCATCAAAAGAAGGCCTTGTAGCCAGACACTTTAGACTGGATTCATACGTCACAATAAGCCAGGAGATACCAGCTGGTTTGCTTTTGGTCTACAGTGATATAGCCCTCCTAGACAGATCCAGATTTTCTTCTGGCCCTGCCTATAAATTTGGGGAGGTGCAGAGCCTCCGTTACAGAGGTTGGAATGCCCTTGGAGTGGGGAAAAGGTTGCACACGGCATCACAAAGGGTGATTGGCCATATTTGTTTAAGGTGTCCAAGTATCCTCCATATTGAGTTCCAGAATGAATCATGAATCCTACTAAAAATCAGGCTATATGTGATAAAATGCAACAATTGTGGAAGGTAATGGATTATGGTAATGGATTATACCAGGGGAGACATGATAGCAGTCTTCCAATATTTGAGGGGCTGCCACAGAGAGGAGGGGGTCAAACTATTCTCCAAAGCACCCAAAGGCCAGACAAGGAATAATGGATGGAAACTGATCAAGGAGAGATTCAACCTAGAAATAAGGAGAAATCTTCTGACAGAGAGAACAATCAACCGATGAAACAGAAGTTGCCTTCGGAAGTTGTGGGAGCTTCATCACTGGAGGCTTGCAAGAAGAGACTGGACTGCCATCTGTCAAAAATGGTGTAGGGTCTCCTGCTTGGGCAGGGGAGTGGACTAGATGACCTACAAGGTCCCTTCCAACTCTGTTAATCTGTAACTATGTAATGGCAGATCTCCTGTCTTCTCGATGTACCTGAAAATGTGAGGACTCAACCTGAGACCTTCTCTGTGTAAAGCAAAGGCTATCCCACGGAACCAGGTCCATTACCAATCTTTATCTAGCCTACATCCTTTAGTTCAACCTTCTTCTTGAAAACCTCCAGTGATGGAGCACCCACAACTTCTGAAGGCAACATGGTCAGAATTTGTCTGCATAATTGGTAACGGATCCATTGTATAACAGAATAACAGACTTGGAACGGACATTGGAAGTCTTCTAGTCCAGGGGTCTTCAACCTTGGTCCCTTTAAGACTTGTGGACTTCAACTCCCAGAGTTCCTCAGCCAGCTTTGCTGGCTGAGGGACTCTGGGAATTGAAATCCACAAGTCTTAAAGGGACCAAGGTTGGAGACCACTATTCTAGTCCAACCTCCTGCTTCAGCAGGAGACCCTATAACATTTCAGACAAATGTCTGTCAAATCTCTTAAAAGCCTCCAGTGATGGAGCACTCACAACTCCTGGAGGCAACTTGTTCCACTGATTAATTGTTCTTGCTGTCAGGAAATTTCTGCTTAGTTCTAGGTTGCTTCTCTCCTTGATTAGCTTCCATCCGTTGCTTCTTGTTCTGCTTTCTGGGGCTTTGGAAAATAAGCTAACCCCCTCTTCTTTGTGGCAGCCCCTGAGATATTGGCACATTGTTATCGTGTCACCCCGAGTCTTTCTTTTCGTTAAAGAGAAACCAAGCAGAAACTTTCCCAGTCATCAGTTGAATTGCTACTTCTTTTTAAAAAAATGGCATAATGTGGAATTAGAAAGAAGAGGCAAGGGCAGGACTGCCAGTTCAGCAAAAACAATCTATACTTAGATGAAGCAGGAACGGGGTCAGACAAAGGACAATGGTTTGGAATCCATCTGGATGATTATTTCTACTGTTTTCAGAGGGTCAACAAATCAAGAGTGGTGTTAGGCTAATGAGGAATGACATTCAGAAGCAGTACTCCGGAAGTTGGGCTTTCCCCCAGAGGCATTGAAGGAAGGAAGGAAGGGAGAATATAGATTATAAACCAGAAACATTTTCCTTTTATTGTACTCTTATTGAGTCTGTCATTTGCACCTCTATAACTGTCTGGTTTGGTTCTGCAACCCAACAAGAAAGACACAGATTTCAGAGAATAATTAGAACTGCAGAAAAAATAATTGCTTCCAACCTGCCTTCCATTGAGGACCTGTATACTGCACGAATCAAGAAGAGGGCCGTGAAAATATTTACAGACCCCTCACATCCTGGATATAAACGGTTTCAACTCCTACCCTCAAAACAACACTATAGAGCACTGCACACCAGAACAACTAGACACAAGAACAGTTTTTCCCCGAACGCCATCACTCTGCTAAACAAATAATTCCCTCAACACTGTCAAACTATTTACTAAATCTGCACTACTATTAATCTTCTCATCGTTCCCATCACCCATCTCCTTCCACTTATGATTGTATGACTGTAACTTTGTTGCTTGTATCCTTATGATTTATACTGATATTGATTGTTTCCTGAGTGCTTATTTGTACCCTATGACTATCATTAAATGTTGTAAGTCTTGTACCTTGATGAAGGTATCTTTTCTTTTATGTACACTGAGAGCATATGCACTAAGACAAATTCCTTGTGTGTCCAATCACACTTGGCCAATAAAAATTCTATTCTATTCTATTCTATTCTATTCTATTCTATTCTATTCTATTCTATTCTATTCTATTCTATTCTTCCCTTCTAGATTTCCCAGGAAGAAGTCTATCTCGGCTACTGAATTGATCTTTAATCAAGAGGGAGGGAGGGAGGGAGGGAGGAAGGAAGGAATACAGATACAGATTAACAGAGTTGGGAGGGACCTTGGAGGTCATCTAGTCCAACCCCCTGCCCAAGCAGGAGACCCTGCACTATTTCTAACAGATGCCAGTCCAATCTCTTATTGAAAGCTTCTCATGATAAAGGAAGGAACCCACCCCCCCACAATGAAAGTAGGCAGGTTTGGTTTGGTGGATTTCAACCATCGTCTGAAGGAGGTGATCATTTTTTTCAGGGATGGATTCTGAGAAAGAAAGTGGTCAATACATAGGCCTTAGGATGGCAACTTTGTGGACTTTGACTCTCAGAATTCTCCCGGTGGCAGGCTGAGGAATTCCGAGAGTTGAAGTCCACAAATTTTAAAGTTGCCAAGGTTGGACAACCCGACTTTAGATGGTTCAGTTTCCCAATGTTATGGGCTTCTCAGAACTCCAGAAACAGATAAGAGCTTGAAAAACTTCACTAGCTCAGAATATCAGCACATTCCTCTATTATCAGAAAAATGGCTGGTCACTTCCCTCATTTATCAAATATGTTCACCAAGGGAATTCAGAAATTTTCACCCTCAACTGAGAGAGAAAGTGCAGCAGTATCAAATATTGTTAACCTAATTCTGCGAAGCTTCCTCTCCGGTAACATTGTATAGCTAACTAGGGCATACAAAACCTTTGCCAGACCAATTCTCGAATACAGCTCGTCTGCCCGGAATCCACACTGTATATCGGACATTAATATGATTGAGCGGGTCCAGAGGTATTTCACGAGAAGAGTCCTCCACTCCTCTGCTCACAATAGAATCCCTTATGCCACCAGGCTTCAAATTTCGGGTTTGGACAATCTGGAACTGCACCGCCTGTGGTCTGATCTAAGCATAGTACACAAAATTGTCTGCTACAACATCTTACCTGTCAATGATTTCTTCAGCTTCAACCCCAATAATATACGGGCAAACAGTTGATACAAACTCAAGGTAAACCACTCCAAACTCGATTGCAGAAAATACGACTTCAGCAACAGAGTGGTCAGTGCCTGGAATGCACTACCTGACTCTGTTGTAACATCCTCAAACCCTCATAGTTTCAACCTTAAACTGTCTACCGTGGATCTCACCCCATTCCTAAGAGGTCTGTAAAGGGGGCGTGCATAAGTGTACCAGCATGCCTTCCGTCCCTGCCCTACTGTCCCCATTTATTTGTATTCATTCCCTTTGTTCATGTCCGTGTTTATACCTGCTCTCTTGTACATGTTTGACAAATTAATAAACAAACAAACAAATAAACAAATAAATAAAATAGCTGAGATGTCTGCAACTGAATCCCTTTTTCCCTTTGATAAACCCAATGAGAGCTGACATTGTGGTCATCTGTTGCTCCTTCCCCAGCTACAACTGGAACCAACCAGCCAACCTTTGAGATGGAAGAAGCGGTGAATCGCCTTTGGCTGTCCATAAAATTCCAGCTTGATGACCCGCCTCGAAATACGAGAAAGTATTTTGAAACTCAACTCAGGGAAACCACCCCACCAAATATAACTTAGTTGACTTATCCAAGACAAGAACTTGGCAACAGAGTTCTGCAGATGTTAATGCCCTTTTGGCTGGTTAGAATGAAAGGCATGCTGGGAGGCCATTCATTTAAAAAAAAATCTTCCATACCATCACACGCCAAGGAAGGGAAAACAATAAATAAATAAAATCAATATCTGCGTTCTTAATTTACCCCACCCTCCTGCTTGAGAGTCAGCATCTGCAGCAAATCAATTAGTAATCCTATTATATTGCAGATGACAGAAAATATGTCGATTGAACCAGATGCCAGCAACTTTCCCTTCCATAGCAAAGCAGAGATGATACAAGACCTTGTTTCTACTATCACAGTCTCCTGCCAAGATCTGAGAGGTTTGTAAAAAAAACCAAAAAAAATCTCATTTAATATGCTGTTACTAGAGCAATATTTTTATCAACAGGTCTCTCTCTTTCTCTCTTTTGCTTTCTCTTTGTCTCTCTCCTGTTCCCTCTCTCTCTCTCTTTTCTCTCTTCCTTTTTCTCTCTTTACTTTCCCTTTTTCTCTCTTCTTTTTTTGCTCTCTTTCATTTTTTCTTTCTTTCTCTCTTTCCAGCTGTCTCTCTCTCTCTTTCTCTGCCTTTGTTTCCCTTTTTCTCTCTTCTCTTTTTGCTCTCTCTTTCTTTCCTTCTTTCTCTTTCACTTTTTCTGTCTCTATCTGTCTCTCTCTTTTGATTCCCATAGTCTACATATTTAGCAAGATTGATTAAGGTATGGTTACAAGAATTGCACCAAGTCAACTATTTTCCCTCTGGAAATAACAACCACGTACATGAGGGTAGAGGATTCCTTGACTTTTTCACAGCTTCCCTGTGAAACCTGTGAGAATTTACAAATGACGGTTTGTAGAATAACCTCCTGATTTTTATTTATTTATTTATTTATTTTTGTTTGGTCGGTTGGAGAATCATACTTCACGGAAATGTAGAGTGACCCCCTGGAGTTTTTTGTCACCAAAAATGGGGGGAAATACTGAAAGATTAATCATCACTTACCAGTTGATGCTTCATATGGATGGTGATGAGGGGAGAGCTTGACAGATTGTGAGACAGAGTTGGTGGTGGCTCCACTGTCAAGGAGATAAGATAGCTGGTAGCAAAAATCATACACTCCTTGCAGGCAGCAGCTTCAGGAATTCTGGGAAATTAAAGCAATAGCTTATTAGTGACCTGTTACTTATTTTGTTTCTTCAAACACCCATCATTATTTGGAGAGGGAGGGAGGGATGGTGGAAGGAAGGAAAATGGGAAGGAAGGAAGGAAGGAAGAAAGGGAAGGGAGGGAGGGAGGGAAGGAGGGAGGGAGGAAGGAAGGAAGGAGATAAGAATGGCAGGGAGGGAGAAAGGAAGGAAATGAGAATGGGAGGGAGGGAGAGAGGGAAGGAGGAATGAAGGAGATAAGAATGGGAGGGAAGGAGGAGTGAAGGAAGGAAATAGATGAGAATGGGAGGGAGGGAGGGAGGGAGGAAGGAAGGAGATAAGAATGGGAGGGAGGGATGAAGGGAGCGAGAGAGGGAGGGAGGAAGAAGGAAGGAAGGAAGGAAGGAGATAAGAATGGGAGGGAGGGAGGGAGGGGGCAGGGGAAGGGGAAGGGGAAGGGGAAGCAAAGTGAACATCTCCAAAACATGGCACACAGTAGGTACGACAGCACATGAAACAAATATTAAAGTCTTGTGATGGCAATGAGGATTATGCAGCCCAAGTCTGTATTTTATTTCTAAAGTGTAAAATCCCAGCAGCTTAGAGGGACAGAGTGATGGAAGATTCAGGCACCATCAACCCACTCTTTCAATGCTTCATGACTGTCCATAACACTCAAAAGGCAGAGGTCACGTAGGAGAATGCAGACTCCATCCCCCGTGGATAGAAAACGTCGCGCTCGCTCAGATTAGCGCAACTATTGCTCTCAAGGAGATCAACGAGGCGGTTTCCTTTGAGTAGCATCAGTTGTCCTTGAGTGAAGTCCAAGAACTTCCAGTTTAGAAGACTTTGTTTACTACTCCTCAAATTCCGCCACAATATTTGTGGTATTCGTCTTATGACTATGCTGACCATTCTCAGCAATCTGGATACTTTGACTTATGGGTGCTCCATCACTGGAGGTTTTTAAGAAGAGACTAGAGAGCCATTTGTCTGAAATGGTATAGGGTCTCCTGCTTGATCAGGGGGTTGGACTAGAGAACCTCCAAGGTCCCTTTCAGCTCTATTCTGATTGATTGATTGACTGATTGACTGACTGACTGACTTCTAAAGCACCTCCAAGAGAGTCTTTCTTGCTTTGAACCATTTTACAGATCCTGAAAACTGGTTGCTTTGATCTTCCAACTGGATCTGGAGGAACCTTTTTGTCTACAGACTTGGATGGAGGCATCTGAGCTTCTTTTATGACCTTGGCTGGTTCAGCTGTATCTCTCGCCTTCCTATATGAAACCTGGAGAGGGCACAGAAGTTCCCTCTCTTCCTATTATTAAAAGAAGTGATCCCCTTCATTGTATTTCTTAAACTCCCTAAGAAGGCCTTATGACAGGGATGTCAAACTCAAGGCCTGGGCACCGGATCCGGCCCACAGGGTGCTTAGACCTGGCTGGCGAGGCCATCCTGGAAACAGCGAAGGTCTGGCTTGTGGCACCTCTGCCGGCAAAAATGGAGCTGGCAGAGCGTTGTAGAAGGCCGTTGCAGCCAAAAACCCGCCTCCAAGCTCCTGCCTCCAACACCAGCATTGTCATGCTGGCCACGCCCACCCTGGCCACACACACACACACACACACACACCCCACCCCACCTGAGGTCAAACACAACCCTGATGCAGCTCTCAATGAACTCGAGTTTGATTCACATTCTCACACATATTAGAATGTGCAGGAATGGACAAACTAACGCTTGCTATTAAGGATAAAGAATATGAATATGAATGAATATTTTAATTTGATAAACTGAATATTTTCTGATATTTGTTATATCTGATATCTGATATTTTCTGATATTTTCTGATATGGGACATACTTCAGCTAGTTCAGAACGCGGCTGCACGGGTTATTGAGGGAGCGTCTCGGAGCTCCCACGTAACACCCATCCTGCGCAGACTGCACTGGCTACCTGTTGTTTTCCGGGTGCGCTTCAAGGTATTGGTTACCACCTTTAAAGCGCTCCATGGCTTAGGACCGGGCTATCTACGGGACCATCTACTGCCGGCCTCTATCTCCCAGCGTCCGGTGCGTTCCCACAGAGAGGGACTCCTCAGGGTGCCGTCAGCCAAACAGTGTCGACTGGCGGCCCCCAGGGGGAGGGCCTTCTCTGTGGGGGCTCCCACACTCTGGAACGAACTTCCCCTCGGACTTCGACAATTACCTGACCTTAGGACCTTTCGCCGCGAACTTAAAACTTACTTATTTCGTATGGCTGGACTAGCCCGATTTCTATTTTTATTGGTTGGGTTTTTAAAATTTTGTGATTTTACGGGGGAGTACGTTTTTTAACATTTTTGGGCATTTGAATTAGTTTTTTAAGGGATGTTTTTAATTACTGTGTGTATTTATATTTTATCTGCCTGTTCACCGCCCTGAGTCCTTCGGGAGAAGGGCGGTATACAAATTAAAACATTATTATTATTATTATTATTATTATTATTATTATTATTATTATTATTATTATTATTATTATTATTATTATTTTATCAATGGCTAGGTAACAGAAACAGAAGTTAGAAAGGAGGAGACATAAAAAGAGGAAACGGTAAAGCGGAGAGTTATTAAAGAAGATGATGGTGTTAAGCATTAATGTTATTACATTACGATGTTATTATATCAATATGATGTTGATGAATATCACAAAACAAAGACGTGTAATATGACTATTTAAACATAACGGTATCCAGAACACACACTGTTTGATGAAAACTGAATGTTATATAGATAAAACAAATAAAATATGGGAGGAAAAAAAGAAATAAGAGTTTGACACCCCAGCCTTATGAGGACACAACCTGACCACCGCAACAGCTTGAGCATAGGGATGAAATCCAGCAGCTTCTGAAGAACTGGCAGCAGAAATTTTGGTGTGTAAAGTTTTTTATTTTTAAAATACATTAAAACGAAAGACAAAGCACACAACATTTATATAGATATCACTGTTTATCAGCTATTCGAGACAGTCCTTTCCTATTATTTACACATATTTTAGTTCTATCTTACTCTACTTTTATTTATCTACCGTTCCTGTTTTCTAATTATTCATACCATTTGCTCCAGACCTTATAATATTCTGTGTCCTCTTTCTCTTTAATTTCTTTTGTAAGTTTGTCCATCTCTGCACATTCTAATACTTTTTTAATTAGTTCTTCCTCTGTTGGTAGCAGAAATTTTAAGTAATTTGGAGAACCGGCAAATACCACTGCTGGCTGGCCCCAGGGTGGGGAAGGAATGGGGATTTTGCAGTATCCTTCCCCTGCCATGCCCACCAAGCCACGCTCACCAAGCCAAGCCCACTGAACTGGTAATAAAAAAAATTTGAATTTCACCCCTGCTTCAGCACGTACAAATAAATCGATGCAAAGACTCCAAAAAAATAAAACATGTCCACCAAGGGCTGAGCCTTTCCTGCTGGCAGATAGTTTTCCTTTCTTTCTCTTTTCCCCTTCAAATTATTCTTTCGGTCCATTATTTATAGCCCTGTTATGAAAGAGACCCTTCATGTCCCAGGAAAAAAATGTTTCCTTCTCAGGGGTAACCATAATTTAAACCAGGATGCCGAGAGAAACTGAACGGGCACAAGCTGTGATTAGAAAGCCATAAAAAATATTTTCTAAGGCTGTAGGGAGCCTCGGACAAGCAAAGTTTAAATAATCGGATTGCCATCTGCCTCTTTCTAGGTTAGACTTTGCTCCGTTAGCTTCACTCTTGGGTGACGCCTGTGATCAACGTCTGGTTTTTTTCCTGACATTTCACATCCAGCTTTTTCTGGACTTTTCAAGGAGGCAAAGTTTCTATCAACTGTCATCGAGGAAAAGAGCTTAAAAGGTTTTGACGAGGGAGAAAAAGCCTCCCGAGAAAACCGAGAGAAATTGGATCCTGGCCAAGAAAACGGGGATATTTTTTTTTTTAAAGAGTTAGATTGGTCATCAGTCTGCCTTGTAGATGTCAAAATATATGCTGTTTATCTGGCGGGGGCAGGGGGAAGATTTTCCATTGTGGCATCTGCTTGAGTCTCAAAAACAGGACTAGCATCACCTAAAGGTAAAGGTTAAGGTTCCCCTTGCACATATGTGCTAATCGTTCCTGACTCTAGGGGGCGGTGCTCATCTCCGTTTCAAAGCCGAAGAGCCAGCGCTGTCCGAAGACGTCTCCGTGATCGTGTGGCTGGCATGACTCAATGCCAAAGGCTCACAGAACGCTGTTCCCTTCCCACCAAAGGTGGTCCCTATTTTTCTACTTGCATTTTTATGTGCTTTCAAACTGCTAGGTTGGCAGAAGCTGGGACAAGTCACGGGAGCTCACCCTGTTACGCGGCACTAGGGATTCGAATCGCTGAACAGCCGACCTTTCAATTGACAATCTCAGCGTCTTACCCACTAAGCCACCGCATCTTTAAATGACACTTACAGAATCCTTGGCTGGAAGGGACCTTGGAGGTGTTATCGTCCAAAACAGAAGTCCTTATAAAATCCTGGGCAATGATTGTCCAATCTTTTTTGGGGGAAACTCTAGTGATGGAGCAATCAGAGTTCCAGAAGGCAGGTTGGTCCATTGGATAGAACAACAGAGCTGGAAGGGACCTTGGAGGTCTTCTAGTCCAACCCTCTGCTTAGGCAGGAAACCCTACATCACTTCAGACAAATGGTTATCCAACATCTTCTTAAAAACTTCCAGTGTTGGAGCATTCACAACTTCTGGAGGAAAGTTGTTCCACTGATGAATTGGTCTCACTGTCAGAAATTCCTCCTTAGCTCTAAGTTGCTTCTCTCCTTGATTAGTTTCCACCCATTGCTTTCCACCCAATTGCTATAAATTGTTACCCTGTGTCCTGTCGGAAGATGCTATCATGTCTCCACTAAGTCTTCTCTTCATTAAGCTAGACATACCTAGTCAATGCATGGTTTAGCCTCCAGCCCCCTAATCATCTTTGTTGCTCTTCTCTCCACTCTTTCTAGAGTCTCCACATCTTTTCTTATCACAGTGACCAGAACTGGACACAGTCTTCCAAATGTGACCTCAACTGGTGCAGAATAGAGTGGTGCTATCACTATAAAATGGCATTTGATTCTTGTGTATAAATATTGTTTATTGTTTTGTATCACATATTCCATCTCTATGTTGAACAGTGTGTTTTCTACGAGTCCAAAGTGTTAACATATAAACATCATCATAATCATATTTTTTCATAATCATAATCAATATATTTTGTGCTCTTATGTACGTTTGTGCATAAGAGCACAAACGTGCCTACCGTTCCTGTCCTATTGTTTCCTTTCATTATATCCAATTAATACAGTTATTGCATACTTATGCTTATATATATGCTTATATATTATATAGTTGCTTTCATGCTTATGCTTATATATACTGTTGTGACAAAATAAACAAATAAAAATAAAAATAATCATTATAATTATATACATATAAACATAGATGCGATAATATCAGTCGTTATTGAAGAGTATACTATCTTCCATTATAGTAATGATTATATAACCATCAAAATATTTACTCATCAGTTTTTCTTTCTCATGGAGTCCATATTTCACTCCTCTAACCTCAGTATCTGTCAATTAACCCTTTGTAGAATAATTCCCATCAAAGGTGGAATTCATTTACCTTCCCTACTGATTCATAAATTTGAGCTCATGCGCCACCTCTGCACATGCGCACAGCCTACTGCACATGTGCAATAGTCGCACATTATGTCCAGGCGGGTGAGCGGAGCCTCCCACAGTTGGATTCATGCGATCCGGAGAGAACCGGCTGAATCCCACCATTGGAACTTCCCATGTTATAAAATATTCCAAGTCTTCTTTTCCTTAAATTTTAGAGTTAACCTATCCATTTCTGCACATTCTAGAATTTTTTTGATTATATTATCATTGGTAGGGGTTTCTAGGGGTTTCCACTGTTGTGCATATACAATCCTGGCTGCTTTTAGGATATATAAAAATAAATTTTAAATAGCTTTCTCAGGGGCTGCCACAAAGAAGAGAGGGTCAATCTATTCTCCAAAGCACCTGAAGGCAGGACAAGAAGCAACGGATGGAAACTAATCAAGGAGAGAAGCAACTTGGAACTAAGGCGAAATTTCCTGACAGTTAGAACAATTAACCAGTGGAACAACTTGCCTCCAGAAGTTGTGAATGCTCCAACACTGGACGTTTTTAAGAAGATGTTGGATCTAACCATTTTTCTGAAGTGGTGTAGGGTTTCCTGCTTAAGCAGAGGGTAGGACTAGAAGACCTCCAAGGTCCTTTGTTATTCTATTCTATTCTATTCTATTCTATTCTATTCTATTCTATTCTATTCTATTCTATTCTATTCTATTCTATATATGTGTTACACTTATTATAATTTCCTGGAAGCATTCCCAACAGGAATGTCTCAGGTTGACACTTGATTCTTGATGACTTCAAGACATATCCACAAAGTTTTCTCGGTGACTAAATGGAATTGGTTGCCTTCTCACAGAGGTGTGTTTTAACATCCCTGTGCATCTTAATCTTAGTCATCTCCAGATGGGTACCCATCCACAAACCAACCACGCTCAACTCTGCTTAGCAAACCACTTCCTGCCAAGAAAGCTACATGAACATGACTCAATGGAGATTTTATTATTAGTTTTAATTAAGACGTTGCTCAAATGCTTTTTTTTTTTTGGGCGCACCATACTGGGTCTCTTCACTTCTTATGACTAGCTAGCATTCCTTAGATAGTTGGGTGTGCTGTTTGTGTGTGTGTGCATACGTGCGTGGACACATGGTAAGAAGCCAAACATTTTTATTTTTATGTATTGGAATTATGAGGATGGGTTTTTTTTCTTTCCAAAGAACTGAATTTAACAGCTGGCATTTGCCAAATACATCAGAAGCAACATTGCTATTTGATTAAGGGAATCTAAGGGGAGACTTAAATGATTGTTAACAAGGAAGAGTTGTTGCTAAGTCTTTTTTTTATAATACAGGCATTCATTTCTGGGTTTTGCTGCAAAAAATAAATAAATAATAGATTTCCCTATGGATTAGCATTACTGTTTGCAACAGGATTTTTGAAGGAAGCCAGATGTTTTCATTTAAAAGGGGGAGAGAGGAACAAACTCTGAGCTTGGTTGTTTTCTTGCAGATGTTTCATTAATCACAAAAAGTGACATCATCAAGGTTAGCATCGTATACTATAGCTAGTGGTGGGATTCAGTCGGTTCGGGCCGGTTCAAGCAAACCGGTAGTTAAATTATTGGCTGGCTCCGCCCTTCCGCCCAAAATGCCCCTCCCGCGACCCATTTTTGCTCCCAGGAGGCTTCAGGGTGGCCTCCTAGGCCCAAAACGGTATGCGGGGGGGTGTCACATCCTCCCATTCAGCCCATTTTGGCTCCAAGGGGGTGCAGGAGGCGGAGTGCTGCCTGTCACACCATCTGGCCACGCCCACCATGGCCACGCCCACCCAGCTGGTCATTAGAGCAGAGAACCGGATGTTAAATTATTTGAATCCCACCACTGACTATAGCAGGGGTCTCCAACCTTGGTCCCTTTAAGACTTGTGGACTTCAACTCCCAGAGTTCCTCAGCCAGCTTTGCTGGCTGAGGGACTCTGGGAGTTGAAGTCCACAAGTCTTAAAGGGACCAAGGTTGGAGACCCCTGGACTATAGCATATACTGTAGCATAAGATACTCGTAATACTCAATTATAAAGAGAAGATTGGAAGTGACTTCTTATATTTTTTCTTTCTTTTTCCTTTGACTTTTTCCCCCCTTTCTTGCACTTTTAGCTTGCTCTTTATTTCCTATTTTCTTTTCCTATTCTCAGCTTATGTTAATATGCATTCGTTTTTAATCTTCCTACCTTGTTAAAAAAAAAAAAACCTTAATAAAAATTGTATTTAAAACAAAGAATTCTCAGCGAAGGCAAGAGAATTCTGAGAGGGGGAAATCCAGACATCTGAAAGGTTGTCCAGATTGTGAAAGAAACATAATTCCTTTTTTTTTTTTTTTTTTATTCAAAAAGTTTTACAAAATTTACAAAAATGGATTGACTATATTCAACGTAGATATCAGACTAAGAGTTATCAGACTGTTTTTGAATGATTATGATGTATTATTTTTGATTGCTTTTGGGGGAAGTTAGGAATTGATGATTGTAGGTGTACAATTAAGTTGGGATGAAAATTTTTTAGCATATGTTTGTTTTATTTTTAACTATACCTTGTGCTCGTTCCGGGAAGTCGGGGGAGGGGGTTGCGAAGGGAGGGGGGAGGAGGGGGGGAAAGGGGAAAAAAAATTTTTTGTAAAACTTTTTGAATAAAAAAAAGAAAAAAAAAGAAACATAATTCCAAGTTACAAAGGTGCTTTTTAAAACACAACTGGACATTCTTTGTTTTTGTTTTTTCCTTGAAGACGTTTTGCTTCTCACCCAAGATGCTTCTTCAGTTCTGTTCTTCGGTACTTCAGTTCTCCAGAACTGAAGAAGCTTCTTGGATGAATAGTGAAATGTTTTCAAGGGACAAAGAAAGAAAGTTCGGTTTGAAAAAAAGCCCCTTTCTGACAACCAGGACCTGGGTGACTGAAAACCTCCATAGACAATCCAAGTTACCTTTGGCCCATTAAATACGCAGAACAGGTCTACTCTCTTTAAATAACTTGTAGGTGAGGCCACAGCAGCACAGAGAAAAATTAGCCACTCCCTAGGTCTGTTTCATTCTATAGTGATTACTTCCATAAATAAATCGGTTTTGGCAGGCTATGTGGGTTGAAGATACCTTATGAATAGGCTTGGAAATTTCCCAGGTCAGGGAAGAATTTGAGTGATATATTGCTCAAAGTTTCCATAATTTAAATCCATGGTCAGTTTGCAAAAAGCAAACCAATTCTAAGGCCATTATCTGCTTTTTGGTGTAGTGTAAATTAGACCTTGGCTTCTAGGGAAAGTGAAACGGGAAGGATAGTCTATCTCAGAGTTAAATTAGCTTGAGCCCATCCTGTGATTTAAAGTTCAACAAGATAAAGGCCTTTAAAAGGGAAGTGGAAAACCAGCTGAGGGGGGTGGCTGAGCATTTTCAATGAGAATCTTAGATTTCTTTCTTCTTTTTTTCTTTTTTCTTTTTTTTTCCTGTTTGAGTGCCATGCTGTCAGTCCAGATGATAATCGGCTTGGGAAAAACCATGCCTTTGCTTTAAAAGGAGGTTTCCATCAGGAACCGCTGTTTGAGAAATGCAACTTTTGTGGGTCTTGAGGGGGAGAGTTGAGGAGAATCAAACAAAGTGGGTTGTTTTAAAATTCCTTCCTTCCTTCCTTCCTTCCTTCCTTCCTTCCTTCCTTCCTTCCTTCCTTCCTTCCTTCCTCCTTCCCATTCCCCTCCCTTCTTTTCTTTCCCCCTTTCCTTTCCTTCCTCCCTCCCTTCCTCTTCTCTCCTCCCCTTCCCTTCCCCTTCCCCTTCCTTTCTTTCACTCTTTCCTCCCTCCCTCCCTCTCCTCTCCTTTCCTTCCCTTTCCCCTTTCCTTTTCTTCTTTCACCCTTTCCTTTCCCTCCTTTCCTCCCACCTTTCCTCCCTCCCTTTGTCCGTTCCTCTCTCTCCTTTCCTTCCCTTTCCCCTTTCCTTTTCTTCTTTCACTCTTTCTTTTCCCTCCTTTCCTTCCACCTTTCCTCCCTCCCTTTGTCCGTTCCTCTCCTCTCCTTCCCTCTTCCCTTCTTCCTTTCCCCTTTCCTTTCCCTCCTTCCTTCCCTCCCTCCCTCCCTTCCTCCATCCATCTGTCCGTCCATCCATCTGGCGGGGAATTCTAGGAGTTCACATTGTTGAAGCTGAGAAGCACTGTGTGAAGCCAAGCAAACCCATCCAGTATTCAGGAATAACCACAAGTGTGTTGTGCTTTTAAAGGAACTTACTTGGTGTCCAACGGTTTGATGCTATTGAAGTACTGATGCATGGAATGGTAGAAGAGACCCACAATTGTAATCCAGGCTGTAAAGAAGGCAAAATTTGTCAATATCAGGATTGCAGTGAGGCAGGAGATGAAATCCACCATTTAAAGCCCCTTGGAATGCCCATAGCTTTATCCTTGTTCATCCTTGATCACTTCTGCCTCTATCTGTTTGTAAGCCACCCAGGGTCTCTTGAATAATCAGATGATATATAAACTTAATAAGATAAATAAATAAATAAATAAATAAAACCAAGGTTTGACTCCGAGGAGACCCTCTTTTGTGGAAAAGAGGTTGCAAAACAGGAAGGATTGGTGTGAATTTGTCACCAGTTGGAACAATCGAAAGAAGTTAAAATGTTCAATAATTCATTCCGCTGTTGGAAAAATCTAGATTGGAGCTGCAAAAATCACGATGACCACTAGATGGCAAAGCAGTATGGGGGAAAAAACTAACTCTTTGCTGCCTTCCAGTGGCCATTCTGATTTTTGCAATGCGGGGAACAATTCAGTTTCCCATTTCCTCTCCATTAACAGATTTCTCAGCAATCCAACCAGGGAATAGTATTTGACCTGATGATCGGAAGGAAAAACAATTCAGGAAAAAAGCTGGTTTCTCCTGGCCTCTTCTTCGGCCTCCCAGATGGGCTGGATGTTAATTCCCATCATCCCCAGCCATATGGTGGAAAACCTTGGCTAGCAGGAGAAAGCCAAAGGCAGCAGCTTTGACCTTTCTTTCCTTCTAGTAAATTATTCCCTTACCTGAATATTGGAAAGCTTCTCTGGGTATAGAAATGTAACTTTGTCCTTGTAACGGGAAGCGATACTGAGGCACATTCGGGAGCTGGGGAGGCATTTTAACCAGGGAATAATCTGTATAATAATGCAAACATTGATCAAAACCCGAAGCAAAGGGAGAGCAAAGCCATCAGTTAAGTCCTTTTTCCTGCTAAATGAAGGGGCTGCTGTTCAGTTCCTGCTTATTGTTGAGCCCCAAGGTCTGTTCTTCTAACGTTTTGAGCAATCAGGGTCTTTGGAAGCAAACCAGTAAGGGGTGGGGGGATATGCTAGAGCTTTAGCAGCAAAGAAGAGAAAACTTTACCATTTTGCAACAGGTAAAACATTTTTTAAAAGGGAACAGAAGAGGGAGAGATGTGGCTCCCCCACCCCCGGTTCTCTGGGGTTTTGTGGCAACCGGCAGAGATACTCAGTCCAGCCACGATAGCTTGGAGGTTCACATTTTGATCAATGCTGCTGAGTGCCTATGCCATCACCCTGCTAAACAGGTAAGTCCCTCAACCTTCTCAAACTATTCACTAAGTCTGCATTACTATTTTTTATGTACACGGAGGGCATAGGCACCAAAGACAGATTCCTTGTGTGTCCAATCACACTTGGCCAATAAATAAATACTATCTTCTCTTCGTTCCTATCACCCATCTCCTCCCATTTATATGACGTAACTTTGTTGCTTGTATCCTTACGAGTTATATTATTTCCTAGTATGATTTGATTGCTTATTTGTACCCTATGACTATCATCAAGTGTTGTACCTCGTGATTCTTGACGAATGTATCTTGTCTTTTTACGTACACTGAGAGCATAGGCACCAAAGACGAATTCCTTGTGTGTCCAATCACACTTGGCCAAGAAAGAATTCTATTTAATCTGCTTCAAGCACAAGGCAACAAGATCTGGAAGAACCATGGCTGATGCTTGGATACTGTAGATCAGGGGTGTCAAACTCGATTTCATTGAGAGCCACATCAGGGTTGTGTTTGACCTCAGAGCGCCGGGGTGGCCATGGTCACCTCAACATCACTCATCTTGGGGGCACCTGTGATGACCAAGTGCTAAGGCAGTACTTCCCTCAGACCCTCCCTCCCTCTCATTATAATCTCCTTCCTTCCTTCCTTCCTTCCTTCTTTCTTTCTTTCCTTCCTTCCTTCCTTCCTTCCTTCCTTCCTTCCTTCCCTTCTTTTTCCTTCTCTCTTCTCCTTTCTTCGTCATTCTCCTCTTTACTTATTTTTTCCTTGCTTGCTCTCTTTCCTTCTTTTTCTTTTTCTTTGCCTTTCCTCTTTCCCTTTCTCCTTTCCTGTCCCTTCTTGGATGCTCAAATGCAAAAGGGGAAACATTTCTCCTTTCGTTTTGTTTTGCTTTCAGTTTGATTTGCTAGCCCTCTGCCAGCAAAAACCGAGCTGGAGGGGAGGGACCGCGCATGCCCCCAGGCCCTGTTTTTGGCCATGATAGCCTCCTGCAGCCCTCTGTCAGTAAAAATGGAGCTCGGAGGAGCCGAGCTCCGTTTTCGTTGGCAGAGACACCACGGGCCAGTCCTTTGCTGTTTCCAGGACAGCCCCACGGGCCAGATCTAAGCACCCCATGGCAGTGGTGGGTTGCTACCGGTTCACCCCGGTTCAGGTGACTGGTAGTAGCTGTGGTGGGAGGCTCCACCCAACCACCCAGGACGTCATCAAATATGCTCTGTGCATGCACAGAAGTGGCACGTGCGTGAGCGAACTGGTAGCAAAGGTAAGTGAAACCCACCACTGCCCCGCGGGCTGGATCTGGCCTGTGGGCTTGAGTTTGACACCCCTGCTATAGATTATCCACCAGCAAAGTGACAACACAACGCCAACACCTGTGTAAAGGCCAAGATCTTAAGAACACTCCCTTTGGAACACCTGAACTAAGTCAACCAAGGCTGGTGTTTCTTTTCTAATTTTTCGTTTCTCCTTCCTTTCCTGGATTCATCGTAGATGTTCCTCAAGGAGGGACGAACTTTCCATTCCAAAGAAAACAGGAAAGGAAACTTTCATGTCCTTCATCAGCAAGCGAAAAGCCACAGAAGTGGCTTTGCTCAGTTATTCATCTCCTGTGTCGAGAACAAAACTAGACAGGGGCCCAATAAATCTCACCTGCCACGGGTGAAGTGCCTTGGACTGTGATGGTTGAAGGGTTTCCTCCTAGATTGCGCGCAACGTGCAATGTCACACTGTCGATGGTGGAAACAAGTCCTCCAGCAAGGGACGCTGTCTGAAAGAAGAAATGACAAAGCTGGGGTGATAAGCAAGTGATGGAGGCCTTGACTCCAGGAGAACCGAGATAAGGTGTCAGAAAATATTATCCCTACCTGGTTCATGCTGATCCAAACAGGTATCTTAAGAACTCCTTCCACTACTTTAAAGAAAACCTAGAAATAAACAAAGACAAGATATGTCCTGTGATATGATCAACACCATCATCCCTTACCTAGTGTGATTCTCCTAAAAATTATGTATTCCCACCAGAAACCAAGGACAACTCTTTTTTACATATTGTCAAGAGATATTTGATTGGGAGCCATCCCAGAGTTTGTTATAATATGGGTGGCTATATAAACAGTTAAATAAATAAATTGGATAAATGGTAAATAGATGGAGAGAGAAAGGGGGGGTAATGATAGAAGAGAGAGAGGGAAGGTGGGAGGGAGAAAAGATTAGATAGATAGATAGATAGATAGATAGATAGATAGATAGATAGATAGATAGATAGATAGATAGATAGATAGATAGATACTGGAGAGAGAGATATTATATATTTTCATGGGTATAGGTATGTAGGCAGTGATGGGATTCACGTAATTTAACAACCTAATGATTTCTTCCAACAACCAGTTTACCAAACTGCTCAGAAAGTTAACAACCGGTTCTCCCGAAGTGGTGCGAACTGGCTGAATTCCACCACTGTATGTAGGTCTTGGCATATTCAGGTCTTTTCCCATGTAAGGTTGAGAGTATCTTGGCGACGTTTTGATGAGGTCTCACTCATCATCTTCAGGCTAGTGCTTTCGGCTTCGTGCTTCTCGAGCAAAGAGTGGTTGGAGCTGCCGTCTATCTATAAATACTGGTGGGGAGGTGGGGAGTGTTGCTGTGAGTGGGTTGGTTGGCTGTGTGGTTGTATCTTGATTGGTAGATGGAGTGGGTGTTTGACACCGGACCCAGGATAACACACAACATCACCACCGATCATCCTCACCAGATTCAAACACAAACCCATTCCACAGACGAAACACAACCACCATCCAGAAGCCAGACCATGCTGGCACCACTGGCTGCTGCACCCCCCTCCGATCCCCACGCAAAGCAAGCTGACACACACCAGGAACACATGACAGGACCTCAGACTCGGAGCCAGGCCAGGGCCTGGGATACTTTATCACAGCCATCTGCTCAAGACATCACATCACAGAACTCCAGAGGCCACAACACCAAAGCTCAGGAACAAAAGACTAGGACCACACCCACACAGGATGCTGCGAGGCAGCCGACCAATCTGCAAACACCCACTCCATCTACCAATCAAGATGCAACCACACAGCCAACCAACCCACTCACAGCAACACTCCCCACCTCCCCACCAGTATTTATAGAGACAGCAGCTCCGACCACGCTTTGCTCACAGAAGCATGAAGCCGAAAGCACCAGCCTGAAGATGATGAGTAAGACCTCGTCAAAACGTCGCTAACATTCTCTCAACCTTACACGGGAAAAGACCCGAAAACCTACAAAAACACACACAGATAGATAGATAGATAGATAGATAGATAGATAGATAGATAGATAGATAGATAGATAGATATAGGTACAGAGAGAGAGAGATAAAAAGAGAAAGAAATAAGAGAGAGGCAGAGAGAGAGGCAGAGAGAAAGAGATATGAGAGAGACCGATGATAGATGATAGATAGAGAGAGAGAGAGAGAGAAATAGAGAAAGAGATATGAGAATGAGAGAGAGAGAGAGGCAAAGAGAGAGAGAGATGAGAGCAAGAGCAAGAGATGAGAGATGAGAGAGATGATAGACAGACAGACAGACAGACAGACAGACAGACAGACAATTCCAATGCCTGCTTTCCCATGCTCCACTTCTGAGACCTACATAAGGTGCAACCAAATGAGTTTCCATTAAGGACTTCACGCCTACTTATACCAAACTCTTGTTAGAAAATTCAGCAGTATGGCAAAGGGGGAATTGAGTTTCATTTTTTCTTCATTAATGTGAAAACGTTTCATACTTTCTCTTTCTGCATGGCTGTGCCCACAAGACATGACTGCCACATTTCCATAAAGTCAGTTTGTATCGTATACTGAAGCTCTTTTAAAAGCTTTGAAGCATCAAGAATAGAATTAGGCTTTATATTTCTCACATCAAAATATTTTTAAATCCCTAAATCCGTTGTCACTGCTTGCTGATACATATTCATATATTCCTCTCCCATTTTGCAATCTTCAGAAACTATTTGGGATCTGTGGAGTTCCTAACACTCTAAATTAAACCTAGAACGGAGGAGAAATTTCCTAACAGTGAGAACAATTGATCAGTGGAAGTAATTAATCAGTTTCCTTCAAAAGTTGTTGGTGCTCCATCACTGGAGTTCTTCAAGAAGAAATTGGACAACTTTTTGTCTGAAATTGCATAGGGTCTTCTGCTTGGGCAGGGCCTAGAAGACCTCCAAAATAACAACTCCGATATTCTGTTAAATCTATTAAAACTGGTTCTTAAGACAGCATCTTCAAGTTGTGATATAAAAATCATACATTAAATACATGAATACATTTCATTTTGAATCCACTTGGAATTCATGAATCATTTTGATGCTGGGGCTGCCTTCCACTCCTCGCATATGCCTGTGTCCAGAACACCATAAACTGTGTGAAAGAGATTCATTTATATATGAATCTTTTAGATATTTATATATGTCAGTTCTAAGTTGAAGACAATTTACTCGCTGGACTTCTTGTATAAGATACTGCTTTCATCTTCATAAAGATGTGGAGACTCTAGAAAGAGTGCAGAGAAGAGCAACCAAGATGATGAGGGGACTGGAGGCTAAAACATACAAAGAACAGTTGTAGGAACTGGGTATGTCTAGTTTAATGAAAAGAAGGACTAGGGGAGACATGATAGCAGTGTTCCAATATCTCAGGGGTTGACACAAAGAAGACGGAGTCGGGCTGTTCTCCAAAGCACCTGAGGGTAGAACAAGAAGCAATGGGTGGAAACTAATCAAGGAGAGAAGCAACTTAGAACTAAGGAGAAATTTCCTGACAGTCAGAACAATCAATAAGTGGAACAACTTGCCTGCAGAAGTTGTGAATGCTCCAACAATGGAAATTTTTAAGAAAATGTTGGATAGCCATCTGTCTGAAATGGTGTAGGGTTTCCTGCCTCGGCAGGGGGTTGGACTAGAAGACCTCCAAGGTCCCTTCCAACTCTGTTATTATGTTATGTTATGTTAAATCTCGATAAAGAAGAATCTGTGAAATTCAGCCTTGGAAACAATCACTTTCAATCCAGACAGCTATCAAAGATGAGACCTTGAAAGGATATTCCTCTTTTCTTGATTTGCACAGCTGTACTATGTATTTCTTCCATTAGACGAAGGATGGAGGGATAGATGGAGGGATAGATGGAAGGAGGGAGGGTTAGACGGATGGATGGATGGATGGATGGCTTGAATGTACATGTGATAGGTGATCCTACTTCATAAATACACGTGATCCTGCTTCATAAATTTAAAAGGTCGGATTGTAATTTATTCATGCCCTCTTTCTAGGCATCTGTAGAAACCATGTTGTTTTCGAGCAAGTCATGATGTCATAGCTCAAATGACATGCATTTCACTAATCAATGATCTCATAACACCAATGAAGTCAATTGTCTCCTGGCAGATGCTCAGGCTGCGGTGTGGCTCAGGCTGTAAGAAGCCTGTTATTAAAACACAGCTGCCTGCAATTACTGCAGGTTCTAGTCCCACCAAGTCCAAGGTTGACTCAGCCTTCCATCCTTTATAAGGTAGGTAAAATGAGGACCCAGATTGTTGGGGGGGCAATAAGTTGACTTTGTAAATATACAAATAGAATGAGACTATTGCCTTATACACTGTAAGCCACCCTGAGTCTTCGGAGAAGGGCGGGATATAAATGTAAATTAAAAAAAAAAAAGCTCTCTTGAATTCCTTTTTGGAATGGAAGATAGGATAGGATAGGATAGGATAGGATAGGATAGGATAGGATAGGATAGGATAGGATAGGATAGGAGGATAGGATAGGATAGGGAGGGGGAGGAAGGGGAAGAGGGGAGAAAGAAGGAGAATGAAGTGGAGTGGAGTGGAGTGGAGTGGAGTGGAGTGGAGTGGAGTGGAGTGGAGAGGAGAAGAGAAGAGAAGAGAAGAGAAGAGAAGAGAAGATTTTTATTGGCCAAGTGTGATTGACACATGAGGAAAATGTCACTAGTGCCATTTCTATAAGCTAGAAATCCAAACAGTTTTATGTGACTAAAACAAGATGGAAACCTGCTTAAGGTGCATTGCCTAAATAACCAAAGGATGTTTCCCTCTATAAATGGATCAATTACCTTAGTAAGCTGATTAACAGATGAAAGCAACTCAGTAAGGTTGATTTAAAAAAAAATGGGGGGAAATTACCTCTTTAAATTAGGAAATGGCCTGAATAAGCGGATTAAGGGACGAAGAAAAATTACCTCAGTCAGATTGTAGGCAGTATTTGCTGTGAGAGATTCGTTAGGCATGGCATTTGAAATGTTTTTCAGGTAGTCCAACACGACATATGGGTCCTGGATGCTACGTTTTCCCTCTGTGAGATTAATTATGATGGATTGGTAGGCATTTACGGAAAGCTGTAAGCATAAAATAACAAGGCACTGAAAGGCGCTTCTTCTCTTCATGAGTGATCATCATTGAAATAAAACATCCTTTTCTTCAACAATGGCACTGACTCAACATTGATCAAGGACATGAGCCTCTTCTTTGACCTAAAGATACATTTACTAGATAATTATTTTTATTTTGTGTACTTTTATTTTCAGGATCCGGGCTGACAAGGAAATCTAGTCTGCCTGGAGGTCCTCCCTCCGAAATTCAACTAGCTGGATAATTATTGCATTCAGTTTATTTTACAAATATTCTGTCTGCCCTTCCAAGCCATCAATAAAATGTGACAGGTGGTTTCTGCTTTAAATGGAATAAAATGCAATTCAGATGCTGGGGGAACCCAATTTCTTAACTCAAACTTCTATTACAACGTTTCCTTTGAGTCAAATTAGTCCATTTCTGTCATCACTTCTCATCATTTCTCATCACTGTCAAATTAGCTCATTTCTCTGACTGACCCAACTTGGAAGAAGGTTTT
Organism: Ahaetulla prasina; assembly: GCF_028640845.1. NCBI lineage: Eukaryota > Metazoa > Chordata > Lepidosauria > Squamata > Colubridae > Ahaetulla > Ahaetulla prasina. The sequence continues at coordinate 6,293,968 of NC_080553.1, read as the reverse complement.
AATCTCACAACGTCCAATAGTTACTTCTGTTTTCCTTTCAGCTCCTATCTACAACTCTGAACCTGGGCGTCTCTGGAGCAAGTCCATCACCTTAACTACCACACTACAATATGTACAAATTATGCATTTTAGAGAAAGAAGCATGCAAATATGGAAAGACTAAGTCAAACCAAACACAGTATGTTCAGCTTTTGAGGCATTTTTTTTTTCAATTCATAGATGGATCCAGAAATGGAGTGGAACATAAATGGGAAACATAACTTGGCACAGATTTTGACCTCAAAATTAAGCTTTACATGAAGATCAAAACTTGTAGGTTACTTTTCTCCTCCTTACTTCAGTTGGCTGGAAACTTGGAATGATATAACCTTTTTCCAGCCTCTAACATAAGCAACATGGCAATGCCATGGAAAGAATTTAAGGAATGCACGTACCACGGGAACTGTGGCCATTGTTTGCCATCCCCAGGGAGATGTCGAAGGGAGCTGAGACTGGTTACCTAGAAACCACAAGGAGAAACATTAACCATTACTTTCCCCTTGGGTACAGAGAACTGGGGTGGGGGGGATATAATCCAGGGTAAAATTTGGTGCTATTCAGAAGAAGAGTTGCATGGCTGAATGTGAGACTGTCTAACATTCTTCCCGGGGGTGAAATACAGCAGGTTCTGACAGGTTCTGGAGAACCGGTAGCGGAAATTTTGAGTAGTTCAGAGAACCGGCAAATACCACCTTTGGCTGGCCCCAGAATGGAGTGAGAATGGAGATTTTGCAGTATCCTTCCCCTGCCATGCCCACCAAGCCACGCTCGCCAAGCCACGCCCACAGAACCAGTAGTAAAAAAAAATGAATTTCACCACTGAAATGGATGCATTAAACAATTCACTTTGGTATCCAGAGAATGCCACTGAAAATGCAAAGCCTCATGTAAATATCTGGGCTGGCTTGTTCCTTGTGGGAAACAGCTTCTTGAGAAAAGTGTTTTGAGTATTATAACAATTCCAACGGAGGCCACAGTTTAGCAAAAGGGATAAATCATTTCCTTTCAGGAAAACCAAATTGAATCCCTAGCTTTTTCATCTGTGAGTAGATGATGGGGATGTGAGGGGGGAGGTTCTACCATAAAATTATACTGTTAGTATAATTTACTAACCAGGAATTATACCGGGAACGATGGACTAATAATCTGATTTTGTATAGGTTGTCAGAAGCTACTACAAAGCTCTTCTAACCTCTAGATCCATGATGGCGAACCTATGGAACATGTGCCACAGCTGGCACACAGAGTCCGCTCTGTGGGCACATGAGCCATCGCCCAGCTCAACTCTACTGTGCATGCTCCTCCCACCAACCAGCTGATTTTTTGGGATGCACGGGTGGAGGGGCACATGCAGGAGATGTGTGCGCATGCACAGGGGTGGTTGTGCACATGCACGGGGAGATGGAGGTCATGCACGCATGTGCAGGAGGCAGGGCAGAGCATGGGGGGTGCAGGGTCCCCCCCAGCCTGGTTTTGGGCCCAGGAGGCTGCAGGGAGACTGGAGGGGGGTTGCGTGCACATGTGGGGGGCGGGGGGGCAGGAGCTTGCACGCATGTGCAGGGGGCACGTTCCATTATGGGTGCTGACACACCCGCGCGCTGTCAAGCTTGCACTTTTTTTTTTAATTGAAAAAGTTTTACAACAACAATTAAATTTTCCTCCTCCCCCTCCCTCCTTCCCCCCTCCCTCCAAAACCCCCCTCCCTCCCCTCAAGCGTGCACTTTTGGTACATGCCGGGGAAAAAAGGGTTAGCCATCACTGCTCTAGATACTAAATGAGGTGATGTTCTCTCTTAAAATGAGGATTAGTAATCTCTTAATGTTTTTAGGCTGTCTCTTATCTTATCTAGCCTTTGCAAAAATCTTGGTTAAGATTTCCTGACTCGGTGGAAATCCTCCCGTCGTATCACTGAGGACTTTGAGCATTCCTTTCAAGGTTCAAGCGAGACAAGATATTTAACTCCAGACTTTGTAATTGTTGTGTCTTGCCCGCTCTCACCGCAGCCGGGGCCTTCTTATCTGCTTCCGAACGCTGAGGAATGTCCTAGTATGCCTCCCGGCCCCAGCCCTGGCTCCATGCCCAGACAGGCTGAGGAGGAGGAAGCACCTCCTGGCCCCAGCCCTGGCTCCATGCCCAGACAGGCTGAGGAGAAGGAAGCACCTCCCGGCCCCAGCCCTGGCTCCATGCCCAGGCAAACGGAGCAACTAGACCCCTCCCCCTCCCCACAGCATGTGAGCCTGAGGGAGGTCAATTACCAACAGCTGCCAACTGGAGTGACCCTCGCTTCAGAAGAGTTGATAGATGGAGGCAACAAAAGGAAGGGAGGGGCAGGCCTGGATAAGTGCTGAGTCATGGAGCCACACCCCATGGCCTATATAAAGGATCTGCTTTCTGGCATTCTCTGAGTCAGGCAAAGTCTAAACATATCTTGCTGAAGTCACTTTCTGGTCTCCTGCCTGCCCTGAGGACTTTGCTAGGACTTTGGCAGAGCTGCAGAGGCACGCCTGATTCGGATTTCCCTGACCCGGCCGTCAGCGGAGGAGTGGGACACGACAGAAACTTACCGATAGCAGCTGTGAAATATTGCTTGATCTCATTGGCGGTGAGCACTCGTTCCCACATGATGAATTCATCAAAGGCGCCCTGGATGTAGCGTTTCCCTTGATGGCCTTCGGAGCCCATCAACAAGTTGGAATTGGAGTCCCCATAGTTGTAGACATTTTGCCCATGAGGATCAACGTTCTTCAAAGTCCCGTTGATGTAGACTTTCAGGCCCTCTTTAGATTTCCAAGTAAACAGGACATGAGTCCAATGGGGACCTGAAAACCAGCGGTTATGGTGAGGTTCAGTCCTGTCTCCACTCTCCCCTTTAAGTAATAAGTGATCCTTGGCTCCATTTCTCGAGAAAGGTATAGTTTACTAAAGGTCAAGTGGATAACAGTAAAGGAAAGGCCAGGACTGAGGTTCGTGTGTGCCAAAACTTTAGGTTTAACTTTCCCTTTCTTGGACACATCCCCCGCATTGTCCAATCAGTTTATTTTATTTTTATTTATTTATTTATTTGTCAAACACAACAGTATATATAAGCATAAGCATGAAATAACCACACAAATTGAATACAACCAAAGGGAACATTAGGATAGGAACGGTAGGCATGCTGGTGCTCTTATGCAGGCCCCTTACAGACCTCTTAGGAATGGGGTGAGGTCAATAGTAGATAGTCTTTGGTTAAAGCTTTGGGGATTTTGGGAAGAGACCACAGAGTCAGGTAGTGCATTGCCGGCATTAACGACTCTGCTACTGAAGTCATATTTTCTACAATCAAGATTACACATTAAGTCTAAATCTATTGTGTGCTCGTGTATTGCTGTGGTTGAAGCTGAAGTAGTCTTCAACAGGAAGGACATTGTAACAGATGATTCTATGAGTTAAACTCAGGTCATGTCGAAGGCGGCAGAGTTCTAAATTTTCTAAGCCCAGGATTTCAAGTCTGGTGGCATAAGGTATTTTGTTGTGATCAGAGGAGTGGAGAACTCTTCTTGTAAAATATTTCTGGACACACTCAATTGTATTAATGTCCAAAATGAAGTGTGGGTTCCAGACAGGCGAGCTGTATTCGAGAATTGGTCTAGCAAATGTTTTGTATGCTCTGGTGAGTAGTGTAATCTTTCCGGAAAAGAAGCTACGCAAGATTAAGTTTACAACTCTTAAAGCCTTTTTGGTGATGTAGTTGTTTTTGAAACAGCCTCTCGGAATGCAGGTTGTCTTGCAACTGCAGTCTCTCACCCGGGAAATGGTCTTGAGAGGCTTTCTCCAACCAGTATGGTCCCAATCAACACTTTCCCTTTCCTCAGAAGTCTTCCCATTCTCTCTTTCCCCCTCCCTCCAGGATTTATGGCAAACTGGCGCCGAACACAGGAAAATGCAGATGTGAGGTGACCGTTCCGACAGGTGATGTCATTGTAATAGTATGGGAGAACGACTTTGGCAGACAGGAGGAAGACCAGAAGGAAAATCTGAAGACTAGGCAATGGTCTAGATCAGGGATGGCGAACTTTTTCGGCACCGAGTCGTGCACACTCATTGGGGCCGTGCTCCGGAAAAGCCGAACTTCAGCTGGCCTGCATGCATGGGCAGGCCGGTTTTCAGCACTGCTGCACGCGCGAAGGGATCACACTCTGGAAAAGCTCAGCTTCTGGGTTCTGGCATGTATGCCGCACGTGCAAAGTACAGCTGATCGTCATGTGCACATGCATGCCAGAAACCCAGAAGACAAGCAGGCAAGGCCAGGCGTGCCAGGGGACATGGCTTCGCGTGCCACTTTGGGCATGCGTGCCATAGGTTCGGCATCAGGGGTCTAGACCAGAAGCAGCTGAATCTGCAGAAGAAATAAGGGCATGGGAAATGTCCCAGGCAGGACCCACCCTAGTTTCTTGGGCTGTGTAAGGAGAAGGGGGAGAGAGATCCTTTTAGACTTGCAAGATCCCCTTAATGTAACCTCACAATAAGTAGCAGAAACCAACAGTGGGTTTCTTGTCTTCCATAGTTAAAGTGTTTGGTGACCTGAGTAATTTTGACAGCTCAATTACTTTTTGTTGTTTTTAAGAATATTGCTAATGCCACCTGAATCAGACTGCTCAGTTCTCCATTGATATATAACGATAATTACGTATAAATGATTATGAATGCGGCAGTTTTCCAAAGGAGTCAGTGCATTTATTTCTACCCACTTTCAATTAAGCTATTTAATTTTGCAGCTCTTGTGTTATTTTTTCTGCTCCGGAGCTGTGGTGGCACAGTAATTAGACTGCAATATTGCTGGCTGACTCTGCCCACTGCTAAGAGTTCGATCCTGACCGGCTCAAGGGTCATTTCCAAGGTCGGTAAAGTAAGGACCCAGACTGTTGGGGGCAATATGTTGATTCTGTAAACCGCTTAGAGAGGGCTGTAAAGCACTATGGAGTGGTATATAAATCTAAGTACTATTGCTATTTAAAGACTTTCTGGCCTATAAATACATTGGCTTTTGATCAAATATCATAGCTCAGGGTTACCCAGCCTCGGCAACTTTAAGATGTGTGGACTTCAATTCCCAGAATTCCCTAACCAGAATGCTTGGCTGAGGGATTTGGGAGTTGAAGTCCACTGCAGAAACACTGCCGTATCAATTAATTAAGTAATTAATTGCTACTAATTAGTACTTATTAATTAAGCTATTAATAAGCAAAGATGATTAGGGGACTGGGGACAAAAACATATAAGGAACGGTTGCTGGAATTGAGCATGTCTAGTTTAATGAAAATAAGAACATGATAGCAGTGTTCCAATATCTCAGGGGTTGCCACAAAGAAGAGGGGGTCAAGCTATTTTCCAAAGAACCTGAAGGCAGGACAAGAAGCAATAGGTGGAAACTAATCAAGGAGAGAAGCAACCTGGAATTAAGGAGAAATTTCCTGACAGTGAGAACAATTAACCAGTAGAACAATTTGCCTCCAGAAATTGTGAGTGCTCCCTCAGTGGAGTTTTTAAAGAAGAGATTGGACAACCATTTATTTGAAATGGTATAGGGTTCCCTACTTGAGAGAGGGTTGGACTACAAGACCTCCAAGGTGCCTTCCAACTCTGATATTCTATTCTATTTTGTTCTGTTCTACAGGTAATTCTAATTCTAATCTAATTCCATTACCGTTCTGTTCCGTTCTGTTCCATTATGTTCCCTATTCTATTCTATTCTATTCTATTCTATTCTATTCTATTCTATTCTATTCTATTCTATTCCATTCCATTCTTTCCACTCCACTCCACTCCACTGTATTCCATTCTCTTCTCTTCTCTTCTCTTCTCTTCTCTTCTCTTCTCTTCTCTTCTCTTCTCTTCTCTTCTCTGGTATTGGTTACCACCTTTAAAGCGCTCCATGGCTTAGGACCGGGCTATCTACGGGACCGTCTACTGCCGGCCTCTATCTCCCATCGTCCGGTACGTTCCCACAGAGAGGGACTCCTCAGGGTGCCGTCAGCCAAACAGTGTCGACTGGCGGCCCCCAGGGGCAGGGCCTTCTCTGTGGGGGCTCCGACCCTGTGGAACGAACTTCCCCTCGGACTTCGACAATTACCTGACCTTAGGACCTTTCGCCGCGAACTTAAAACTTATTTATTTCGTATGGCTGGACTAGCCTGATTTTTATCTCTAAATTTTAATTGAATTTATGGGTTTTGAAAGTTTTATAATTTTATGCGGGAGTATGTTATTTTAACATTTGGGCAAATTTAAATTAGTTTTTTAAGGGATGTTTTTAACTATTGTGTGTATCTGTATTTTATCTGCCTGTTCACCGCCCTGAGTCCTTCGGGAGAAGGGCGGTATACAAATTAAAATATTCATATTCAAATATTCATATTCTCTTCTCTTCTCTTCTATTTTATATTATTCTATTCTATTCTGTTCTGTTCTGTTCTGTTCTGTTCTGTTCTGTTCTATTCTATTCTATTCTATTCTGTTCCATTCTATTCTTTCAATGAATGAGTGCATCTTAGGAGGAAAAATACCTGGCGAAATGAAACTTGCTGTCCACTTCTTGGACGTCTGATGATTGAAAATTTCCACGGAGCCTTTGTGTTCGCCAAAGAAGACTTTAAATCTATTAGAAAGCACCTGATCCCGGTATACCGGGACAGGCTTCAGCCGATACCCCTGAGTCTTCCAGAAAAAGGAAAAAGTTAAACCTAACAGAAGCAAAAGACACAGAACAAGGATTGTCAGATGCACCTTTTAGACCTGGAGAAAAATATATAATCATACAACTTGAGAGAAATACATACAGGCAGTCCTTGACTTACAGCCACAACTGAGCTCAACATTTCTCTTGCTAAGTGAGACATTCGTTAAGGGGAGCTTGGCCCCATTTTAACGACCTTTCTTGCCACCGTTGTTAAGTGAATCGCTGCAGCTGATAAGTTAGTAATCCGGTTGTGTAAGTGACTATGGCTTCCCTATTGACTTTGCTTGTCAGAAGGTCATAAAAGGGGATCAGATGACAAAAGGAGGAGGAGGAGGAAGACTGTGGGGAAGGGGGAAGAGGAAGACCAAGTGGAGGAGGATATGATGGAGATGGGGATGGAGATAAAGGAGGAGGAGAAAAAGGAGGAGAAGGAGAAGGAGGAAGAGGAAGAGGAGGAGGAGGAGGAGAAGAAGAGGAGGAGGAGGAAGGAGGAGGAGGAGCAGGAGGAGGAGGAGGAGGAGGAGGAGGAGGAGGAGGAGGAAGACTGGGGGGAAGGGGGAAGAGGAAGACCAAGGGGGGGAGGATATGAGGGAGAGGGGGATGGAGATAAAGGAGGAGGAGAAAAAGGAGGAGAAGGAGAAGGAGGAAGAGGAAGAGGAGGAGGAGGAGAAGAAGAAGAGGAGGAGGAGGAAGGAGGAGGAGGAGGATGAGGAGGAGGAGCAGGAGGAGGAGGAGGAAGACTGTGGGGAAGGTGGAAGAGGAAGACCAAGTGGAGGAGGATATGATGGAGATGGGGATGGAGATAAAGGAGGAGGAGGAGAAGGAGGAGGAGGAGAGGAGGAGGAGGAGAAGAAGAAGAAGAGGGGGAGGAGGAGGAGGAGGAGGAGGAGGAGGAGGAGGAGGAGGAGGAGGAGGAGGAGGAGGAGGAGGAAGACTGTGGGGAAGGGGAAGAGGAAGACCAAGTGGAGGAGGATATGATGGAGATGGGGATGGAGATAAAGGAGGAGGAGAAAGGAGGAGAAGGAGAAGGAGAAGGAGGAAGAGGAAGAGGAGGAGGAGAAGAAGAAGAGAGGAGGAGGAGGAGGAGGAGGAGGAGGAGGAGGAGGAGGAGGGGGAGGGGGAGGAGGAGGAGGAGGAAGACTGTGGGGAAGGTGGAAGAGGAAGACCAAGTGGAGGAGGATATGATGGAGATGGGGATGGAGATAAAGGAGGAGGAGAAAAGGAGGAGGAGGAGAAGGAGGAGGAGGAGAGAAGAAGAGGAGGAGGAGGAGGAAGGAGGAGGAGGAGGAGGAGGAGGAGGAGGAGGAGGAGGAGGAGGAGGAGGAGGAGGAGGAGGAGGAAGACTGTGGGGAAGGGGAAGAGGAAGACCAAGTGGAGGAGGATATGATGGAGATGGGGATGGAGATAAAGGAGGAGGAGAAAAGGAGGAGAAGGAGAGGAGAAGGAGGAAGAGGAAGAGGAGGAGGAAGAAGAAGAGGAGGAGGAAGGAGGAGGAGGAGGAGGAGGAGGAGGAGGAGGAGGAGGAGGAGGAGGAGGAAGAGGAGGAAGACTGTGGGGAAGGGGGAAGAGGAAGACCAAGTGGAGGAGGATATGATGGAGATGGGGATGGAGATAAAGGAGGAGGAGAAAAAGGAGGAGGAGGAGAAGGAGGAGGAGGAGGAGGAGAAGAAGAGGAGGAGGAGGAGGAGGAGGAGGAGGAGGAGGAGGAGGAGGAGGAGGAGGAGGAGGAGGAGGAGGAGGAGGAGGAGGAGGACAGGGAGAAGAACATGGCTATCAACTTTATTTCCAATAATTGCTGTTCAAGCATACAGTATATAAACTGGCCAACATAAACTCCACAGGGATTTTTTTAAAGAAAAACAACTCTATGCTATGTTCATACTAAGAGAAAAAAGCCACCTTAAATTATCCCGATCAGGACCAGACCAGGAGGCTAAAAAACACAATTGGCAGCAGTTGTCTGTTCAATGGGCATTCAATGAATCTGGTTTCCCTACTGACTTTGCTTATCGGAAGAGATTCCATGACCCCAGGACACTGCAACCGTCATAAATATGAGTCAGTGGCCAAGCGTCCGAATTTTGATCATGTGACCATGGGGATGCCGCAAAGGTTGTCAGTCTGAAAAGTGGTCATGAGTTACTTTTTGAAGAGGCAAGTGGACTTTCTGGTTTTTCTTTGAAGACGTTTTGCTTCTCATCCAAGAAGCTTCTTTCAGCTTTGACCGGATAGTGGGGAATGGAAGGATTTATATTCTCGGTCATTCAGGTCATGGTTGTCCCGAAGGTTCTTTGGTCCATGGTCGTCCATGACCTGGTCATCCAGGATGGCTGAGAATCTCTACAGACGTTTAGCTATACAATTTGGGATGAACCTCCTTCGAATGGTGTGGGAATAGGGATGGATTTCCAGAGGAAAAATTGCAGACTGCAGGAACCAGGAGCACCACTCAGGTGACCCTGAGGACACAGATAAATCTCCAAGTGGCCTCAGGGACCCTCGAAAACAGGGGTCTCCAACCTTGGCAACTTTAAGCCTGGAGGACTTCAACTCCCAGAATGCAAAGCTAACTGGGGCATTCTGGGAGTTGAAGTCCTCCAGGCTTAAAGTTGCCAAGGTTGGAGACCCCTGCTCTGAAAGGATGCAAATGACCAGCTGTCTGCAAGGAGTATCAATCCTTCCATTCCCCCACCATCCAGTCAGAGCTGAAGAAGCTTCTTGGATGAGAAGCGAAACGTCTTCAAAAGAAAAACCAGAAAGTTCAGTTGCCTTCTGGAAAGGAAAAGAAAAAGCACCTTTGGGATGACCATGACCTGGATGACTGAGAATCTCCGTAGATCTCTAGAAGGAGGGTTAGCACTCAGGGATTATTATCGCCACCCATCGTATTTCTGGATATCGATTCCAAGACCATTAGCGTTGCTGCAGTGGTTAGAAGGCAGCATTGCAGGCAAATTTTGCTGACTGCAAGAGGTCCGATACTTAGGGGCTCAAGGTTGACTCAGCCTTCCGTCCTTCCGAGGTGGGTAAAATGAGGAGAGACCCAGATTGTTGGGGGCAATGGGCTGACTCTGTAAACCGCTTAGAGAGGGCTGTAAAGCATTGTGAAGCAGTATATAAGTCTAAGTGCTGCTGCTATTGTTCTTTCTTTACTTCCTTCCTTCCTTCCTTCCTTCCTTCCTTCCTTCCTTCCTTCCTTCCTTCCTTCCTTCCTTCCTTCCTCCCTTCCTCCTTCTATGGCGCACAGTGTTAGAATGTAGTATTGCAGGTTAATTCTGCCGACTGCTAGGAGTTCAATCCTCATCGGTTCAAGGTTGACTCAGCTTTCCATTCTTCTGAGGTGGGTAAAATGAGGACCCAGATTGTTGGGGGCAAGAGGTTGACTCTGTAAACTGCTTAGAGAGGGCCGTAAAACACTGTGAAGTGATCTATAAGTCTAAGTGCTGCTGCTATTGTTCTTTCTTTACTACCTTCCTTCCTTCCTTCCTTCCTTCCTTCCTTCCTTCCTTCCTTCCTTCCTTCCTCCCTCCCTCCCTTCCCTTCCCTTCCCTTGCCTCCTTCTATGGTGCACAGTGTTAGAATATAGTATTGCAGGTTAATTCTGCCGACTGCTAGGAGTTCAATCCTCATCGGTTCAAGATTGACTCAGCTTTCCACCCTTCCGAGGTGGGTAAAATGAGGACCCAGATTGTTGGGGGCAAGAGGCTGACCCTGTAAACCGCTTAGAGAGGGCCGTAAAACACTGTGAAGCGGTATCTGTCTAAGTGCTATTGCTATTGTTCTTCCTTTTCTTCCTTCCTCCCTCCCTCCCTCCCTCCCTCCCTCCATTCCTTGGTGCACAGTGGTTAGAATGCAGTATTGCAGGCTAATTCTGCCAACTGCCAGCAGTTCGCTTCTGACCAGCTCAAGGTTGACTCAGCCTTCCATCCTTCCTAAGTCAGTAAAATGTGGACCCAAATTGTTGGGGGCAATATGCCAACTCTGTAAACCATTAGAGAGGGCTGTAAAGCAGTGTGAAGCGGTATATATGCCTAAGTGCTAAATTCTATTATAAGGTTTTAATTGGAGAGAAATTTACTCCCTCATCATCTCAGGGGAGATCACCGTGGATTAACAAGGCTGCTTTAACTTTAAAAGTAAATTCACTGGATGTTAGCCTGGATCTTGATAGAAGCAAGTAGATGCAGATCCTTAGAGAGATATTCCATGCTCAGAGCCAGCCCTTGTTCTTATCCAGCAAAGTTTATAACTTGGCCCATAAACAAGATAAGATAGTCCTAAGGGGAAATGCCTTGATGATATATTAAGACAGATCCAAGGGGAAGAGATTACAATCCACAGAGGAAACCGCTAAACCAAACCATTAGCTGTAAACTCTGGATGGACTCTATCTGGGGAATTCCCAATCCTAGGGCCATTATTTTAAGCCCGTGGTTAGTTACAGTCGTAAACAAATATGCATAATTTATTCAGCAGGCTGCTTTGCCATTTCCTAAGCAAATAATTTGGATGTAAACCCTTACGAACCATTTGCATAACCGCTAATGCCTGGAAGAGATTTTATGATTCCCTTAAAATGTGGCTCAGAGAAATGTGTTTCTCCCGCCTTCCCCTTCCAGTCGCGTTGCTAAGATAAAACTAATGAAATAAAATAGGAACATATATCGAAAACCACGGCGATGGGGATAATCTCCTACTAACCTTCAGGCTCACAGAATTCTTGGTTAATAATGCAAGAGTTTTGATTATTTCCGAAAAGGAGAAAGGTTGCTCCCTTGATGTTTGGGATATAAACACCTTTGTTTACAATTCCTTCTACGATATCTAAGGAAGAAAAAAAGGGAGGAAAAAACATTACAAGATGGAGCTTTTAAGATTTTTTGGGTTGGCCTCAACACTTAGAAGGATGACCAGAACAATTTTGCTGATATTTTTTTTCCCACCCAACACCAGGAATCCTGTCAAAGATGCTTTTTTCAAAAGGCAACTAGTCTGTTTTTTTCCAAGAAGAAAAAGGAGGAGGAGGAGAGGAAGAGGGGGAGGAGAAAGAGAGGAGGAGGAGAAAAAGAAGAGGAGGAGGAGAAGAGGAGGAGGAGGAGGAGAAAGAGAGGAGGAGGAGAAGAAGAAGAGGAGGAGGAGGAGAGGAAGGGAGGAGGAGGAGAAAGAGAGAAGGAGGAGGAGGAGAGGAGGAGGAGAAAGAGAGGAGGAGGAGGAGAAGAGGAGGAGGAGGAGGAGAAGAAGAGGAGAGGAGGAGGAGAAGAGGAGGAGGAGGAGAAGAAGAGGAGGAGGAGGAGAGAGAGGAGGAGGAGAAGAAGAAGAGGAGGAGGAGAGGAGAGGAGGAGGAGGAGGAGGAGAAGAGGAGGAGGAGGAGGAGGAGAGGAGGAGGAGAAGAGAGAGGAGGAGAAGAGGAGAAGGAGGAGGAGGAAGAAGAGGAGGAGGAGGAGGAGGAGAGGAGGAGGAGGAAGAAGAGGAGGAGGAGGAAGAGAGGAGGAGGAGAAAGAGAGGAAGAGGAGAAGAAGAAGAGGAGGAGGAGGAGAAGGAGAGGAAGAGAGGAGGAGGAGGAGAAAGAGAGGAGGAGGAGGAGAAGAAGAGGAGGAGGAGGAGAGGAAGGGAGGAGGAGGAGGAGAAAGAGAGGAGGAGGAGGAGGAGGAGGAGGAGAAGAGAGAGGAGGAGGAGAAGAAGAGGAGGAGGAGAAAGAGAGGAGGAGGAGAAGAAGAAGAGGAAGAGGAGGAGAGGAAGGGAGGAGGAGGAGGAGGAGGAGGAGGAGGAGGAGGAGGAGGAGGAGGGTATGGGTCTTCTGCTTGACTAGAAGACCTCCAAGGTCTCTTCCGGCTCTATTCTGAATTGAAGAAGAAGAAGACCTTTCACTTTTCATCCAAGAAGCTCCTCCAGTTCTGACTGAAAGTGAAGAAGAACTGATGAAGCTTCTTGGATGAGAATCAAAACTTCTTTTTCCTCAAGGAAAAAGCAGTCCAGTTGCCGTTTGAAAAAACAAAACAAAAAAAGCACCTTTGGGACAACTATGACCTAGATGACTAAGAATCTCCAGAGACACCAGGAATCATCCTTCTTCTTCTAGCCATTCATGAGGAGCCATTCCCAAATTGAGGGGGCAGTAATGTAAAGGTAAAGGTTCCCCTCGCACATATGTGCTAGTCATTCCCAACTCTAGGGGGCGGTGCTCATCTCCGTTTCAAAGCCGAAGAGCCAGTGCTGTGAGAAGATGTCTCTGTGGTCATGTGGCCGGCATGACTCAATGCCAAAGGCGCACAGAACGCTGTTACCTTCCCACCAAAGGTGGTCCCTATTTTTTCTACTTGCATTTTTTACATGCTTTCGAACTGCTAGGTTGGCAGAAGCTGAGACAAGTCACGGGAACTCACCCCATTACACGGCGCTAGGGATTCGAACCGCTGAACTGCCGACCTTTCAATCGACAAGCTCAGCGTTTTACCCACTAAGCCACCGCGTCCCTTTTCACAGTGTCCCTTCACAGTGACATGGAGAATGCCAAAAGTCATATGTTAAACCGAATGGCCAAACTTGAGAAATAGAAAAGGATTGTCTAGAATTCTCACCTACGGTCGCGGAGAAGTTAGAGTAGGCAGAATCATTGGTATAAACAAAAGTAGAATTATGGTAATGAAGCACAGTGAAGCTGTGGGATCTTAGCGCTGCATGAGAGAAGAAAGAAAACAAACAAAAAAAATGGAATGGAAAAGCAACACCATGAATTATATGCAGGGTGGATATGAGTCAATCAACCAGATCATGTCTCTCAATCAACTTCAGTGCAACATGTCAAAAGTCCTACCTTCCTGGGTTATTGCTAGAAAGGAGCTAGCTAAAATGGAAAATTAGATTGTCCTATCTGAAGAAACAATGGCTCTTTTAAAAAAAAAATAGAATCTCACACATAGACAAGGAGAACATAGACTTAATAATAACAACAAGAGTTGGAAGGGACCTTGGAGGCCTTCTAATCCAACCCCCTGCCCAGGCAGGAAACCCTACACCATCTCAGACAGATGGCTATCCAACATTTTCTTAAAAATTTCCAGTTTTGGAGCATTTACTACTTCTGCAGGCAAGTTGTTCCACTTACTAATTGTTCTAACTGTCAGGAAATTTCTCCTTAGTTCTAAGTTGCTTCTTTCCTTGTTCAGTTTCCACCCATTGCTTCTTGTTCTACCCTCAGGTGCTTTGGAGGACAGCCCGACTCCCTCTTCTTTGTGACAACCCCTGAGATATTAAGATAACTTAATATCTTAACTGAGACTTAAGATAACTGAATCCTTCTGGTTTAACCAGCTCCTCATGGGTGGGGAAGAATGATTATTCTCCAACTCCTAAAGCAGGGGTCTCCAACCTTGGTCCCTTTAAGACTTGTGGACCTCAACTCCCAGAGTTCCTCAGCCAGCTTTGCTGGCTGAGGGACTCTGAGAGTTGAAGTCCACAAGTCTTAAAGGGACCAAGGTTGGAGACCCCTGTCCTAAAGACTTGATTCTACCAAGCAAAGATGTTGGGGTTTTCAAGATCACTCATGTTCATATCATCTAAGCCCATTTTTGGTGGAAGGACTTTAAGTTAACAATTGAATATCTTTTGGACATTAAAGTCCAACGTATGACACCATATCACTCCAGCAAGAGCTGGGAAACACCTGGAAACCAGAATTTGGGATCCATTAGACTTTCTGGTGGTTGTTGGAGCCAACATTCTAGAAGTTGCTGTTCAACAACATACTGAGTACCATCCATTCTTCGTCTCCAATGTAGACAATACTTATCTAGAACCCACTGAGAATTCAATTCGTCCTAAAACTTCTTAAGCTTTCTTCAAACCCCTCCCAATCTTCGGGAGTAATATTACAGAGCAGACACTTCCTGAAATATCTGTCTTACAAAAATAATATTATGAAGCTAAAGATTTACTTGGAAAGAAGATCCTCTGGACTAGTGGTGAAATCCTCCACGGATCACCACTAATTTCCTGCCCGTGCATTCGCGGTGCACACCAAATGTGTGCTGTGTGCATGCATGCCCTATGCATGCCAAAAGCACACTGCACATGTGCATGTGCAGTACACACCAAAAGCACATTGCACGCGCATGCACAATATACATCAAACACATGCTTTGCCCGAACCGGTAGGGTTTTTTTTACTACCAGTTCGCCCGAATCGGTGCGAACTGGTAGCATTTCACCCCTGCTCTGGACCTTGATAAATTAAAACCAGGTTTAGTATGCATGTGTGAACTGTTTGCAAATGGAAAAATAAACACTATGGTCACATAACAATCAGTACCCATCACTTAAACCATCTGAAATAGAAGGAATTGTTGCTAATGGATTGAGAATCTTCCATTTATGTTCCATGATCAATCACTGTTAAAGCCTTTTACAGTTTATGCTAACAAAAAAATTATACTGGATATTCTGTTCGGCAAATCTTTTGTTGCAGCAAAAGGACAACATGAGTATCGTACGGGGATTTTGTCTGGAAGCCAAGTTGAAAATACCAATCTCTGCAAAAAGGCAGGCCATTGAGAGAGAGAGAAAACTGGAACTGGCTTTATGAAAGTGCCAAACACAAACACACACAATGAATAAACATGGTAGGCAAAATTAACAATGGTTCAAGGATCAATGAATGACAAAGGCATAGCGAACAGCATGAATGCTTGATGGAAAGACATGACAAGGACGGGAAGAAATACCAATGGATGATCTTGCCCAAAGCTGTAGAGATGCACAATTTGGAGTGCAATATCACCACCAGGGATGGGTAATCTCTGGTAACAATGGACCAAATCTTCTTCATCTCTAGGGTCAATTTTATTGCCAAAACATAGCAGGCAGTCCAATCTCAAGAGCGCTCAGAAATAACTCAAGTGGTTTGCATGGAAGACCACAACTGTCTTGGAACCATCTGACCTAAAGATACATCTACGGGAAAATAGTTACATGGAATACAACATATAGGTTGATATAACACATATATTTGAAACTAAATGGTCCTTGCTGTTCTTCCCTCTCCACCAGCCAACTCCACCAGCATTTTCTATCATGAAGCAAAAAAATTTTTGCCTGAGAGATAGTTTTGACATATGGAAAAGGGGGTAAGGAAAGGTGGTTGAATCCCATTTCTTCAGGGCAAAATGGTATTCCTACAGCAGAGATCTTGCACTGTCTGATGTTTTTGACTTTCACAAAAATCATAATTTGTGAAGTCCTTGGTGTTCTCTGAGCTTAGTTGTTTTCTTGCAGTTTCATTACCCAGCTACTTGGCAATAACACCAGTGCTTGAAGGGAGTGGGGATTGTGGAGAGGAGAAGGAGGAGGAGGAAGAGGAGGAGGAGGAGGAGGATGTGATCTTGGTGCTCTCTGAACTTGGTGGTTTTCTTGTTTCTTAGTTGGGTCATGAAATATCTGCCTGAAACAACCAAGCTCAGAGAGGACCAAGGACCCCAAAGTTCAACATTGAGCTACAAATATTCTTTTCTGTCAGTATTATATATTATCCTTGGAGACCATCCTTCTTCAGTCTACCTCCGTCTGTGTCCTTTAATTCATGGATTCCTTCTACGGTGTCCAGAGGCCAATAATGCGATGCTTGAGCGAGAACACGGAAACCTATCAAGAAAGTAAGCAGGACCGAAGTCATCCACTTTGTGGGAACTCAAACAATTGCCAGTTATTTCTCATATTTATTTTCCTTTCCCCTCTGCTTTTCACTTCATTTTTGCTTCTCTTGGGTTAAATTTTAAATTGAAAAATCCTCGGGACACGGACCTGAAGATGGGAGAAAGTATCCTCTCTTCCTCTGTTTTTAACTCTGATAAGATCAGTTGAGGTAGACTATTTTTTGAGAAAATTCTAAGCATCTCCTATCCCACCCAGCAAATTACTGAAGGTCTTTGGCTTTTCAAAGAACCGTTCTAGGAAGGGAGGTGACAATTAAGGTTGGAGACTCTGGAAAGAGTTCAGAAAGAGCAACAAAGATGATTAGGGGCCTGGAAGCTGAAACATATGAAGAATGGTTGCAGGAATTGGATATATCTAGTATGAGCTGTGGTGGCACAGTGGTTAGAGTGCAGTACTGCAGGCTACTTCTGCTGACTGCCTGTTGCTAGCAGTTCGGCAGTTCAAATATCACCAGCTCAAGGTTGACTCAGCCGTCCATCCTTCCGAGGTCAGTAAAATGAGGACCCAGATGGTTGGGGGCAATAGGCTGATTCTGTAAATCGGTTAGAGAGGGCTGTAAAAGCACTGTGAAGCGGTAGATAAGTGCCATTGCTATTGCCCTTCCTTCCTTCCTTCCTTCCTTCCTTCCTTCCTTCCTTCCTTCCTTCCTTCCTTCCTTCCTTCCTTCCGGGGCAATACACAAGCAATTAAAAACAAGCAACCAGCATTATTCAAAATGTATGCAAAACAAATCAAAAACAAAAACAAAAACTGTGCGCTGCATGCCAAACATGCATAAACAATACACAAAGCTCCAACAGGTCACCAAAAGCTTCAAGGAAGAAACATACTGTGTAGCGCAGCGGTTAGAATGCAGGCTAACTCTGCCCACTGTCTTCAATTCGATCCTGACCGGCTCAAGGTTGACTCAGCCTTCCATTGTTCTGAGGTGGGTAAAATGAGGACCCAAATTGTTGGGGGCAAGAGGCTGACTCTGTAAAACTGCTTAGAGAGGGCTGTAAAGCACTGTAAAGTAGTATATAAGTCTAAGTGCTATTGCTATAATGAAAAGAAGGACTAAGAGTGACATGATAGTAATATCTAAGTTCTCCTGCCATGACCAGTCCATCTTTAGCCAATGCAACGTCGCTGAGGTGTTTTGGGAAACGCTGAGGTATTTAGGCTGCTGAAATTCCACACTCAGGGCAAATGGCCTTGAAGAAGCCTGGCACAAACCAGATTCCACACCGCTCTGTTCTTCTTCAGCTATTCCCTCCCCCTCTCTAATTCCTACCTCTGAAGCAAACAGATTTATTGCCCATGTGTCCCCCAGTTTCCCTCTCCTTTCCCCATTGCTTTGATGGCAGAATGCCAGCAAGGCGCCAAGCCGAAGATGCTGGTTCTGACACCTAATGCTAGACACTGATCTGGCTCACCCTAAGTGAAACTTCCCTGAGCATTGTATTGTAGGCAAAGTCTCTGATTTTCCAGCCAACGTGGAAGTGGTCCTTGGTCCGATACATTTGGAGACCACCAGGCTGGAGAAAGACGCATGTGTGAATATGGTAAGGACTGAACATGGGGACTTTGCCTCAGCAGGCAAAAATTGGATCAACTTCAGATCTTCCTTCTGCTCTGCTACCAAGTTACAGTCCTTCTACTCAGCACTGAAAAAGAACCCAACCCTAAGAAGGAGAGATTATACAGCAGTAGCTGTGAAAGCTAAAGATGCCGTATAAACACTCAAGCACACAAGTGTTAAACCAACAAAGTGCAATAGAAATCTTGAGCTGGTAAAAAGAAGCAGAAAATAATACATCTTTGCTCTTAGGTGTTCAATGAGAAACCTGCGTGGTTATAATAACGGAATACACTGCTATAGGAGAGACGTCAAAAAAAGTGCATATTGTCTCTCCAAAAACTCCTGTAAAAAATTTCTTACTTCCTTTTTGATTTCTTCTTTTAATTTTTGAATCTGAGCTGAAGACATTTCAGCTGAAATTTCAAAGTTTTTAATAACTTTTGGCACTATTTGCTTAAAGGCCATTTTAGCTTGTGATTGTTGGTTATAATACCCGGTATTTGCTCTGGGAAGTCTGGGGGAAGGGGAGGAGGGGGAAGGGGAAATGATACATGGATTGATTATTAATGTACAGTAATTTTTGAAGATATGAAATTAAAAAAAAAAATTTAAAAAAAAAAAGGTGCATATTGTCAAGGCTCTGGTTTTCCCAGTTGCAATGTATGGCTGTGAAAGTTGGACCATAAGGAAGGCTGAGCACCAAAGAATTGAGGCCTTTGAACTCTGGTGCTGGAGAAGACTCCTGCAAAGCGATCCAACCGGTCAGTCCTAGAGGAGATCAATCCTGACTGCTCTTTAGAAGGCCAGATCCTGAAGAGGAAACTCAAATACTTTGGCCACCTAATGAGAAAGAAGGACTCCCTGGAGAAGAGCCTAATGCTGGGAAAGATTGAGGGCAAAAGAAGAAGGGGCCAACAGAGAACGAGGTGGCTGGATGGAGTCACTGAAGCAGTCGGCATGAGCTTAAATGGTAGAGAACAGGAAGGCCTGGAGGAACGTTGTCCATGGGGTCGCAATGGGTCGGACACGACTTTGCAACTAACAACAACAGGAAACAAGGAGGAAGGAGGTAGCACCCATCATCCCCCAACATTCAGCATCCTGGCTGGGGCTAATTGGAGTCTGACTCCAGCAACATCCAGTTCACTACAAGCTTCTCAACTTTGCTTAAAAAACAGTGGGCTTCCTGAAATGAATATTTTTAGCCTGCCCCTTAAAATGATCCACATATGTAATAGATTCTCCTTAAATTTTGGCTTTATTGCTTGCTCACTTCCTGGCAACTCAGAAGGGAGTGAGGCCAGGGATAGAAAGCTGGCCAAAAATATAGTTATGGATTAAAAGGGAAAAAAAGAAAGAAAGAAAGACTGTAATTAAGTAGCACCAACGATGGTGCAATGAAAGTGTGCTTCCAAAGCATTTCAGAAATCTTGTAAAAATGCAGGTCTCCAGTTCTTATAAACCACATTTTCTCTCTCTCTCTCTGATGTTTGGACCCCTCCCTTGATTTATGGAGACCAATGCCTACGAGGTAGGAAGTGAAGTGGTTAGACAGATCCTCTTTCAATTAAAATAGGGATCATTAGTCATCATTTAGATTTAAAAACAAAGCTAGCTATATGCTTGGGAACAGAGTAAAATAACAGAATAACAGTTGGAAGGGACCTTGGAGGTCTTCTAGTCCAACCCCCTGCTCAAGCAGGAAACACTAGACCATTTCAGAGAAATGGATATCCAATCTCTTAAAAATCTCGAGTGATGGAGGACCCACAGCTTCTGGAGGCAAGCGGTTCCACTGGTTAACTGTTTTCACTGAGAAACTGAAAATTTCTCCTTAGTTCTAAGTTGCTTCTCTCCTTGATTAATTTCCATCCATTACTTCTTGTTCTGCCTTCAGCTGGTTTGGAGAATAGCTTGACTCCCTCTTCTTTGTGGCAGCCCCTCAAATATTGGAAGACTGCTGTCATGTCACCCCTAATTCTTCTTTTCATTAAACTAGACATACCCAGTTCCTGTAACCGTTCTTCATATGTTTTAGTCTCCAGTCCCCTGAAAGCTATTTCAACTTCTTGTAAGTGCTTATCATGAAAAAAAAATAGTAATTCTTGGTTTAGGGAATTTAGGGAAGGGAGAAAAGGCTAGTAATTTTCATGAGAAAATTCAGTATTACCGGATTCTAACATCATCCGATCTCAAAATTAGAAGCTCACATTACCTAATGGTTGAACTGGCTGCAAAGTGAATCATTTTTATAAACCCGCATTCCCTTTTATTTATTGTAAAAATCAAACTGAGATAGCAAGAGAAAGCAGACTTTCAGACAAGTCAGTTTAAAGCTGCATTGGAAAAGAAAAGCCTTTAAAATATATTAATACTTTGCTATTTAGCATCAGGAGGATCCAGAATGGAAAATTTAAAAATAACTCCATGGTGATGATTGCCAAAATTGTTTGGCCAGATGGATGGAACTCATGGGAGACAGAAAAGCCAGGTACGGTTCAGCCACACCTGAAAAATTACCAGTTCGCCATTCCTGCTTTAAAACTAATTCTAGGATATGTTTGCTAGCATTAACAGTTCCTTCATTTTTCTTGTGTTAGGACTATCTCAGGTTGCTTAGTCTGCCAATCGTCCAATCTTTGCATAGCTGCCTAACTTACACTGTGGTTGAGTAGAGAGTTGAACTCACAGCTCCTGGTAGATTAGCACTGCCAGTACATCCCTATTTTTGGAGACCTTCTTAAGAACTTCCAAATTTCTCCTTTGTTGACTCCCAAGCCCTAAGAACAAAGCCCCCCTGTTTTGAAGAGACCCAACACCAAGTGTTGACATCCCAGCCAATGCGACCTTCTCAACGCTATTTCTTGCTGCATTTGATGTTCCCCACCTCAAGTGATGGGATTCAGCCAGTTTGCATCACTTCGGGAGAACCGGTTGTTAACTTTCTGAGCAGTTTGGCAAACTGGTTGTTGGAAGAAATCATTAGGGCAGAGAACCGGTTATTAAATTACTTGAATCCCACCACTGACCTCAACCATATATCTAAGCATGCTTTTGCGGGAAATGGGGAAGACAAAGGAAAGGGATGCAGCAATTGTAAAGGTTTTCAAAGTTTCGAGATAGCAAAGATTCCTTACCGGGATGTTTTTGTGGCCAAGTATGAGTCCTGTAAACCTGCATATTAAAAATACATAACAGATATGTGAATAGGATTCAGCGCAGCAAAGGTTTCCAAAGAAGAGAGGATTTTTTAAAAATTAAAAATAAACACCACAAGTTTTCGAGACCATTACCTGAAATAAAATCCACAAAAAGAGATAGCAAAGTTGCACCAGCCAATTTGCCATGATCCTTCGTCTCATTCAAACCAGAAAACACGCTGGGATGAAATCTCAGGTCACGGTAATCATAATATCATTAATAATAAAACTTCCAGTTCTCCATCATCATCTGGTCGTCTTCTCTTTTTTTTTCCAAAGGGTATTTTCTAATCATCCATACAAGCCCATTCCGTCGACTGGTTTGTGGGAGGTTGGGGGGGGGCGAAAGGAAACGAAACCCAACTTTTCCCTGAGGTCTAAAAATTTAAGGTTTCAAAATGTGGAGTCCTTCCGTGGCTGATAAATCCATTCCAGGAAAAGAAAAGAAAAAGGAAGAGGAATAATGAAGGGGGTGGGGGGTGAAGTGAATAAACTTGGGATGATTACAAATGCAAGCTTCTCTTCTCCAACTTTCGCCAACGGCTTTGCCTTTTTAGATTTGTCTTCATTTGATCAGATGTCACTGGGTGGAAATGGAATTTGGCTTGCTTTCACACCCACAAAAAAAAGAGAGAGAGAAAGAGAGGAGAAGGTGCCTTGGAGAGTAAAGATTTTAAATATTTCTTCTTTGGGGCAAAGAGAGGGAGGGATTTTGTGGTGAGAGGTTGTTTGTTCTTGGGAAAACCTGACCGTCTCAGGGATACACACCTCTAGCCCTCGTCCTGACGGAGTGCAGAGCAAAACCAAAGTGATGTCAGACTTTCTCCTCAAACTTTGTCCCATTTGGGTATTCTATTTATATCACATTACCAACAAGTATCTTCCTCTTCTGGGTCCTAGCACCAGTCAGTTAGAAAGAACAAGATTCAGAAGATGTGAAGATAGCCAGGGAAGTAAAACAAAAAACAAAAACAGAGACATAGACATAGACATAGAGAGAAGGAACCAAGAGGAAGCTTAAGGTTTTATACATCAATGACTTAGAGGTGAGGTAATATCATTTCTTTGATATGAAAGAGATGCTGAGACTTAATAGCTTGATAATAATAATAAGTTGCATTAACAGAGGGATACAATCAAGATCAAGGGAGGTACTAATACCACTCTATAAAGCCTTAGTAAGACCACACCTAGAATCCTGCATCCTGTTTTGGTCACCACACTATAAAAATGATGTTCAGATTCTAGAAACAATGCAGAGAAGAGCAACCAGGATGATCAGGGGACTGGAGGCTAAAACATACGATGAACGGTTGCAGGAACCAGGCATGGCTAGTCTAGTGAAGAGAAGGACCAGGGGAGACATAATAGCAGTCTTCCAATATTTGAGGGGCTACCACGAGAGGAGGGGGTCAGGCTATTTTCCAAAGCACCTGAAGGCCAGACAAGGAATAATGGATGGAAACTGACAAAGGAGAGATTCAACCTGGAAATGAGGAGGAACTTTCTGACAGTGAGAACAATCAACCAAGTTGCCTTCAGAAATTGTGGGAGCTTCATCACTGGAACCTTTGAAGAAGAGACTGGACTGCCATGTGTCAGAAATGGTGTAGGGTCTCCTGCTTGGGTGGGGGGTTGGACTAGATGACTTACAAGGTCCCTTCCAACTCTGTTAATCTGTTATCAATAACTCTGGAAAGAATGCAGAGAAGAGCCACAAAGATGATTTGGGGGCTGGAGACTAAAACATAGCAATGAATAATTGTGGCAACTGGGAATGTCTTGCCTAATGAAGAGGAGGACTAGGAGGTGATACCACCGTTGTCTTCCAATACTTGAGAGGGGCTGTCACAGAGAAGACAGGGTCAATTTCTTTTCCAAAGTCCTTGAGGCCATGACAAGAAACAATGGGTGGAAATTCTTCAGAGGTAGATCCAACCTTGAACTAAGGAGAAATTTCCTGACAGTGAGAACAATTAACCAGTGGAGCAGCTTGCCTTCAGAAGTTGTGGATGCTCCATCACTGCAGGTTTTTTTTTTATTAAAAAAGTTTTCCCTCTCCCTTTCCCCCTCCACCCCACCCTTCCCTCCACCCCCCCCACAGGACTTCCCAGAGCAGAATACAGATTATTGCATCTATCAATCATAAGCTAAATTACACCAATAAACCATAATCCATAATCTCTCCTCTCCCTTTAAAACCTTAACTCCCCTTTCCCTTATAAACAAATACATTAGTACAATACAATTCTTACAATCACTCTTAAACTATTTAACACTTCAATCTAAAATTTGGCTTAAATGTAGTCGATCCTATTTTTCATTCCAGTATATATCTTCCTTGTATATTCATTGAGTACATTAAAGTTTCTGGTTTTTTTCTTGTCCATTAAAATCCAATCTTCAAATCCATTAAGTCCATTAAAATTAGTCCACTCTTCAAATATAAACAGTGCTACATCTTCCAATATATCAGTAACAAAAGTCCAACTACCAGTATTGGATTTAAAGTCAATTTAGTCCTTATTATTCTTCAAAATAATGTCTTATATATGATCCACCAAATTTATAATTCTGTCACACTTGTTAACAAATAATATCATTTTTCAATCCTTAATACTCCATCTCTTATTCTATTTTTCTCATTACCTTATTTAATCAAGTTTTATCCTAAATAATTTTTATAAATTCAAACAATACCATTTAACTTTAATTCAAATTCTTCCCCATACTTCCATCACTTTATGCCAAACCTTAAAATTATTAATTCAAACAATACCATTTACATTTAATCCTAATTGTTTCCCCTATTTCCATCACTATAAATTACCAGGTATTTTATAACCATTTTTCATACATTCCCTAATAAAATATTTCTTTCTATTTTTATCAAGACTCTCCCAAATCAAACAATACAATTATTAACAATTTAACCATATATAAACCAATAACCTCACATTACAAGTTCAAACAAATTATCACTGGAGGTTTTTAAGAAAAGATTGGATAGCCATTTCTCTGGAATGGATTAGGATCTCCTGCTTCTGCAGCGGGTTGGACTAGAAGACCTCTAATGCCTCTCTCTCTCTCTTTTTTTTTAAAAAAAGGATGTTATTGATTTTCTATTGTTTACATTTTGTTAGTGCTTAATAAACATTGTGTTGTTTGGGTTATTCAATTTGCTTAACAATACAGATTACATTCTTAATCTCCATCGCTTTTTTCCCCAACCACTTGTAAATTAAAGTCCATGTTTGACAATATTCTGTGTCTTCTTTCTGTTTGATCTTCAGGGTAAGTCTGTCCATTTCTGCACAATCTAGTATCTTCCTCATTATCTGTTCGTCTTGTGGTGTTTCTTCATTTTTTCAATATAGCAATAGCAATAGCACTTACTGTAGACTTATATACTGCTTCATAGTGCTTTATAGACCACTCTAAGTGGTTTGCAGAGTCAGTCTCTTGCCCCCAACAATCTGGGTCCTCATTTTACACACCTCAGAAGGATGGAAGGCTGATTCAACCTTGAGTTGGTCAGGATCAAACTGTTGGCAGTGGGCAGAGTGAAGGAAGGAAGGAAGGAAGGAAGGAAGGAAGGAAGGAAGGAAGGAAGGAAGGAAGGAAGGAGAAAAGGAAGAGAAATAGGACTAGCAATAACACTTAGACTTATATGCCGCTTCACAGTGCTTTACAGCCCTCTCTAAGCGGTTTACAGAGTCAGCATCTTGCCCCCAACAATCTGGGTCCTCATTTTACTGACTTCGGAAGAACAGAAGGCTGAGTCAACCTGGAGCCTGGTGAGATTTGAACTGCCAAATTGCAGCAGCTGGCAGTCAGCAGAAGTCATCTGCAGTACCGCCTTTTAACCACTGTGCCACCACAGCTCCTGTATATTGTGCAAATATAATCCTCGCTGCTATTAAGATGTGCAATATTAAATATATAGTTTGCTTATCAAATTTTTGTGATATTATACCTAATAAAAACAGTTCAGGTTTAAAATCTACATGTTTTCCTGTATCATCTTTTCTAACCACTTGTGTATTTTTGCCCATTTTTTTTATTTTTTTTGCTTTTACACAAGTCCACCACATATGATAATGTGCCCTCCAATATCTCTTCTAACTCTGTTGGTTTAACAAAATGAAGGACTGGGGTGACATGATAGCAGTCTTCCAATATTTGATGGGTTCTGACACAGATGAGGGGCTCAACCTACTCTACAAAGCACCCGAGGGCAGCACAAGAAATAATAGGTGAAGATCATTTAAAAGAGAGATCCAGCCTGGAGCTAAGGAGAAATTTCTTGACAGTGAGAACAAATAATCATTGGGATGACTTGCCTCCAAAAGTTGTGGGTGCTCCACCACTGGAGGTTTT
This sequence comes from Ahaetulla prasina, assembly GCF_028640845.1. Classification (NCBI taxonomy): domain Eukaryota; kingdom Metazoa; phylum Chordata; class Lepidosauria; order Squamata; family Colubridae; genus Ahaetulla; species Ahaetulla prasina. The sequence continues at coordinate 6,268,362 of NC_080553.1, read as the reverse complement.
CAAGAAGTAATACAGCTTTAGCTATACAATTTGGGATGAACACCCTTTGAATGGTGTGGGAGTAGGGAAGGATTTCCAGGGAGAGAAAAAATGGAGACTACAAGAACCATTTGCACTACTCAGGTGACCCTGAGGAGACAAATGAACCACAAGTGCTTCAACGACCCTCTAAAAAGATGCAAATGACCAGCTGCCTGCAAGGAATATAACAATAACAATAATAACAACAACAGAGTTGGAAGGGACCTTGGAGGCCTTCTAGTCCAATCCCCTGCCCAGGCAGGAAAACCCTACATCATCTCAGACAGATGGTTATCCAACATTTTCTTAAAAATGTCCAGTGTTGGAGCATTCACAACTTCTGCAGGCAAGTCGTTCCACTTATTAATTGTTCTAACTGTCAGGAAATTTCTCCTTAGTTCTAAGTTGCTTCTTTCCTTGATCAGTTTCCACCCATTGCTTCTTGTTCTACCCTCAGGTGCTTTGGAGAACAGCCCGACTCCCTCTTCTTTGTGGCAACCCCTGAGATATTGGAACACTGCTATCATGTCTCCCCTAGTCCTTCTTTTTATTAAACTAGACATACCCAGTTCCTGCAACCGTTCTTCATATGTTTTAGCCTCCAGTCCCCTAATCATCTTTGTTGCTCTTCTCTGCACTCTTTCTAGAGTCTCAGCATCTTTTTTACATCGCGGCGACCAAAACTGAATGCAGTATTCCAAGTGTGGCCTTACCAAGGCATTATAAAGTGGTATTAACACTTCACGTGATCTTGATTCTATCCCTCTGTTTATGCAGCCCAGAACTGTGTTGGCTTTTTTGGCAACTGCTGCACACTGCTGGCTCATATCTAAATGGCTGTCCACTAGGACTCCAAGATCCCTCTCACAGGTACTACTATTGAGCAAGGTACCACATATACATCCTTCCCTTCTGTCAGAGCGGAAGAAGCTTCTTGGATGAGAAGTGAAATGTTTTAAAAAAAACAAAACCAAGGAAGTCAAGTCTTGGGGTTTGTATAACTGAGAAAAGAATCCGGAAGTTTCAGTTTTGGGATAATGTCAAGGTTCCAGAAAAACTTCTGCATGAAGTTTTTTTCATGCAGAAGTTTCATGCACTTCTGCATGAAAAAAACTCTGAAGCCATTGTCTTTCAAAGTTCTTTACTAGCATAAGGAAACTGGCACACGATGAGTGAAAACCCTGACATCAAGTTGAAAAAGCTGCTGAAAAAGCACCTTTGGGTGACTCCAGCAATGGAGCACCCACAACTTAAATCTGCAGGTTTTCTGCTGTAAATGATCCCAAAATCCAAACTACCTGAAAAGCAGCGTGGTCCCCAATTTCTTGATTTGTATTACTGCAACATCCTTGAAGTTTTCCTGGGTGCATAATGTAGAGATAAAGCTTGGTTTTTATTATCTGAACCTTTTGTCAGCTGTGGCAAATAATCAAAGCTATGCCTGCTTCATTAGTTGCTCAAGTGCACCACCTTCAGGCAGAACCATGTAGGTACAGATTAAGGAAGTATGGGGGGGGTCAGCAGAAACCAAAATTGAAGTTTATTTTGATTTCATTATCGGGACAGAAAAAACCTAAAGAGCAAGCAGAAACAGGAAGCTGATGGACAACTGATGGATAGCGCAGTGATGATTCATGGTGAATAGAACTCGCCACTGAGTTAGGTAAAGGTAAAGGTTCCCCTTGCACATATGTGCTAGTCATTCCTGACTCTAGGGGGCGGTGCGCATCTCCGTTTCAAAGCCGAAGAGCCAGCACTGTCACAAGACGTCTCCGTGGTCATGTGGCCGGCATGATTAAATGTCAAAGGTGCAGAGAACGCTGTTCCCTTCCCACCAAAGATGGTCCCTATTTTCCTACTTGCATTTTTTACGTGCTTTCGAACTGCTAGGTTGGCAGAAGCTGGGACAAATAACAGGAGCTCATCCCATTACATGGCACTAGGGATTTGAACCGCTGAACTGCCGACCTTTCGATCGACAAGCTCAGCGTCTTAGCCACTAAGCCACCGCGTCCCTTATATGAGTTAGGTATAGTACCAGAAAAATATAATAAGGGGAATTTGTAGTTAATGTTGCATGTTTTGACAGCAGCAAGAATTCCATTTGCACAGTATTGGAAACATGGGGAAAGGCCAAGAGAAGGAGATGTAATTAAAAAAATATTAGATTTCACAGAAATATTCTCCTATTTTGGGTTGCAGCCCAGACGAGCACACAGCCGCTCTCCCGAAAAGGTTCTCCATCACTGGTCTAAGATTTCAAAAGTGTTTTTGGGATGATCCAGCAGGGATGTTCTTGCATTCCGAGAAAATCTGAACTTCCCACCCTCCAAAGAACCATAGAGCAGAAATGAGCAATCGGGATCTCACAGGTTTTATGCAACTAGGAAGTTAGCAACTCCTAGAGACTTTGGCAACACCCTGTTGGGTGTTAGAGAGAAATTGACAGTCATGATGAGTGGCGTTTCCTGTTTATTTCTAAGAAAAGAAACGCAGGAAACAAACCAATGGTTGTTGTGTTAAGACCCTCTGGAACGCACCACTCCTATTAGCCTTTTCATCCAGATCACATTATGTCATCATCACCTTCTGAAGAAACATGGAAACACTGAGAATTAAACCAAGATTGGAGGTTTTTTTTAGGATATGTATCCTACCATTGGGATCCAGCCCTTCCTTTGGTAAACATATGAAGAACTGTTGCAGGAACTGGATATGTCTAGTCTAGAGAAAAGAAGGGCTAGGGGTGACATGATAGCAGAATTTCAGTGTTTATTCTCCAAAGCACCTGAAGTAAGACAAGAAGCAATGGATGGAAACTCATCAAGGAGAGAGGCAACCTGGAATTAAGGAGAAACTTCCTAACAGTGAGGACAATTCATCAGTGGAACAGCTTGCCTCCAGAAGTTGTGGATGCTCCAACACTGGAGGTTTTCAAGAAGAGACTAGATAACCATTTATCTGAAATGGATTTTCTATTGTTTAGATCCTGAAGATGAAACTCAAATACTTTGGCCACCTGATGAGGAGGAAGGACTCCCTGGAGAAGAGCCGAATACTGGGAACGATGGAGGGCAAAAGAAGAACGGGACGGCAGAGAACGAGGTGGCTGGATGGAGTCACTGAAGCAGTCGGCGTGAGTTTAAATGGACTCCAGAGGATGGTAGAGGACAGGAAGGCCTGGAGGAACATTGTCCACGGGGTCACGATGGTTTGGACATGACTTCACAACTAACAACATTATTGTTTACATTTTGTTAGTGTTTAATAAACATCATGTTGTCTGGGTTTAATTTGTTTAACAATACAGATTACATTTTTAATAGCCACTGCTTTTTCCCCCCAACCACTGGTAAAATAAAGTCAAGCAGGGGGTTGGTTTAGAAGATCTCCAAGGTCCCTTCCAACTGTATTATTCTATGTTTGGGGGTGGGGAGGGAATTGCTTCACACAGCCATGAAAATTACAGCAAATAGTACCGGCAACCCTGTGAAACGCAACCCGATGGCTTTTTTGTGATAACACAAACCTATAAACTCAATGAGAATGATTGGAAAACACCTCTGTGTCCAGTTCACAACAGCACTCTGAAAAGGCAAAGCACATTTCAAATTTCAGTCCAGCTGAAAGTTAGCATGACTTTTCGGCATCACAACTTACGAGCCAAACCCAGAAAGAGGTGCCAAGGTTTCAACACAGAATGAGATTTCTGGTGGAGAAAAAACAAAAAGAGACGTTTTAATTCCCGCTTAAAGAAAACAAGTCAAAAGAGTTTTTCTTCTACAGGGAAACTCTAAACCAGGGGTAATCAACCTTTTTATATCTACCACCCACTTTTGTATCTCTGTTGGTAGTAAAATTTTCTAACTGCCCACTGGTTCCACAGTAATGCGCCGAGTTTCATCATCTGCGCATGCCTCTTCACATCGTAGATTGAGGTTGGGGCGCTGGCTACCAGCTCTGCTTGTCTGTTACAGCTGGGTGGTGTGGGGGGAGATGCGCAAGCTATTCTGGGATGAGGCTCTTTTGTTTGCGGTCGCACTATAACGCCATTTAGTTTCACCTAGGTAACGTGAACTAAACTTATGCGCGGGCGATACAAATAGTATATTTTCAGAAATTTAAATTGTCACAGGGAATTTTATGAAAACCTAACGAAAATGTTTTTAAATAATGCTATGAATTTTTTTTTTTAAAGTCAATTAAATTAAAAAAAAGGAAAGTGCTTCAGTATTGGACAAAACCCCTACCGCCCACCATGAAAACTGGAACGCCCACTAGTGGGCGGTAGGGACCAGGTTGACTACCACTGCCCTAAACCAAGACTCTTTCCCCTAACTTCACAACTTTCTATTCCACTTATAACTTATTTATAATAGGTTGATTTATAAAAGTTATTGGCTATCCATCTAGTATACAATGACTCTGGACAGAGATGGCAAATTTACTTAATTGTGCACAATCGGTTTCAGTTGAAAATTGTTTAAATTCAATCCGATTAACTTGGTCTCTGGTTTTACAGATGGTCCTCGAACTATAGCAGTCCAGTTAGTGACCGTTTGAAGTTACAATGGCACTTGAAAAGTGATTTGTGACCGTTATTCACACTTATGACGGTTGCAGCATCCTCATGGCCATGGGATCAAAATTCAGAGGCTCATATTTATGACGTTTGCAATGTCCCAGGCCATGGGATCCCCTTTTGCGATCTTCTGAGAAAGCAAAGTCCATTCGCTTAACAACTTGGCAAGAAAGGTTGAGAAATGGGGCAAAACTCACTGAACAATGTCTCACTTAGCAACATAAATGTTATCAGTGTAATTATGAACCAGAAGAACAAGTCAGCCAATGGGAACTGTTTTATTGCTTTAGTGCAGGGGTCTCCAAACTTGGCAGCTTTAAGACTTGTGGACTTCAACTCTGGGAGCTGAAGTCCACAAGTCTTAAAGCTGCCACATTTGAAGACCTCTGCTTTACTGCTTCTGTGATTATATAGATTCTGTGCTTCTGGTTTCTGAGTTCTGGTTCTGGCGTCTGCTGCATGGGTATTGTATACATCAGGGGTCTCCAACCTGCATGGGTATTGTATACATCAGGGGTCCCCGACCTGCATGGGTATTGTATACATCAGGAGTCTCCAGCAAAGCTGGCTGAGGAACTCTGGGAGTTGAAGTCCACAATTCTTAAAGTTGTCAAGGTTGGAGACCCCTGGTATACATGCATCATGCTTTATATTACTGTAAATAAAGACATTTCTTTTATACATGAATCCTGCTGAGTTGTTTACTTATGTGCTGGTTGGATTGGTGCAAATTCTAATAAATGCTGGGCTCCATTGTGGTTGTAAGTTGAGGATTGCCTGTACATAAATTAAATAGACTTGTGACATTTTCTTTAAACCAACTATGGAAAAACGATCTCTCCGTGATTAGAATTTGATTGCTAGGCAACTGACTTGTAAGTCGAGGACTAGCTGTATTTTCATCAGCATCAGTGCTCTTTCTTAAAACTTTGGGGTTTTTTTTCCTTTTTGCTAAAAAAGCCTTTCTTAAAAGTTATAGAGATTCTGAGTCCTCCAGGTCCTGGTTGTCCCAAAGATGCTTTTTTTTTTTCAAGAGGCAACTGGACTTTCTGATTTTTTCTTTTGAAGATGTTTTGCTTCTCCTCCAAGAAGCTTCTTCAGCTCCGACAGGATGATGGGGAATGGAAGGATTTATATTCCTTGCAGACAAAGCTGGTCATTTGCATCCTTTTAGAGGGTCCTTGAAACACTTGGAGGTTTACCTGTGTCCTCAGGGTCCCCTTAGTGGTGGCTCCTAGTTCCTCTAGTCTGCAATTTTTCCCCTGGAAATCCATTCCTTCTTCCACACCATTCAAAGGGTGCTCATCCCAAATTGAATAGCTAAAAGTTTATAGAGATTCTCAATTATCCAGGTTTCACAGATACAGATTAACAGAGTTGGAAGGGACCTTGTAGGCCATCTAGTCCAACCTCCCGCCCAAGGAGATCCTACAACATTTATGATGTCTCTCCTTGAGAGCCTCCAGGGATGAAGCTCCCACAACTTCCGAAGGCAACTTCTGTTCCATGGGTTGATTGTTCTCACTATCAGAAAATTTCTCCTTATTTCTAGGTTGAATCTCTCCTTGTTCAGTTTCCATCCATTGTTTCTTTTCCTGCCTTCAGGTGCCTTGGAAAATAGTGTGACCCCCTCCTCTCTGTGGCAGCCCTCAAATATTGGAAAACTGATATCATGTCTCCCCGGTCCTTCTCTTCACCAGACTTCACCAGACTAGTCAGGCCCAGTTCTTGCAACCGTTCTTCATTTATTTTAGCCTCCATTCTCCTAATCATCATTGTTGCTCTTCTCTGCACTCTTTCCAGAGTCTCAACATCTTGTTTATACTGTGGTGATCAAAATTGGAAGCAGTATTCCAAGTGCGGTCTTACCAAGGCTGTGTAAAGCAGTACTAGAACTTCATGTGATTGTGATTCTATCCATTAATCATAAGTCAGGAGGGAAAATCTATTGGCATGCTGCTGTGTGATAAGGATTGGCTTTGTGTAAGCTTCTGTTTAATAATACTGTGGCTTTTGCTGTTGGTGCTTTTAATGATTAATCTATGCTAATTGCTTATATGTCAGACTTCATTAAGAAGAATCTGTATTAATTGGATGCTTTTATCTAATGTTCCCAGCCAGTTTTAAACATTTTCGCAATGTTTCGCACAGCAAGAAATTGCAATATTTTTTTTGCCCTGGTTGTACACCTGATTTATCCAGCTGTGTGAATACATTCACCATGGTCTGTAAACTACGATTGATAAGATGGGCCAGATGTGGCTTGTTCAATCAATGTACTGAGTAAATCCTGTCCTGGAGTACAAGGGAAGTAGATTGCAGGTTAAAAGCTGAACAGGGGTTCAATTCTCGATAAAATTGTTGTCTAGAAGGATCAGGGGCCATAGATGCAAACGTATCCCACATAAAATGGGATTAAGCCGGTTCAGACCGGTTTGGGTGAACTGCATGCTAATTTTACATCTGGGTCGCCAAATCAGTAGTTGCAATGACTGGCTGGCCCCACCCATCTTGCTCCTCCCTTCCCAGGAGTCTCCACACAGCCTGTTTTGAATGCCAGGTAAGTGAGGCTCTGCGAGTGCGAAAAACAAGCCTCCCAGAAGTTTCAGAAGTCCGGAAATGGTCCCGTTTCTGGCCTCCGGAGCCCAGGAGAGACCGTTTTCGCCTTCCCAGAGGTTCGAATAAAGCCTCTGGATCCTGGGGAGGGAGAATAACAGGCCTCCCGGAAGTTCTGAGAATCCGGAAACGGATAGGTCCTTTTTGCCCTCCCAGAGGCTTGAGGAAAGCCTCCGGAGTTTGGGGAGGGCAAAAACGCCCTCCCCCCACAGTGCAGGAGGCAGAGTAGGCCACGGCCACCATGGCCACGCCATCCCAGCAACCAGGCAGAGAACTGGTTGTTAAAATTTTTGAATCCCATGCCTGCCTTGATGCGTAAATTAGACTTGGGGGAGAGAGGTTTTGGGATAGAGGGAGGGAAATTCTTTTCCTAAACCAATTTGGACAGAGCGAGAAATGTTTTTGTCAGATATGCAGAATAAAGAGCAAAAGTTTAACAAAGAGAGCTCCAACTGAGAATTAAGGAGAAATTTCCCGACAGTGAGAACAATTAATCAGAGGAAAGGGTTGCCTTTAGAAGTTATGGGTGCTCCATCACTGGAGATTTTCAAGATACTGGATAGCCATTTGTCCGGAATAATGTCTCCTGCTTGAACAGGAGGGTTGGATTAGAAGACCTACAAGGTCCCTTCCAACTGTTATTCTATAATTCTATATTTAAGGTTGGATGTTATCAGCCACCTGGGGCTGTGGCATAGGACATCTCAAATTAGCTAAAAGTATTTGTGCTGCAACAGAGTGCATAATGTTTGAATGGAAGGAGAGCACCACCGTGTGGTCTTCACAATATTAGTCAAATGAGGACTGAAGACACTCCTTCTCCTCTTAGTTGATCCAGGCAGGGATACAGGTGGAGCAAAAGGGAAAAAATGATTGGCTTCTACAATGAATACAATGGCTTAACAGAGATTCGTAGAGTCCATTAGCTCAAGAAGAATGATTCACTTCCAATTCCATGATGTTAAAAAAAATATTTAAAAATCCCAGAATTGAAAGGAAGCTGATCAAGAGGAAGCTGAATCACCAAGTAAGTTGGTGACTCAACTGGAGACTCCAACTTGAAATGTTAGAAGAGTTGAAGGCCATCAAGAAGGAAGTGTTATACGGTAGATGGTGGAGAGCAAGACAATTTGGGATAGAGGAGGAAATTCTTTTCCTAAACCAATTTGGACAGAGCGAGAAATGTTTTTGTCAGATATGCAGAATAAAGAGCAAAAGTTTAACAAAGAGAGCTCCAACTGAGAATTAAGGAGAAATTTCCCGACAGTGAGAACAATTAATCAGAGGAAAGGGTTGCCTTTAGAAGTTATGGGTGCTCCATCACTGGAGATTTTCAAGATACTGGATAGCCATTTGTCCGGAATAATGTCTCCTGCTTGAACAGGAGGGTTGGATTAGAAGACCTACAAGGTCCCTTCCAACTGTTATTCTATAATTCTATATTTAAGGTTGGATGTTATCAGCCACCTGGGGCTGTGGCATAGGACATCTCAAATTAGCTAAAAGTATTTGTGCTGCAACAGAGTGCATAATGTTTGAATGGAAGGAGAGCACCACCGTGTGGTCTTCACAATATTAGTCAAATGAGGACTGAAGACACTCCTTCTCCTCTTAGTTGATCCAGGCAGGGATACAGGTGGAGCAAAAGGGAAAAAATGATTGGCTTCTACAATGAATACAATGGCTTAACAGAGATTCGTAGAGTCCATTAGCTCAAGAAGAATGATTCACTTCCAATTCCATGATGTTAAAAAAAATATTTAAAAAATCCCAGAATTGAAAGGGAAGCTGATCAAGAGGAAGCTGAATCACCAAGTAAGTTGGTGACTCCAACTGGAGACTCCAACTTGAAATGTTAGAAGAGTTGAAGGCCATCAAGAAGGAAGTGTTATACGGTAGATGGTGGAGAGCAAGACAATTTGGGATAAAGCAGTTTCCTTTTTACTTTTCCAGAGAGTAGAGATCTGGCATTTGTGACGTTGAAATTGTGATCTTTGTGGACTGACTTCAGAAGACAAGTTTAGACCAGTGCTTCTCAACTGCGGCAACTTGAGAATGGGTGGACACCAACACTCAGTATTTGCCATCTAACATGGATGGACCTCAAATTCCCCAGCCAGCATGCTGGTTGGGAAATTATGGAAGCTTAAGTCCACCTATCTTCAAGTAGCCATGGTTGAGAAACGTTTAGACATTATATGTGGGCTCTGTGGGTCTTAGGTCCTTGTGATGCATGAAGATAGCCTTACACAGGTGAAACCTGAATATATATTTTGTACAAATGCGTATGTGGATTTCTGGGATATCAGTGACCAATTCACTTTTCTCCTTAGTGGGAGCCATATTTTGGAACAAATTACAATGACAGGAAGCAAGTATTTTACTGAAGTTTAGGAAGGGGCTCAAAAAGATTTATTTCCCAAGGCCTTTTAAATGCTGTTCTGGCTTATATTTTATTGGAAGGTATGTTTTTATTGGCTCTTAAGCTGCCTGGAGCCACTAAAGGAGTCAGTTAGATGGTTCAAGTAAATGACTATTCCACCATCTGAGTAATGTTGTGCTTTTAACTGACACAACTGTGGGCCACTTCACAAAATATTAAGTGGTTGCCATCTCCAATGGTTGAAATATTGAAAAGTCCCATTTTCAGGACACAAAAATTAACACCTTTCCTACCTTGTTAGGAAGAGATAGGGTTCTTTTTTAACTTTTTTTTAGTCCTGTCTTTAAAAACATAGTTTACCTGAAATTCTACCCCATTTCTGAAAGACCAATTTATGAGTGAATAAACATTAGGAGGGGGGACGGGGACAATAGTTTCAATCCCCCCTTAAAACAGAATCCACTATAAATGGGAGAACAATTTGATAAGTATGCAATGCTTCCTCTCTGCTTCTCTAATTGAATAATTTTTTTCCTGAACATTCTCCCATTTTCCCCAAACTTAGGTTTTATGTACTGTTTGTGTCTTCTAACAAAATAATTTATATCCTGCCTTTTCACCAATGGCATTTCAGGTAACTCTAGATGCAGAACATACATTAGGAACACTGCTTCAGCTAAAACCCTAATTTGGTTAGGTGTCTTTTATTTTGTGGATTAAAAGATTCAAAGTCCGAAAGGACATCAGATTGAGGCGTAACATAAAAGGTTCAAGGCGAGCCAGGCTGGGGTCCTTTTGCGTTTGGTATGAAAACATAGGACACGTTTATCTGTTTTCCTGAAGGTGAGGTGAATCAGAAGTCAGTCAAACTTGCTTTCTTCTGCCTCGGTTCAATTCAGATACGCTGCTACTGTTTTTTTCACCAACAACCAGAATCCCAACTAACAGCTGTTCAATTAAGGCAACTGGGTTGCTATTACAGGCAGCGAAAGCCTGTTCCTCTTTAATAAAGGAAGTTTGGTCCCCAAAACTGTATTTTGCAGTCAGCAAGGCCTGCTTGGATCATAAATCAGGTGGCTTTTTATGCAATTATACAGCAGGAAATGCACAAGACCCCTAGGCTGTGGCTGTGCCCATTCAACCTCCATATTTGCAACCCTCCTCCATAAGGCGACCGATTGGCCAAGAATAGGTTCCTCATTCCTGTTCTAGAGGCTGAAGATGTGGTCCTACCTGATCAGTTTAGTCAACGTCTATAGAAGACAATCACATTAAACTCACAATGCTGCACATCTGCGCTTTCCCCCAGCAGAAACAGTACCTATGGGTGTCCCCCTTGGTGCCCATGAGAATCCCTGCTTTTTAAAAATTGTTCAGATGAGATGAGATCCTGGCATGTTGTGAGGCGCCAGTCCTTAGCAGGATCAAATTTATTTCTAGGGCTGGTAGTAGCCTCTCTGGCCTGCAATGCTAGCCTGTTATCCTCCCTTTCCAGGAGGACAACACTGGAGGGGATAGCCGTTAATCAGCCTTGAGAAAATGCACCCTCCCCCTTTAACAATTAGCAGCATCTCAGGTGGGGCTTGGTACTTGCAGGCAGTCACCAAGATAGAAGTAAAGCATGTTTAGACCCAAGAATCATCTTTTTTAAACGAGCCCATAATCCCTTGCTAGGTGGAGTCTGGGCAACTGAATGGAGCCGAGTGTTTACTGGCTGGATGCCCTTCCTGTCACCAATACAGTTTTGTTCAGCAGATATATTCTCATTGTGCCCACAGAAATATCTGCCTCTATCTAGGATTGAACACACAGCCTCCTGATTGTGAGGTGACAGCTCCACCTCTAGGCCACCGCACCACTCTTTGGACCTAAGAATGTTTTTCTCAAAAATTAATCTGACTGAAGCAGCCCTTTTCATAATCTCATCTAGCATTCAATGATTTGCCTCAACTCTAGAAACCCAGAGGATGGCATAAATTGTATGCTTCGGATCTACCTGCAACAATTATTTAGGCTGAACCAAAATGAGACTTAAGCTCGTAAATTTATTTAGGCCAGAAAACTATCTTAAAATTTAAATGCCGAACTATGAGCTTCAGTTACTACCTGTGTGGAGAAATCTTTTAGAAGGGAAGTGTTTTTTTAAAAACTTCCAAATCTTGCTCCAAATAATTATCCTTTGAAAGAGCCGCTTGATTGGGTATTTGAAATACAACTTTATTATGATCTAAACAAAAAGGAATGGGAATGACAGTAACAAACAAGATTTACCACTGAATACTGTGATGAGACTGCAGCAGTCAGATTTGTAACTCAAATGTGGAGTAAATTTGCAGTCCAAAACAGCTAAATATGCAGGTCCAAAAAATGAAGGAATTTTATTTTAACTGCCACATTCACACGCCAAACCCCATTCTCTCTTTCAGCATCCCAAAGATTAAAGCACATGTTCTGGTCAGCTAGAATAATAAAGTGGCAAACACGCTGCACCACTGACATCACAGGACAGTTGCCTATAAAACTAGACTTCTGACGCTGGGCTCCAGCTTCGTCTCCCTTACAGGTCGTCATCTTCGTCTGGCAGTGCAGTGGTCTGAGCAATCTGGAAGACGGGAAAAGAAAGGGTGGGTCCAACAGCTCTGAAAAAATCTCTAGGCCACAGGAAGGTGGCCTTAATGCCTTTTTTAAAAAAGGATTACCTGTAAATCTTGCTCGTACTGTGCTGCCAATGCTGGATCCATAACAACCTCCGGGGGCGCAAGAGCAGGCATGGCAACGAACTCCAGGTTGGGATCTCCAATGAGCTTTCTCGCCAGCCAAAGGAAGGGCTTCTCAAAGTTGTAGTTACTCTTGGCGGAAATGTCATAGTACTAAATGCAAAAGGTTACAGAAAAGGAACTGGAGTTAGCAGAGATTGAGATACCTGTTATCCTCTGCAGTGACTTTTTTTGCTCGTTTGACTTACTTTAAATCTTTCTATCACCCTAAGATAGGTGCCTACTTTTATTGGAATTGAGATTTCAGAGCAAGCAGATTCAAAGAGAAGAATCACTTCAGGAATCATTGCCAACAAAATGAAACATTGATAGAAGAGAATATTTTTAGCTCAGGATTGAACTGTGGGGGTCTTTGATGTTCTCTGAACTGGTTTTCTTGCAAACCTTTCATTACCAAAGTAGGTAACACAATGGCTAGGGTAGCACTGATGTTATCTAGCTGTGTAATAAAATGTCTGCATAAATCAAGTATGGTTATTATTTTGTTTCAACCACGTTACATAAGCTATAAAAAGGAAAGAGGGCTCTCCCCCAACACAAGAAGCACTTAAAAACAAATGTTTGCTGAATTAAAACTCAGAACTATAGAGCCCTTACGTTTGGTAATGGGGGCGGGGCCTGGTGCTTTCTGAACTTAGTTGTTTTCTTACAAACGTTTCCTTACCCAAACTAACTCACATCAACATTTGTGAGCTAAAAGAAATGCTTTGTTCTTACCTGCAGGTTCTTCTTCCTGTGAAAGACAATGGACTTTGCTTTGACTTTCCTGTCTTTGATATCCACTTTGTTGCCACACAAAACTATGGGGATATTCTCGCAAACTCGTACCAGATCTCTATGCCAGTTGGGTACATTCTTGTATGTAACCCTTGATGTTACATCGAACATTATGATGGCACATTGAGCTAGAAGGTAAAGCCATGGGTATTATTAGTCAACGGGATAGAAGTAGCATAATTTACAGTTCTAATATTAAAGCAATTTTTTATAAAAGCACTCCCAAACGTTTGCATTGTTCCTTCAACAGTATCCTAATCTTAATACAAATTTATTTTGATGTAGTGTCATGTTAAGTTTCAAAATATAGGATGCTCACAGGTAATAAATCTTGAATTACTATCATCTTTTAACATAAATATAATGAAAACACAATTCTAACATTTTGAGAGAAAACAGAAATGGGAACACTTAAGTTATTGACGTAGCATAGTTCTTTATTTCCTGTTCACAAATATTTGTTCAGACAATCTGTTTATTTACTAAATGTATATGATACCCATGTCACTCTTGAACTGACCTTGAATGTAGTAACCATCCCGCAGACCTCCAAACTTTTCTTGACCAGCTGTGTCCCATACGTTAAATTTAATGGGACCTCTGTTAGTGTGGAACACCAGAGGATGGACTTCAACTCCCAGAGTAGCTACAACCAAAAGAAATGTTAGTTGCTACACTGCATGTGAAGGCACAACACAAAGCTTTCAAGGATTATTTTTAAGTTATTTATCCATCTTGGACCTGTCTGCATCTTGTCCACAAATTGTTAATAAGCAACTTTTCTTTAACAGATATTTGCTTTTATTAAGATTTTTTCCCCAGCAGTTTGACCCCTTTTTCTCTTTTCACTCACCCCACCCCAATCCACCAAGAGATGAAAAGGCTAATTATGGCTCAGATGTCTTTTCAGCTCAAATTGTATGAGACCCTAGACCCTTTGAATATACAAACCATAAAATTATATAGATATCTAGCATTTTACACTCAAGTTACAGTTTACATCTGGTCCTCTGAAAGGTAAGATAGCTATCAAAATCATTTTACTGTGTCTAGATGATTTAAAATGGTTTACATACCTACATACTTCTTCTCAAATTCACCAGTCAAGTGGCGTTTCACAAATGTTGTTTTACCAGTGCCACCATCACCAACCAAAACAAGCTGAAATATTTTTTTTTAAAAAAAAGATTTTTAAGAAAATTGTTTTATGCTAATATTTTTTTCTACCAGTATCAATCTTACAAAACAGAAATATATACCAACTCAGTATGCTGTAATTGTTATAGAATAGTATAAAGATCTGGGGAAAGTTAGATGTAAATTTTTGTAGGCATGAAATTGGCTAGACTAGTAACTCAGATTCTACAATTAACCAGATGTATCTACAAACTATACATAAGCTATCTCATCTCTAGCTATCTATCTCAATAAAGCATTGATAATAAAAAACTAAAATATATTCAAAATTCATATATTCATTCATTCAAGTTGTGGCAACAAATTAGCAGAAAAACGTTTCTTGAAATAAAAAGTAACTGATTTATGTTTTCCCATTTTGATGTTTTATAGGCAAATTCATGTATTAATCTAAGGAAAATCTAAGCAAAAGAATGGTTTATATATAGGGTGAGCTATTAATTTTGCTTAATTTAAAACTTTATTTCCTTTCAATTTCTCAAAAGAACTAGAAAACTCACATCCAATTATTTCTATGTACTCAAAATAAATTATAAATTTTTCAATTAAAAGCATCCACCACTGTTTGGAATAGAATAGTGAATAACCACTATTTGGACAATATTAATAAAATTATAGTACATATGTGAAATGTTTTCTATATTCACAAATTCAATCCAACTTTTAAAAGTTTATTAATCTACCAAAAGCACTACTTTCACTCTCCAACAGGAATGCATCAAAAGAAACTCCTTCAATATAAATAATCAGAGATAACATGATTCATTAAAAATTACGTTTGGATAGCAATCTGACTCAAGTTGGGACTAAACTGTGTATTCCAGCATTAAAATCTACAAATACATAATAAGAAAACAGGCTTACAGTGTAGGCCACAAGCCTATTTGGAAATCAGATTGATCATAATTTACATCTGCCTTCTAAGAAACCATATCAAATTTCTAATCACACACTGTTAGCCTTCAACAGATTTAAAATTAATTTACGTTCCATCGAGAACAGGCATTTCTTTGAAGTGAAGTGGGAAAAAAAAAGGAAAAAAAACCACAGTCAGCCTAAAAAGGAGATCGCTATAAGCCAGAAAAGAATTCCTGTGGATTTGCAAACCAACAAAGAAAGCCTGGAGGCCCGGCTTGCTACGCAGGTTTCCTCCAGGACAAAATGCAGGTTTCCTCCAGGACAAAATCGTTAGAAAAATCCAGGTGAAAAGGAGGCGGCTTAGCCCTACCTTAAACTGCACTTGGGGTTCTCCTTGTGGGGCGGCCATGCTGCGTCTGTGGGAAAGAGCAATGCATGAGTGGCGAGGCGGCACTGCGGATGATCGTCTGCCCCCAAGGCGCGTGGGCTGGCTGGCTCAGCTCTCCATCCGGGTCGAGGAGGAGGAAGCAGTAAATGGCAGGCAGAGGGCTGGCTGGGTTTTTGTGTGTGTTCCCCTCCCCACCTTCCAGCCCTCATAAAAACAACAAGCACATACAGCCACATTCCACACAAAACTGTACAACCAGGAGCTTGTCAGAGATGGTGAAAAACAGAAGGCAGAGAAGGGAAAAGTGGCGCAGGGGAGAAGAGGTCCTAGTTGCAAAACCAAATCCAAATCACCTGTTTTCCTTTTTTAGGAATATGCCCCCCCTTTCCCAAATCTGAGGGCAAGAGTGTCCTTAGAGAAGGGCCCCCTTCCCCCTTTTTTGGTATCTCCCCCAAAAGAGAAAGTCTCACAAGTCAAGAGAAGAAGGAACCCCTTCCACCTTTCTTGGCACCCAAGGCAAGTCGGGGGGGTGGACAGAAAAGAGTCTCCTTTTCCTGGCATATCCCCTAAAGGAAAGTCTGGGGGAGTAGAAGGGATTTTACAAGGGGCTCCCCTCCCACTTTAATGTGATCTCCCCCTAAAGACAAAATTGGGGGGGGGGCACAAGAGAGCCCCATAAAGGGCCCCCTCTCTTTCTTGGCATCCCTCCCCCAAGGTAAAAATCTGGAGGGTAGACGAGCCCCCCCCCCTTCCCCTTTCTTGGGATCTCCCCAAAGTAAGAAATCTGGTGGATTAGAAGAGAGATTCCCCTAATACATTGCGGGGGGGGGGGAGTGTCCCTCCATTCTAGGTATCTCCCCTATAGGGAAGGGAGCAGAAGAGTGTTCCCCTAAAGAAGAGAGCTCTCCCACCTTTCTTGGGACACCCTAAATGAAAAACTCAGGACTGGGGGCCAAAACAGATTTTAAAAAAACCCCAGAAATAGGGCGCCCTCACCCACCTTTCTTGGCCATCCCTTCCCAAGGAAAAAGTCTGTGGGAAGGAATAAGAACCCCCACCCCGCCCCCAAAGAACACCTCTTTTTAACATATAAGAAAACAGCCCCTCCCTCACCTTTCTAGGCCTCTCCCCTTAAGAGGGAAAAAAAACACATGGAGGCTTAAGAGACTCCCCCCCCCGTTCCCAGAAAGGCCCTCTTTTTCCCATCATCCCCCTCCATCCATCATCCCCCACACCTTTTTTTTCGACTCACCTCCGAATAAAGGAGAGCGCGCTGCGTTTGGGCGCTCATTCCCCACCGCCTCACTCCTCCGCGCATGCGCACAGCGACCTCCTCGCGCTCTCCCCCCCCCCGCTGCCGCCGCCAACGGCCTCCCGCCAACCGCCGCCTCTGCCCCCCCCGCTCCCCGCGCATGCGCCTCAGGGGCCCTTCCACTCTTTCCTCGCGGCGGGGGGGGGCTCATCCGGAAGGCCTTTCCCGCCTGCTTGGGCCGTGTGGAGGTGGGGGTGGGGTGGGGAAAAAGGAATGAGAGAGGCGGCCTGGCCATTCCCGCGAGGTGGGTGAGCCCGGCCGCGGCCTTTATTTTCCCCTCGCTTTCGCCGGGGGGGGGGTGGTTTACCTTTCTCGGTGCGTCTCGTTCGCTGCTTGGCCTTCCTTCCTTCTCCGCTCGCGGCTGCCTCTATTACTAAGGGGGAAAGCGGGCGGGCTGTGTGAGGGAAGATGGCGGAAGCGCGCTCGTTCAAATCGCCCTGAAAGAAGCAGCAGCAGCCGCAGCAGCAGCAGCCGAGGGCGGGGAGCGCGCACGCCGGTGACGTAGCGGCGCGGGGGAATACCCAATCAGCGGGCGGACGTGTTTGCGTAGCTTCGGGGAGGGGAGGGGCTTGGCGTCACGCGACCGCGCCTGCGCGGTGGGGATTCCTCAGAAACTGGGCTCTCCGCCCGAGGCTCGCTCTTTCTCTTCCCTCGCTTGCGCAGGCCCGCCCCGCCTTTCTCGACTGCGCGATGGCGTGTGCGATGGTGTGCGCCTGCGCGATGGCGCGCGGCCGTTCTGGCGCGAAAAGGGAGTGCTCTTCTCCCCCCCTCCCTCTTCCCTGACTTGTGTGCGCTGCTATTTTAGATGTAAAATACTTGCAGAAAAGAAGGAAAATAATAATAATAATAAATAAAAAAAACAATGCAAAGGGCAATGGAAAAGAGCCATGGGCGCCAGCATGGTGCTTCTATCTTGCCACCCGGGTTGTCTGATTGCAAAATGAGGCTGTAGCTTGCTTTGGTGTGGAAGATGGGCTATGTAGTTAAGCATTGCAAAGTTGGGGAACAGGCCCTGCAGATGGGCTTGGGGGGGGGCTACTTTTTCCTATTCATGGGGTGGTTGATTGTGAGGATGAGTCGATCGCAGGCGGGTAGTGGCTGAAGACCACTATCTGAGGACCCAGATTGTTGGGGGGCAATAAGTTGACTTTGTATATAATATACAAATGGATGAAGACTATTGCCTGACATAGTGTAAGCTGCCCTGAGTCTTCGGAGAAGGGCGGGATATAAATGCAAATAAAAATAAATAAAAAATAGAAGACAAAACTCTTAAATATGATGCACACCGAAGATCATAATTTATACTCATTGATTTAAGTGTTTCTTTCTTGGGAATGCCTCAATTTGCCTCTTAGAGGTCAGTAAATAAGTTTGCATCATATTTCATTCCATCATTTTTACATTGTTCTGAAAGATTTTGTATCATTTACTTTTTTTCTCTTCTAACTTTGTAGAGTGTAGTACCGCAGGCTTTCTGCTGACTGCCGGCTGCCTGCAATTTGGCAGCTCGAATCTCAACAGACTCAAGGTTGACTCATCCTTCCATCCTTCCTAGGTCAATAAAATGAGGACCCAGATTGTTGGGGGTGATAGGCTGACTCTGTAAACCAGGAGTCACCAACCTTTCAGACCTCAGGGACCACTAAATTCATAATTTTAAATCCTGCAGACCACTAATATGACCTGCCTAATGACCCGGCTAGGTGAGCATGGCTTGGTGGTCATGTGACTGGGTGGGTGTGGCCAACTCGATGTGGCTCACGTGGCAGGGCACCTCGCCAGCCTCTACTCACCTCTCCCCTCCCAGCCACTCCTCGTCTCCCCAGGCTCCTTAGGGCCCCAACAGGAAGCAATTGTTGGAGCTAAGCAGCCACCACGAGAAAGAGTTGGCAAAACAGCTGGCTCAGTTCAAATTGCATCTGACCAAGAAGGAGGCTCAGCAGAAGCACCTCACCGAGGACTAGGAGCATAGGCTTTCCAAGCAGAGGGAAGACCTGCGGAAGTGCAAGGCCAGGTACCGGTACCTGGAGGCTCAGCGGGCTGAGATGGTCACCCAGTTTCAGGCCATAAGGCAGTCCCACTGGAACAAGGCCCTCCAGCTCTTGGCCACCAGTGGCACTTCCCTCCAGCCTTCACCCAAAGCCCCACACCAGGAGGCTGACGCAGACCCCCAAATCAGAATTTCTACCTCCCTCCGACCCACACAAGAAGACCCTGAAGGGGGAGACTCTGCAGCAACACAACCATTCATTACATGTATCCGGCCCAGGGACCGTACTTTAAGGACCCCTGATTTAGTGCAATATGAAAAATGCAAATAATTTTTCTCGCGGACCACCAGTGGTCCACGGATCACAAGTTGGTGACAGCTGCTGTAAACCACTTAGAGAGGGCTGTGAAACACTGTGAAGCAGTATATAAGTCTTAAGTGCTATTCCCCTTCCTTCCTTCCTTCCTTCCTTCTTTCTGTCAAGCCCCCAAGTAACGTCCCAAGAAATAAAGTCCAAGGCATCCTTCTTCCTTTTCAAATCCATTTATTAGGAACACATTACATTGGCAAGGACTTGGTGTAATTCTGACTCTGAACCGGATCCAGAATTACACTCAAAAGCAAAAGTTTGAAACTCCCCCCCCTCCCCCAATCACAATCTCCAATCAACTCTCAGTCCAAACAGTCTGGTGACTCCAAGCTCCACCTTCGGCCAGCTGCAGGCATTGTCTCTTCCCACGGGAAAGGAATGCCACCTAGACATAACATTCCTACTTTTTTCTTTACACACACACACACCCTATCAACAGTTAGAAAGTAGCGACCCAGAAATATTCGCTAAATTCAGTTACTGCAAGGTTGACTCAGCCTTCCTTCTGAGATCAGTCAAATGAGGACCCAGATTGTTGGGGGCAATAGGCTGACTCTAAACCGCTTAGAGAGGGTGGTAAAGCAGTGTAAAGCAGTATATAAGTCTAAGAGCTATTGCTATTTGTCCTCTTAGGATCCTCCATTAAAACTGAAATATTTTCTGTGGCAAGGCACCAATCCTGTTACAGGTAGTCCTCGTCTTACAACAGTTAGTGACCAAAGTTACAGTGGCATTGAAAAAAGCGACCGATGACTTTTCAGACCATTGCAGCATCCCTATAATCAAAATTATAGATGCCGGGCAACTGGTTCATATTTATGACAGTTGTTGTGTCCCAAGGTCACATGATCACTTTTTGTGAACTTCTGATTAGCAAAGCCAATGGGGAAGGCAGGTTCACTGAACAAAAGGATTTCTAACTTACCAACCGCAATGATTCACTGCAACTGTGGCAAGAAAGGTTGTAAAATAGGGCAGAACTCACTCAACAACTCTCTCACTTAACAACAGAAATTTTGGGCTCCATTGTCGTATGTCGAGAACTACCAGTACTTGATTTTTTTTGTTGTTGTTCTTTCTGCAGTTTCAAAAAGAGTAACTTTCACATGTAGCCTTATTTATTTTTTTTTCCTCACTGCTTCTCCCAATTTCTTTACTAGAAATGAGAAAAGAAACATGGACTGAAAGCAGGAATCATCTGTTCGGTTTTGCTAAATGAATCAGTCAACCCCAATCTATGTGGAAGAAAGTTTTAAAAAATGCAAAGGGTGCTGACGCTAGGTCATAACATGAATATTTTCGTTTTCATTTTGTAATGCCACCTCTCATTGGTAACAGCCGTTCTGGATGTCTTACAGCATGATAAAAAATAAAAAAAAAGTCCTACAATATGATTAAAATTAGAGGAATTAAATAGAAAAGCTAAAAAACTAAAATACAATGGGCATTCAATGTTTTTTTTAAATTTGAAGGGTTCATTGTTTTAAAAAAGCATCCCAAATATTTTAATAAGGGTTTTAATATCCCTAGCCATTTTCTCTTGCTCTGGACTAGATAACAAATTTGCATAGCTCCGCCTTTCTAGTGTCGGTGGCCACGCCCCATCCTTGTTCCCTGTACATCTCTAACGTAGTTATACCAGGGTTCACCAACCTTTCGGACCTCAGGGACCACTAAATTCATAATTTTAAATACCGCAGACCATAATATGATCTGCCTAATGATTGGCTGGGTGGGCATGGCTAGGTAGTCATGTGACTGGATGGGGGTGTCACTCACTTTGAGGGGTGCCCCATTGGCTCTACCTGCCCCTCCCCTCCCAGCCACTCATTGTTTGCCTACCTCCTTAGGGCCCCAAAAGGAAGCAATTGTTGGAGCTAAGCAGCCACCACGAGAAAGAGTTGGCAAAACAGCTGGCTCAGTTCAAATTGCATCTGACCAAGAAGGAGGCTCAGCAGAAGCACCTCACCGAGGACTAGGAGCATAGGCTTTCCAAGTAGAGGGAAGACCTGCGGGAGTGCAAGGCTAGGTACCGGCGCCTGGAGGCTCAGCAGGCTGAGATGGTCAGCTAGTTCGAGGCCATGAGGCAGTCCCACTGGAACAAGGCTCTCCAGCTCTTGGCCACCAGTGGCACTTCCCTCCAGCCTTCACCCAAAGCCCTGGACCAGGAAGCTGAAGCAGACCCCAAGTTGGAATTTCTGCCCCCCTCTGACCCGCACAAAAAGACCCCGAGGGAGGAGGCTTTCTGCAGCAACACAAATGTTCATTGCACATATCCGGCCCAGGCGCAATAGAATAGAATAGAATAGAATTTTATTGGCCAAGTGTGATTGGACACACAAGGAATTAGTTTGAGGATCCCTGATTTAGTGCAATATAAAAAATACAAATAATTTTTCTGCAGACCACCAAAAATTTTTCACAGACCACCAGTTGGTGACCACTGGGCTATATTATTTATTTATATATTTATTTTTTTCACAATGAATTTTATATGAGTTCCTCCGCCTGGATAGAACATGCATTTGCATAGCTCCGCCCTTTCTACAACGCCATTGTCCCTCCCTTGATCCCTGTTGTAATATTCCACATAGGATGCTCAAACGAGCTCCTTCGCCCCTCCCACTTCACTTGGACTAGATGTCACATTTGCATATCTCCGCCCTTCTTTTATAAGCGGCCGCGCCCCCTCATGATCCCTCAGTGATATTCCACCAAAGAATCTTAATTCGAGCTCTGTCACCCCGCCCTTTTCGCTTGGACCAGACTACATTTGCATAGCTCCGCCCTTCCTTTGTAAGCGGCCACACCCCTCTCCCCCCACTCCCCCGGTCTCTCTGCCCGCCTGGGTTCTTCGGCTTTATAACGGGAGGCGACGCCTGCGCCTGCGCACTGGGCGGCGGCCGGGCAGTGGTTGCCCTGGCATCAGCGAACGGGGAGGCGGCGGCCGCGTTGTGCCGCCGCTGGAGCCTCCCGGAGCCGGGATCTGCCTGCGGTGGGCAAGGAGCAGCAGAAACGCCTGGGGAGAACCGGCTGGAGGAACCCGGCCAGGATGAGGGACCGTCTGGCCGAGCTGGCATCGGTGAGAGGCTGAGGAGGCGGCGGCGGAGGGAGGGTGACCCTTAGGCAGGAACAGCCCTCTCCCCACGGGGGGGGGAGAGGCCAATTAAAGGATGCCCGGGCGCAGCATCCTTGCCTCCTGCTGCAACCTGGCGCCCGTTGCAAAGGATGGAGGATGGAGAAGACAGGATGATGGGGATGCTAGTCGCATGCCTTTAGAAAAAGAGCCCGCTTTCTACAATCCCATCGCCTTTTATTTTATTTATAAATTAAATTTATATGCCGCCCATCATCCGGTCCCTGGGCGGCTTTAGGTTAATCTAGCCCAGGTGTGTTTTTGTGCCAGTGAAACTTTCTGAATTTTTTTTTTTTAATCTCCCAAAGGCATTCGTTCACCCGCAGGGCAGCCAGCTCAGAACAGTCTTTGGTTAAAAGCAAAGGAAATCAAATAATAATCATTTTTTTAAAAAAAAATAGCGGGGCAAAGCAAACCCTCCTATTCCAAGGTTGAGGAATTTTGCAAAGATATATGCCTTTCCTACCGGCCGGTTGAGTTCGGCAGTCGCCTTCCCCTATTGTTAACCCTTTTCCTAAAAAAAAAAAAACCTTTTTTTTTTTTGCATGAAGTGTTTGCCTGTTGGTTTTTGGGATTTCTTTTTTTTTTTTTTTTTAAGCATTGATTTCTGCTGGCAATGGAAGACATTCGTTCGCTTTATTTTAAAACGGAACAAAGCGAAGTAGCCTAATAAAATGCAAGCGTTTTGTGTCGGGCTACCAGGCAATCTTATCCTTTCAGCAAAAAAGTTCCTGTAAAATCAATCTGTGTTTTGAAAGCATTGCGTTTTGTTTTGCTACTCGCTGGGAAGATAGAAAGAATCAAGGTGAACAAACAACTCAGAAGAAAAACACCGAAGTCTTTTCCCTCCTTTATTAGCTATGTTAGACTGATGGAAATTAGCAGTTTTCAAACCTTGGATGTGATAGAGTTTGGGCACCTATATGTGTGTGTGTGTTATTTTAAAAAAAGCGTCTTGCATCAATACTGTGCACTTATTGGTCTGTGCCTGTATTTAATTTGTCCACATTGCTAATTAACATTTTAATTGCAATTTCAATCTTCTATGTGCTTTGAGTTCTCTTGAAGAGGAGAGATTGTGTCTGTAAAAGAATATTTATTTAAAGCTATACCTGCCATACAGAGGTATGTATAGACAAGTAGTCCTCGACTTACAACCACAACTGAGCCCAGGATTTCTGTTGCTAAGTGAGACATTGCTAAGTGACTTTTGCCCCGTTTTACGACATTTCTTGCCATGGTTGTTAAGTGAATCACTGCAGTTCTTAAGTGAGTCACACAGTTATTAAGTGAATCTGGCTTCCCCACTGACTTTGCTTGTCAGAAGGTCGCAAAAGGGGATCATGTGACAACCCCACCCCCCACCCCACCCCCCCCGGACATCGCAACCATCATAAATATGAGCCAGTTGCCAAGCGTCCAAATTCTGATCACACATCCATGGGGATGCTGCAGTGGTTGTAAGTGTGAAAAACGGTCACAAGTCTCTTTTTTCAGTGCCCTTGTAACTTTGAACGGTCACTAAAGGAATGGTTGTAAGTCGGGCACTATCTGCAGTGTACATTTGTGCATACATCTGAATGCCTGCATCTATGCATGATACAGCCATGTTTTTGGGTAATGGTTTTTTTTGTTTGTTTTTTTGAGGATTTGAAGGAATTTCCCATGACCCATAACCAGGGGTGGGCTACTGGGGGTTCGCAGGGGTTCGGGAGAACCTGTAGCTAAGATAGAATAGAATTTTTATTGGCCAAGTGTGATTGGACACCCAAGGAATTTGTCTTGGTGCATACGCTCTCAGTGTACATAAAAGAAAAGATACGTTCATCCAGGTACAACATTTACAACACAATTGATGATCAATATATCAATATAAATCATAAGGATTGCCAGCAACAAGTTATAGTCATACAGTCATAAGTGGAAAGAGATTGGTGATGGGAACTATGAGACGATTAATAGTAGTGCAGATTCAGTAAATAGTCTGACAGTGTTGATGGAATTTTTTTTTTATTTGCATTTATATCCCGCCCTTCTCCGAAGACTCAGGGTGGCTTACACTATGTTAGCAATAGTCTTCATCCTATTTGTATATTTATATACAAAGTCAACTTATTGCCCCCAACAATCTGGGTCCTCATTTTACCTACCTTATAAAGGATGGAAGGCTGAGTCAACCTTGGGCCTGGTGGGACTAGAACCTGCGGTAATTGCAGGCAGCTGTGTTAATAACAGACTGTCTTACCAGTCTGAGCCACAGAGGCCCCATTATTTGGAATTATTTGTTTAGCAGAGTGATGGCCTTCGGGAAAAAACTGTTCTTGTGTCTAGTTGTTCTGGTGTGCAGTGCTCTATAGCGTCGTTTTGAGGGAACCCCTGGCTGGTCCCGCCCACCCTGCCTCACCTCTCCCAGGAGTCCCCATGCGGCCATTTTAGATGCAGGTGAATGCAGGGCATGCGTGGAAGCTCGGGGAGGGCAAAAATCAGACCTCCGGCCTCCAGAGGGCCTCCGGAGCCTGGGGAGGCCGTTTTTGCCCTCCCGGAGGCTTGAGGAAAGCCTTCAGAACACCCCCCCCCACCGCTGTGATGTAGGAGGCTGACTAGGCCACGCCCACCATGGCCACACCCACCCAGCAACCGGGCAGAGAACCCCTTGCTAAAATTTTTGAAGCCCACCCCTGCCCATAAATCCCTTTGGTCTGCCAGTAGGTGCCCTTTTGAGATAAATTTCTGACTGGGAAAAGTTTAACCCGATCCCGATTTTTCATCTTAATTTGTTTTTCCTAGAAAGGAAAGGAAGCTCAGCTCTGCCTCTCCAAAGGTGTTGAGCAATAAATGCATTTGAAAGAATCCTAAACTGGGCAGGCATATCAATTAAATAATAAATTTTCTCTACCTTGCTTTTCCCAAGCAGCAATGAGAGAAAGATGACCCTCCCCAAAACACTTGCAATTAGGACATTGTTCGTCAATTTAAAAAAAAAACAAAACAGCAACAAAAAAGATTCTCGTATCAAAATTTTATCCAAACACAAAATACAAAAATATGAAGAAAATAAAAATAAAGGTAAAATAGGTGAGGAAAAGGAAGAAAAGAGAGAAATATATAGGGTGGAGGTGGAAAAAGGAAAAAAAAGGAATTGATTTCCTAATTCCTTTTGGCGTAGTAACATAAGGTAAATAACAGGAAACCCACAACTTTTTAACTTTTTATGTAAGCAAAAGAATTCTCCTCTGCAGAAAAGCGGGCTGTCAAGAAATATATTGCCAGAAATTGTAATTTTATAATTATTAGTTTAACTTTCTATGCGCAGTAGACGGCGTGTGGTTCTCATGGAATTGTTTACATTGCTTCCATTTTGTGCTGTCCAGGGTAATTTGCAAGAACAATATCATCAGTATTCCTCTTGACTTTTTTTTTTCTTTTTTTGGTATCGTCACAATTGGATATTTGAGTGTGTCTGTGCGCTTGTGATATGTTTTTCCTTCCTCTCATTCTTATCTCTTCCTGAGGCAACAAAGAAGCTTTAAAAGGAAAAGGAAGGTGTTAGCACCAAAGAGCCTTTTGCTTAACCTCAATAGCTTTCAGTACAAGAACATGGGTTGTTATATTTGATTCCACAGTGTTTTCACAATGAATACACCTTGAGCTGCATTCAACGTTCAGAATTTCACCGCGAGCTGGTCGCACTTGCTTTAGAAGAACATATGTAAGAAAAATGAGAAAGCACTTTCTGTGTTTTTCCTTGAAGATGTTTCGCTACTTCTCCAAGAAGCTTCTTCAGTTCTGACTGAAAGTGAAGAACTGAAGAAGCTTCTTGGATGAGAAGGGAAACGTCTGCAAGGAAAAACAAAGTCCAGTTGCCTTTTGACAAAGCACCTTTGGGATAATCGTGACCTGGCTGACCGAGAATCTCCATAAATAAATTCCAGAATTCACTTTCTCAGGTCATTGAGAAAGATGGGAGGACTTGTTGGAGTTTAGATCAGCTTTTTCTTCTTCTTTTTTTTAATTTAATTTTATTTTATTGAAAAGACAGCGCCATGTCAGGATAACAATGCAAATAAAGCAAAGCCAGAGAGAAATCATGGTCAGTCTTAACCTACATGATAAGAACTATAATTGTACTATGTTAACAGTAAACAGATGCTTATAAAAGAAAACTTCAACTAAGTTTCTACTTATATTTACAAATTTTTACATATGATATCCATAATTTTATACATCTTTGTTGTACTGACATTCATAAACTTCCCACTCATTTCTACCTCTTGTCTTTATCCATTCATAAAATTTATTCCATGTCCTGTAATATTTCGAGTCCTCTTTATCTTTAATTTTAAAAGTTAATCTGTCCATTTCAGCACAATCCCAAATTTTCCTAATTATGTCATCCTCTGGTGGAGTGTTCACATTTTTCCAATATTTAGCATATGTAATTCTAGCTGAGGGACGCGGTGGCTCAGGGGCTAGGATGTTGAGTTTGTCGGTCGAAAGGTCGGCAGCTCGGCGGTTCGAATCCCTAGTGCTGCCGTGTAACGGGGTGAGCTCCTGTTACTTGTCCCAGCTTCGGCCAACCTAGCAGTTTCGAAAGCATGTAAAAATGCAAGTAGAAAAAATAGGGACCACCTTTGGTGGGAAGGTGACAGCGTTCCGTGCGCCTTTGGCGTTGAGTCATGCCGGCCACATGACCACGGAGACGTCTTCGGACAGCGCTGGCTCTTCGGCTTTGAAACGGAGATGAGCACTGCCCCTTAGAGTCGGCAATGACTAGCACGTATGTGCGAGGGGAACCTTTACTTTTACCTTTAATTCTAGCTGCCACCAATATATGTAATGCTAAGTAAATGGTTGCTTTGTCGTAACTTTCTGACAATATACCTAAGAGGCACACTTCTGGTTGGAACTCAGTATGTTGCTCAGTTATCATTTCTAGCCAGTTATGAATTTTCTCCCAGTAAATTTTTCTTCTACCCTGTTTCCCCCCAAACAGGGGTCTCCAACCTTGACAACTTTAAGACTTGTGGACTTCAACTCCCAGAATTCCTCAGCCAGCTTTGCCCAATCGGACTTTTGAGCGCATGGCATTAAGGCCAAGTGCTTATTTCAGGGTTCAAAAAAATATAAGACAGGGTCTTATTTTAGGGGAAACACGGTAATTGATGTTCTCCTAAAGCAAACGTGGACCAGTTCAAAGTGAAATTCAGAACAAAGTGTGTAATTGTGAAAGCATCCCACCGATTTTAGCAAGTTTCGTCTCCCAGCTGGCAAGCATCAGGTTGAACTTTTAGTGAAATGGCAGGGAAAGGTTTCTTTTAATTGGTGGGGAAAAAACATTAATTTATTCTCCGAGGATCACATAGGAAAGTTTTTGGTGCACAAATATTTCCGTTGTGTGTCTGGTTCCTGCTTGAAAAGCTTCTCCTTTGTCTTATGAATGAGTCATAAGAATGAGAAGACACAGAGGACAGCGAATTCATGAATGACATTTTTGTCACCAATCTTTTAACGGCAGGAAAAGGCATCAATTATGATTTTATTAGGGAAACAAGCAGTCGGTGTAAGGGAGAAAAGGTTGGGTTGAGCTGAGCTGAGCTTCCGATCTTTACTAGGCTAGCTTGTGTTACAAGCCATAACCATGAATCATTAATCAGAATAGAGCTGATTAGAATAGAAGGGACCTTGAAGGTCTTCTAGTCCAACCCCCTGCTCAAGCAAGAGACTCTTTCAGATAGATGGCAGTCCAGTTTTTTTTTAAAAAAAACTTCCAGTGATGAAGCACCCACAACTTCTGGTGGCAAGCTGTCCCACGGGTTAATTGTCCTCACTGTCAGGAAGTTTCTCCTTAATTCCAGGTTGCTTTTCTCATTGATTAGTTTCCATCCATTGTTTCTTGTCCTGCCTTCTGGTTCTTTGCAGAATAAGTAGACCCCCTCGTCTTTGTGGCAGTACCTCAAATACTGGAATGCTGCTATCATGTCACCCCTAGTCCTCCTTTTCTCTAGACTAGCCAAACCCAATTCCTCCAACTGTTTTTGTCTCCAGGCCTTTAGAATAGAATAGAATAGAATAGAATTTTATTGGCCAAGTGTGATTGGACACACAAGGAATTTGTCCTGGTGCATATGCTCTTAGTGTACATAAAAGAAAAGGTACATTCATCAAGGTTAATCATCTTAGTTGCTCTTCTTTGCACATTTTCTAAGTCTGTCATTTTTTGTGATGACCAAAACTGGATGCAGGATTCCAGATGTGGTCTTACTAAGGCTTTATAAAGTGGTGCTAATACTTCACGTGATTTTGATTCTATGCCTCTGTTTATACAATCCAGGGTTGTATTCGTATTAGCTTTTTTGGCTGCTGCTGCACACTGCTGGCTCACATTTAAGTGATCGTCTGCTAGGACTCCAGGGTCCCTCTCCCATTTACTGTTTTTTTTTTTTTTGGTTTACATTTATACCCCGCCCTTCTCCGAAGACTCAGGGCGGCTTACAATGTATAAGGCAATAGTCTCATTCTATTTGTATATTTTATACAAAGTCAACTTATTGCCCCCCCAACAATCTGGGTCCTCATTTTACCTACCTTATAAAGGGTGGAAGGCTGAGTCAACCTTGGGCCGGGCTTGAACCTGCAGTAATTGCAGGCTTTGTGTTCTAATAATGTACTTGTAGCTTTGAAAAGGATTACTGTCGTGTCCCACTCCTCCGCTGACGGCCGGGTCAGGGAAGTCCGAATCAGGCTTGCCTCTGCAGCTCTGCCCAAAGTCCTAGCAAAGTCCTCAGGGCAGGCAGGAGACCAGAAAGTGACTTCAGCAAGATAAGTTCGACTTTGCCTGACTCAGAGACTGCCAGAAAGCAGATCCTTTATATAGGCCATGGGGTGTGGCTCCATGACTCAGCACTCATTAAGGCCTGCCCCTCCCTTCCTTCTGTTGCCTCCGCCTATCCAGTCTTCTGATGCGAGGGTCACTCCAATCAGCAGCTGTTGGAAGTAAACTTTCCTCAGGCTCACATGCTGTGGAGGAGGGGGAGGGGTCTAGCTGCTCCGTTTGCCTGGGCATGGAGCCAGGGCTGGGGCCGGGGGTTGCTCCCTCCTCTGCAGCCTGCTTGGGCATGGAGCCAGGGCTGGGGCCGGGAGATGCTCCCTCCTCAGCCTGTCTGGGCATGGAGCCAGGGCTGGGGCCGGGAGGACATTCTTCAGCGTTCGGAAGCAGATAAGCAGACCCCGGCTGCGGTGAGAGCGGGCAAGACACAACAATTACTTTTCTGTTTTCAGCGCACTCAAAATGAAGATGGAGAAGCGACGGTTGTCGTTGAGAGTGACCATTACATGGAAGACTTTTTCCTACAGGTAAAAAAAATCTATGCCGGAAGCAACTTTCTTAATGCAGGGAGTCCTTGACTTATGGCCACAATTGAGCCCCACATTTTTGTTGCTAAGCGAAGCGGTTGTCGAGTGAGTTTTGCCCCTTTTTACAACCTTTCTCGCCCCAAGTTGTTAAGTGAACCACTGCAGATGTTAAGTGAGTGACACGGTTGCGAAGTAAATCTGGTTTCCCATTTTAACTTTGCTTGTCGGAAGGTCACAAAAGGGGATCACGTGACCCCAGGACACTGCAACCGTCATAAATATCAACCAGTTGCAGAAGTGTCCGAATTCAGCGCCGTTGTAACTTCGAACGGTCAATAAATGGAAGTCACGGACCAATGTAATTTAATGTCTTTTGTGATCTAGAAGGCCTCCAAAACGTTTGGTTGTTTCAGAGCATGTAACTTTTCTCAAGAAAATAGGAAAAAATACAGGTAGTCCTCAACTTAATGACCACATTTGAGCCCAGAATTTATGTTGCTAAATGAGATATTTGTTAAGTGACTTTCGCCCCGCTCTATGACTTTTCTCGGCACGTCGGTTAAGCGAATCACGTAGTTCTTCAATGAGTGACATGGTTTCTAAGTGAAGCTGGTTCCTCCCCACCCAGTGACTTTGCTTGTCAGAAAGTCACAGAAGTGGGGGATCACGTGACTCCGGGACTCTGCAACCATCATAAATGTGATTCAGTGGTCAAGCATTCAAATGCAAATCACCTGACTGTGGGGAGGCTGATGTCAGGGTTCCAAGTAACACCCCCGATGAAAGAAAACTCCAAGGCTAGAAGTTCCTCAAAGTTCCACTTAATAGAGATGTCATATTGGCACCCCTGGTAAAACCCGAATCTGAAAGCTTCCAGGCTTTCCCCACCCAAAGGAAAGTTCAAGTCTCAGCCCAACATCCACATGGTCCAATCCAAGCACCATCCCAACTGGAGATGCCTCCCAGCCACAGCCCTCCAGGTGCTGGGCAAGATGTCCTTGACTCTCTGAGAAAGGAATGTTATTATGACTATATATCACCCTGGTTCCACACCATTCCCCCCTCCCAGTTTCCCACAGTAGTAAATGTGGCAGGCCTGAAGAGCCAACGAAAAAGATGGCTTCCAGGCCTGACAGCTGCAAGGGACCTAAGTGCAAAAGATGCTCCTAAGTCCCCTTTTTCAGTGTCGTCGTAACTTAGAACGGTCACTAGATGAACTGCTGTAAGTCGAAGACAACCTGTAATGGCTTTGCCTTGGATTTGCCCAGAGACAAATAACACTGTAGACTCTCAGGCAGCAGAAACTACTTTCAGAAGTGTTTGGCAGGATTCCCCTGAGTTTTGTAATCCCTGGTGGGTGCCAGAAAAAGGTCACACGTGGCTTCCCACACTTTAGGGACTGCCCCCAATATCTCCGAAGATTCTCAGTCATCCAGGTCACGGTTGTCCCAAAAGTGCTTTTTCAAGCGGCAACTGGACTTCCTTTGTTACTCCTTGAAGATGTTTCCCTTCTCATCCAAAAAACTTCAGCTATTAAGAGAAAAACTAGAATGTCCAGTTGCCTCTTGGAAAAAGTACCTGTGGGATGACAGTCCCCAATTTTTATCAATTCCCAAGAAATTGGTCTGCTCGGTGACATATCACAGTGGCAATCCACCTTTAGTACAGGTGGAGTTGTTTGTTACGGGCTAGTCCTCGACGTATGACCACAATCGAGCCCCAGAGTTCTGTGATTAAGTGAGATGGTTGTTCAGTGAATTTTGGCCCCGTTTAATGACCTTTCTGGCCACGGCTGCTAAGTGAATTCCTGCAGTTGTTAAGCGAGTCACACGGTTGTAAACTGAACCTGGCTTCCCCATTGACTTTGCTCGTCAGAAGGTCGCAAAAGGGGGATCACGTGACACACACACCCAGGACGCGGCAACTGTCATAAATATGAGTCAATTGCCAAGCGTCTGAATTTTGATCATATTTGATATTTTGATCAGGTGACCCTGGGGATGTTACAAGGGTATGAAAAAACATTCCTAAGTCACTTTTTTTTCAGGGATGTTGTAACTTTGAACGGTCACTAAGTGACCTGTTGCAAATCAAGGACTGCCTGCATTTATGATTGATTGAGTCTACTTGGATGCCACCTACCCTCTACAGTGGGGCGCTAACAGTCTGTAAATTTAAACCTGTTTTCTCTTGATGTCTTTTCCTTCTCTTCCAAAGGTCGAGGAAGTTAGGAAATATATCTCCAAAATCTCAGATGTTGTAGAAGAAGTGAGGAAGAAACACAGCGTCATCCTCTCGGCCACACATCCAAAAGATAGTAAGTTTTTCCATCTCTGTGCAACTGTTTAAATATGGTGGCTGAGGTTACAGAATAACAGACAGCAGGGACCTCAGAGGTCTTCTAGTCCAACCCCCCTACTCAAGCAGGAGACCCCATACCAGTGATGGAGAACCTTTTTGGCACTCAGAAACATTGCACACGTGCACACTCATTGGGACCGCACTCCGGAAAAGCTGAACTTCCGGGTTCTAGCACACCTGCGTACCCGACGATCAGCTGACCGGCATGCGTGCGCAGGCCAGTTTTTGGCAGTGCCGTGCACACGAAGGGATCACGCCACAGGTGAAATCTAACAGGTTCTAACATGTTCTGGAGAACCAGTAGCGGAAATTTTGAGTAGTTCGGAGAACCGGCAAATACCACCTCTGGCTGGCCCCAGAGGGGGGTGGGAATGAAGATTTTGCAATATCCTACCCCTGCCACGTCCGCCACGCCACGCCCACCAAGCCACGCCCACAGAACCGGTTGTAAAAAAATTTGGATTTCACCACTGGATCACGCTCTGAAAAAGCCAAACTTCTGGGTTCTTCATGCGCGAAGGACAGCTGATTGTCACACGCACATGCGTGCCAGAAACCCGGAAAACACAAGCAAGGCCACGCGTGCCGGGCAACATGGCTTCGCATGCCACTTTGGGCACAGATGCCATAGGTTCACCATCATGGCCCTATATGATTGGCTGTCCAATTTCTTCTTTAAAAGTTCCAGTTTTTTAAAAACACTTTTTAAAAAACCTCTACGTTGTATGTAAAGTCATGGTGAGTGGCTTACAGCATCTGTTAGAGCTAGCGTCTTTTTTATTATTATTATTCACAGTTTATAATGTCATAATTTTACCATAGACAGTACATTGACTTTGCTGCTGGGACTCAATTTATTGGCTTTGTAGTCCTGTGTATTTCTTATCAGTTCCTAGTCCTGCTAACTGGCCATTCATACAATATTCATATGCTGGCGTAGAGATCCAGAGGATATCCCATTGGCAAAATAATAATAATAATAACTGCAAAGAATGGTGTGAAAAGCAGAAAAACCACAATTTAGTGGATCAGGATGCAGTGGGCAGCAAAAGCAATGGATGAAATTTGTGTTGTGTTGACATAAAGTCACTAACAATTACGTGAAATAACCAATGGATAACATACTGTGCATTGAACAGATAATTGGGAGTAAACAACACCCACCCTCTTAATTGTGCTATTGAATTGACTTTGCTATATTTGGGGGGGGCAAAGAGTTTCTCCAATGAGTATATGGCCAAAGACTCAATCCCCCAAAAATCAAAGTTGTGAGCTTTTTCTACACTATTCTACTCAAGCACTTGATGGATGGAGTGCAAGAATTGTGGTCCTTTAAAATTGCTTACTTCCAAGAAAATAACTCTACTTCGCTTTGGGAAGAATTAAAACATAGTATATACCAAGACTGCATCCCACTAACTTGAGCTGTTAAAAAACCTGCTGGTTTTCTCTAGCACTTATAATTGTGGGCTAATTTTAGCTCTCTGCTCTTGGATTCATGTATAAAATGAGCTAAATACAGTATACAGAGGTCTCCAGAGCCATGCAAGCCGTGCTTGGTACGGCTGTTTGACTGAGGGTTGTGAAGGGACAAGCATAGTTTTTTTTAAAAAAAAAAAACCAGCTTCAACGTTAAAATGGATGTTTATGGTTCTTTTAAGTGTAATAGCATTGCTGTTGTTTGGCTGTATAATGAATTAAAATTATAATTACCGCATAGAAAGCATCATAAATTTTGAAGGACTATATAGAGATTTCAAGTTCAAATACTTTCTCTTTATATATTCACCCTAAGAGCAAAGGGGAAGTCAGCACTGGGAATCTGTGTCGCTGAATTGATTAGCGGCTCAGTAGAGGGCTCTATGGTATTGGGAATATTTTATTTATTTATTTGCATTCCTGCCTTTATTATTTTTACAAATAAATCAAGGTGGTGAACATATCCAACACATCCTCTTCCTCTTATTTTCCTTATCACAACAATCCTATGAGGTGGGTTGAGCTGAGAGAGAGGGACTGGGCCAAAGTCAAACAGCTGGCTTTCATGCCTTTAAAAGTGGGACTAGAATTCACAATCTCCTGGTGATTTGCCCAAAGCCACCCACCTGGCTTTCATGCATAAGGCAGAACTAGAACTCGCGGCCTCCTGTTTTCTAGCCTGGTTCCTTAACCACTAGACCAAACTGGCTGTCTAATAATCAGGCAAAGAGTAAAAAAAAAGATTCAAGATATGTAATAGGAGAGGGACTGTATGTAATAGGAGAGGCAGTGCCGTCTGGCGACACCCAGGGGAAGGGCCTTCTCTGTGGGGGCTCCCACCCTCTGGAACGAACTCCCCCCAGGACTCCGTCAACTTCTGGACCTCCGAACCTTCCGTCGCGAGCTTAAAACACATTTATTCATCTGCGCAGGACTGGATTAGATTTTAAATTTTACTGGTTTTAATGGGTTTTATTATTTATATTGCTTTTTAATAATTCGGCCATGTAGAATAAGTTTTTTAACTGTTATTTTAGTCTGTATTTATATGTACTTTTTATTTGCCTGTGAACCGCCCTGAGTCCCTAGGGAGATAGGGCGGTATATAAATGTGATAAAATAAATAAATAAAATAAATAAATAAGATATGTAATATCCTTGCCTGTAAATTCTTGCTTTTGGTCAACTGATCAATGACTGGAGTATAGAGGATGCTTCTTGTGAACTCCAGTTGAAGAGTGCTGGGAGATAAAGCCGAATTCTTTCGGACAGGAAAAAGGAAACAGATTTTCATGAGTTGCAAAAACTGGTGGGTGGAAATCCTTTCTCTGATTTGTTTGCATTGGCGTTGAGAGCTCCAGAAGGCTATTATAAAAATCCATGTAGGATTTCATGCAGTTGACCGAGTTAATTTATTGATCAGGGTGCAACCCAGATAATCCTTTTCAACTTCGGAGTCTTTGTCCTTCAATAACAGAAGGGAAAAAAGATCAGAACTGAATGCGAGACATGGGACAAAATTTGGGGCAGGGTCATCATTTGCTCTTCACCCATGGACAACAGCCTGGTAGGAGCTTGGGTGACATGTATAGGGAGAGTACAGACAGCCTGGTGGAGGAGTCAAGAGAGTCATCAGCCTAGAGTTGTTACATTCCCACAAAAGTCCATCCGTTCTTGAATCCGTTGATGTATCTAGCGCCAATTTCATGCTGACCAGATTCTCGTGTGGACTCTTGACTCCTGATGTTTTGGTTCGCCACGATGTAAAAAAGATGTTGAGACTCTAGAAAGAGTGCAGAGAAGAGCAACAAAGATGATTAGGGGACTGGAGGATAAAACATATGAAGAACGGTTGCAGGAACTGGGTATGTCTAGTTTAACAAAAAGAAGGACTAGGGGAGACATGATAGCTGTGTTCCAATATCTCAGGGGTTGCCACAAAGAAGAGGGAGTCAGACTGTTCACCAAAGCACCTGAGGGTAGAACAAGAAGCAATGGGTGGAAACTGATCAAAGAAAGAAGCAACTTAGAACTAAGGAGAAATTTCCTGACAGTTAGAACAATTATTAAGTGGAACGACTTGCCTTCAGAAGTTGTGAATGCTCCAACACTGGAAATTTTTAAGAAAATGTTGGATAACCATCTGACTGAGATGGTGTAGGGTTTCCTGCCTGGGCAGGGGGTTGGACTAGAAGGCCTCCAAGGTCCCTTCCAACTCTGATGTTATGTTATGTTATGTTGTCCATCCTAGTTCAGATATTCCCTAATTCTAGGACCCTGTATGGGAACATCATTGAGTGGTGTGGTTGGCCTAGAGGTGGAGCTCTCACCTCACAATCAGGAGGCTGTGAGTTCGATTCTAGGTAGAGGCAGATATTTCTCTCTCTGGGCACAATGAGAATAGATCTGCTGAACAAAAACTCAGCATTGGTGACAGGAAGGGCATCCGGCCAGTAAACACTCAGCTCCATTCAGTTGCCCAGACTCCACCCTGCAAGGGATTATGGGGTCGTTAAAAGAAGATGATGATGGGAACATAATAATAATAATAATAACAACAGAGTTGGAAGGGACCTTGGAGGCCTTCTAGTCCAACCCCCTACCCAGGCAAGAAAACCCTACATCATCTCAGACAGATGGTTATCCAACATTTTCTTAAAAATTTCCAGTGTTGGAGCATTCACAACTTCTGCAGGCAAGTTGTTCCACTTATTGATTGTTCTGACTGTCAGGAAATTTCTCCTTAGTTCTAAGTTGCTTCTCTCCTTGATTAGTTTCCACCCATTGCTTCTTGTTCTACCCTCAGGTGCTTTGGAGAATAGTTTGACTCCCTCTTCTTTGTGGCAGCCCCTGAGATATTGGAACACTGCTATCCTGTTTCCCCTCGTCCTTCTTTTTATTAAACTAGACGTACCCAGTTCCTGCAACCGTTCTTCATATGTTTTAGCTTCCAGTCTCCTAATCATCTTGGTTGCTCTTCTCTGCACTCTTTCTAGAGCAACGGTTCTCAACCTGTGGGTCGGGACCCCGTTGGGGGTCGAATGACAATTTGCCAGGGGTCGCCTAAGACCATCAGAAATATGGAAAGTATACTTGCGAGTCGAAGGATCACGCTCCAATGGTTGACTTCACAAGCCAGCTGCAGGCTTTTCAAATCGCTAGCCGAATTCAGTTTCAGGTGCGATGAATTAAAAAAGAGAGAAATCTTTGCTCTGATGTCTCCCTCTCAAGCCAGCTGCAATCACTCCCAATCGCTAGCCTAATCTGACTTCAGGCGTGATAAACTTAATAGGGGAGGAGTCTCCGCTTTAATGCCTCCATCCTCAAGGCAATCGCAAGCAGTTCAGATCACTAGCCAATATGGCTTCAGGCACGATAAATTCAAAACGAAAATAATTTTATGGTTGGGGTCGCCACATCGTGGGGAATTGTATTAAAGGGGTCGCAGCACTATAAAGGTTGAGAACCACTGTTCTAGAGTCTCAGCATCTTTTTTACACCATTGCATGTTCAGTAGGAGGTGGACAATGTTTGTTTGTATCATACTGAGCTCTTAAGCAGAGTTCCCATTTCTCCTTTCGTTAAAGAAACAAAGGAAGAACTCGAAGAACTGAACAAAGAAATCAGAAAAACAGCCAACATCGTCCGTGTTAAATTGAAGTGTAAGTATACCTTGTGAGTACAAATAAAAATGCTGAAGCAGTTTGAAAGTTGGGGGGGGGTATCTTAATTGTCATTATTAATGCAAGTGGTGCTAGTTGATTTATATGTAATTGAGTGACTTGGTTTGGAGGATAAGATCAATATTTACCAAGAATGTAAATGTTCAAGTACATTGGGCTCCTGGTGATTTCATACAGATATCCTCCTTGCCGACAATGTAAAAGTTTGTTGTATTCTGGATTTTTAAAAAAATGATAGTCTAGTCCAGTGGTAGTCAACCTGGTCCCTATCACCCACTAGTGGGCGTTCCAGCTTTCATGGTGGGCGGTAGGGGTTTTCTTTGATACTGAAGCACTTTCCTTTTTTTAAAATTTAATTGACTTTTTAAAAAAAAATTCATAGCATTATTTAAAAACATTTTCATTAGGTTTTCATAAAATTCCCCGTGACGATTTAAATTTCTGAAAATATACTATTTCTATCGCCTGCGCATAAGTTTAGTTCACGTCACGTAAGTGAAACTAAATGGCGCTATAGTGCGACCGCAAACAAAAGAGCCTCGTCCCAGAATAGCTCGCGCATCTCCCCCACACAACACCCAGCTGTAACAGACAAGCGGAGCTGGTAGCCAGCGCCCCCACAAACCCAATCCATGATGCGCGAGAGGCATGCGGAGACGACGATACACGGCGCATTACTGTGCAACCAGTGGGCAGTTAGAAAATTTTACTACTAACAGAGATACAAAAGTGGGCGGTAGGTATAAAAAGGTTGACTACCCCTGGTCTAGTCTTCAGCTTTGCTATTGGCTGGCGTTCTCTCATTCCATTATTATCCAGGCCCAACCCTGCTTATCCTCTAAGCCCAGGCAAGTTAACAGATTAACAGAGTTGGAAGGGACCTTGCAGGTCATCTAGTCCAACACCACCAACACCCAACGCAGCAGGAGACCCTACACTATTTCGGACAAATGGCAGTCCAGTCTCTTCTTGAAAGCTTCCAGGGATGAAGGTCCCACAACTTCTGAAGGCAACTTCTGTTCCATTGGCTCCATGAAGTTGTCTATGCTCTGGCCCTTAAAGAGGAATTTGCTTTTATATTTGATCTAATAGCAATAGCAGAAGCACTTAGATTTATATACCGCTTCCTAGTGCATTTACAGCCCCTCTCTAAGCAGTTTACAGAGTCAGCCTCTTGCCCCCAACAATCTGGGTCCTCATTTTACCCACCTCAGAAGGATGGAAGGCTGAGTCAACGTTGAGCCGGTGAGATTTGAACTGCTGAACTGCAGCTAGCAGTCAGCTGAAGTAGCCTGCAGTGCTGCACTCTAACCACTGCACCACCTCAGCTCTCTCAACTCTAACAGTGTTTCTCAAACCTGGCAACTTTATGTTGTGTACATTTCAACTTTCAGACCTGCAAGATTCTGTCAGTGTAGTTTTACAATAAAGTAGCATTAACTCATCTACCTATCTGGTTTACCCTTCAATGTTGACATCAATCTCAAAAGTACAATTCTTCTCCCCCTCCCTCCTTTTTTATGGCCAGAAAAACTAGGGAGGGTCCTTTCTGAGCTTAATGCCCTACCCATTGTCCAGCTGTGGTGTATGCAGTCTCTTATCTGACTGTTTCCTCAGAGCATTTCTTTGTCTATGTTCTGACATAGGCTCCCTTAAAAAGTAGGAATTGGTCCTGGCAAAACCTCTTTTATGTACATGACTGTGAATCATTCACAGTCAGCAAGGTTTGTCCAAACAGTTTTTCAAAGGAATATTTCTCACACACCTTATCTGGCAAGCTATCACGTAACTTGTTTCCAAATGCAGAGTAAGGCAAAACTTGGCACAGTCTCTCTTAGAGTCACAAACAGAACTTTCCACTCTTTCAACTACCGAATGAACAAGGTGTTTCCTGCAAATGCCCCTCCCTGTTCGCTCCTCTTTTGTTTGCTATGGGAGGGGCCAATAATCTCCAAGGTGTGGCTCCACTCCCTAGTCGATCCTGCTCTCTGAGTTGTTCTTGTCTTCTGGCAGCTCTGCGCATATGCACACTGGGAACGGGCTCCAGCTCTTCCTCTGCCTCCCTGCTGTCTATCTCCTTCTCTGCCTCCGATGCACAGCCCTCGTCCGAACTTTCCCCAGCCCCCAGGATTGGCCCAAGTTCCTCCCCAATCTCCTCACTGTCTGATTCTGCTGCCGGCTCCTCTGACTGCTGGTGGGCCACAACAGTCTAGTCTTTCAAGGCCTTTCCTGCATTCCATTATGCCAGGGATGTCAAACTCAAGGCCCCAGGAGTGCTTAGATTTGGTCTGTGGGGCCGTCCTGGAAACAGCAAAGGACCAGCCCGCCATGCCTGAGCCAGTGAAAACAGAACTTGGGAGGACTGCATGCAAGGGTTGCAAGAAGCCATCGCAGCTGAAAACAGAGTCCATTTTCGTTGGCAGAACACTCGGCCTGCCACAGGTGCCCCCGACATAACTGACATTGAGCTGGCCATGCCAACCCTGGCCATGCCCCCACCAGCCTCCCCAAGGTCAAACGCAACCCTGATGCGGCCCTCAGTGAAATCAAGTTTGACACCTCTGCATTATGCAAACACACACCGTTGCAAGATTAGGGGAGAATAGGGATACACAAGAGATGTAAAACGTATCTTATATTTCATGAAGATATTTCCTTGGCTTTAATGGAAGAAAATACAGGGGTTTCCTATGGTTACTTATGGTAAAGGAGTTAGAAAAAATTCTTGTTCTGTTTAAAAGGTAACGGTTCCCCTCGCACATACTTGCTAGTCGTTCCCAACTCTAGTGGGCAGTGCTCATCTCTGTTTCAAAGCCGAAGAGGCAGTGCTGTCCGAAAACGTCTCTGTGGCCGGCATGATTAAACGCCAAAGGCGCACGGAACGCTGTTACCTTCCCACCAAAGGTGGTCCCTATTTTTCTACCTGCATTTTTATGTGCTTTTGAACGGCTAGGTTGGCAGAAGCTGGGACAAGTAACGGGAGCTCACCCTGTTACGCGGCACTAGGGATTCGAACCGCTGAACTGCCAACCTTTCGATCGACAAGCTCAGTGTCTTAGACGCTGAGCCAAGACGTCTGTGTACCAAACATTTAATTTTGTATGTACGTATATATAGATGGATGGATGGATGGATGGATGGATGAGGGGTAACAACTATCATCTCTGAGATTGTTTTGTCTGATTCACAGCCATGGAACAAGGTTTAGCTCGAGAGGAGAACATCAATCGAACCTCTGCAGATGTCCGGATACGAAAATCACAGGTACATGTAGCCAAGGAAAATCAGTCTTGGCAAACCACCATCAAAGATGAGAGAGCCCTAGCTGGGGGGGAAGGAATATTGTTTATAAATTCCTTGGGAGAAGAGAGGAAACTTGTGACATGCCTTTTGTTTGGCCTGGTTTCAAAGAGAAGAGAATTGCAGGCTGCGTCTTGAATTTGCTTATCTTCCCACGAGGAAGGCCATTGTGAGGCATTTTTGCTTCCTCCTCTTCCGCAGTGTCCAGCGTGGCATTGAAAAGGGTGTCCAGGCTCTTGTTAAAAAGCAAACAATGGCCTTGCTGGAATCGCCTAAACAAGACGCCTTGTTGGATATAGGCCATCATTCTTAGTGTGACCTATTTTTATGGGGAAGACTAAAAACTAAAGCTAGGCAGGCAGGCACTTATATAAATGAAATAGGTAGGTAAGTAGACAGGTAGGCAGGCAGGCAGATAGACAGACAGACAGAGAATAGACTTAAACTTCAACTAGACTTTATTGTCACTTCGAATGTACACTCATCGGCATACATTAAAATGAAATTTTGTGGCCTACAGCTCTCAAAGGGTCACCACCTCCAATATATACTGCATAAACATGACAATACCATGTTTCCCCGAAAACACGACCTACCCTGAAAGTGTCCTAGTTTGATTTTTACACGTGCGCCCAATATAAGCCCTACCCCCAAAATAAGCCCTAATTAGGATCCCGCCCACTCCAGAATGCACAGGTGAAAATTAAGCTATGGTGGGGGTGGAGCTGCCCTACTATTTTTCTTTGGACAGTTATAGCCAGGCCTCAACACCTGTGTCACCAGCCCATTTCTTCTGCAGCCAGCAAGGCTGGCAAGGCTTTCCTGAAGATCTCTGTAGCTGATAACAAAGCTCCGGATCGATCCGCAGCTCTTTTATCGGCTGCAGAGGCCTTCACCAAAGCCTTGCCGGCTGCAGAAAAAGAAGTTCCTGAAGGCCTCTGATAGCGAAAAGGAGGCCGGGGGTGAGTTAGTCAGTAGATGACATCCCCCCTGAAAAGAAGACCTGATGCCTTTTTTGGTGGCAAAAAAATATAAGACAGTGTCTTATTTTCGGGGAAACACAGTATAAATAAATACAAAAATAATATATGTACCCACATAAATTATATGACAGAGAAACAACACAGTCTAGTTCCGATGTATACATGTACATGACAAGAAAAACAAATCTTTAGTGTTTACCAGACAATAAACACACTGATGGCATGTAGTCTGGATTCCCAGGAAGAGGAAGCGGCAACTCTCCCTGGAAATCATTATATGTTAGAGAAAAAGGGTGACAACAACCCCTTGATGTAGATAGAGTACTTTAGTTTGGCAAGATTCTCTGTATAGATTTGGAAACATCGGCTTGGAAGAATCGCCACGTGCCATTCTTGGGTTTGGGGCTTGACTTAAGGTTATAATAACAGAATTTTGCAGGTTTGTATGTCCTCCTTCTTTTTATCTTCATGAAGGGTGGGGGGGCTGTTGGTCAAGTGTGAGGCACTTTCTCAGATTACATTTCTGCCCTGGACTGAGGTTTCTGTTGTGACCCAGACCCAAATAGATAGTAATAAACTTAGTCCGTGGAAAAAACAAACTTTATTCGAACAGCTGGAAATTACTTCATTCCCAGCGTCGTTCAACTCAAAGTAAAACAAATGCCTCCCAAAACAAATTCCTCAGTTATCTCACAAACCTTAGTCCAGTTAGGCAAACTGCCAAAGGCCCTTCCTGGCAAACATCCAGAAGCCACAAAAATAAAGACGTACACGAAGCAGAAGACGCAGCTACAACGTTGTTTTCCAGCAAAGCTGAAACAAAGTCTGTTTTAAGCCTTATGGGAGGGGCCAATCATCTCTTGGCCCTACTCCTGAGTTGTCCTTTCTGCTTGAGCTGCTCTTGCCTTCTGGCAGCTCTTCTCACGCGTGCATTAGGAACAGGCTCCTCCTGTTCCTCTGCCTCACTACTATCAGTCTCTGGAGGCTCTGGAGTCCGCACCTCACTTCCCGATGGTCCTGGCCTCACCTCAGCCTCATCGCTGTCCGACTCCATTGCCAGCTCTGGAGGCTGCTGACGGACCACAACAGTTTCTTTTATCCAACTGTTGCCTTGGAAGTGGCTCTTTCTTCTGTTCCTCAGGGCCATTCCTTCTACCCATTCAATCTCTCCTTTCAATAAACAACTGCCACCCTGTGTCTGACTTACCCAGTTTCAGTAATGTCTGTAAAGGCCTTTGCTACAAAAGAGAACACTCAAACTAACATGTGCAAAATCCCTTGGCTTGTCACCCTTTCCAGCATTCAGTGTTGACCCGGAAGTTTGTGGACGTTATGACGATGTATAACGGAACTCAAACCGTCTTCCGGGAACGTACGAAAGACCAGATCCGCCGTCAGTTGGAAATAAGTGAGTGATCTTTCCTTGCTAATTTTCTCCTACTCTGAAGTACCCGCCCCATCTTGCCAATGCATTATAGCAAAAATAAAATGTCAGGGATGATGATGTACCTTGCAAGAACCCGACCTCTTGTCATTTTTCACTAGCTGGAAAAACCACCACGGACGAAGAACTAGAAGACATGCTGGAAAGTGGCAATCTTTCCATTTTCACTTCGGATGTACGTATTTCAAATCTGCGTTTGTTGCCTTCAGTGTTTAGTTTAGTTTACTTTGTTTTATTGATTAGCCCACGGGCCATATCAAAAGTGACTTCAACGTAGATTTTATCTTTTGGGTCCAAAGGACCTTGGAGGAGTATAAGCAAATCGAATTAAAACCCAAATGTCTACAAGTTCTCTTCTTATCAAAAGTAAATTAATAAGCATACTTATTTCGTGTCTGCTCCTTCCTCCCAACATTGCAAAGATCATTTTGGACACCAAACTGACCAGAGCAGCCCTCGATGAAATTGAGTCTCGTCATAAAGATATTATAAAACTGGAATCGAGCATACAGGAATTGCACGAAATGTTTATGGACATGGCGATGCTGGTGGAGGTTCAGGTGAGTCTTTACATCCTGAAGTATAAGGTGGGTGGTGGAACCGTGTTGGAATAATAACTGTTCTTATGAAAACACTGGCCTCACCATGCAGGAAATGGCCTTTGAAGATGGTAGAATCCCACTTCTAAGTAAATGGTACCAGCTTAGTAGCTATGGAGATTACATATAAAATAGAATACACTGGTTTGTCACCCTTCCCAGTTCTGTATTCAGTAGGAAAACAATAATAGCTGGTCATTTTAGTAAAAGACCTTGAATCATGGACACAGTGTGCTTGTCATATTTATGATGCTTGTGTCATTTGTGAAACATTGGTGCAAAAAAATTCTATCTATATCTTACCCTACCCTATCCTATCCTACCTTATCTATCTATCTATCTATCTATCTATCTATCTATCTATCTATCTATCTATCTATCTATCTATCTATCTGTCTGTCTCATCTATATCTCATCAATCATTCTATCATTCTATTCTATCTATATCTCATCTACCTACCTACCTATCTTATCTATCTATCCAATCTATCTCTATCCTCCCTCTCCCACCCCTCTCCTCCTCCCTGCCCATCCCTTTCCCTCTCTCTCTTCTCTCTCTTTCTCTTTCTCCCTCTCCCTCTCCCTTTTTAAAAAACAACAACCACCCTGTTCTTGTTCATTATTGGGCAGTTTCAATTTTTTATTTTGGTTCTGTTTATTTGGTAATGCCCATTTCATGTTTTCAATATAAACTACCAAGAGACTTCAATAGTCAGAGGTATAAAAGTCAAGTGACTCAGTGATGTTTCCTGGGGCAGGTAGGACTTTGTATAATAACACAAAGAGCGATTATTATGAAACTACCGTATTTTTCGGATTATAAGACACACTTTTTGTCACCCAAAAGGGGGTGAAAATGTCTGTGCATCTTA
This sequence comes from Ahaetulla prasina, assembly GCF_028640845.1. Taxonomy (NCBI): domain Eukaryota; kingdom Metazoa; phylum Chordata; class Lepidosauria; order Squamata; family Colubridae; genus Ahaetulla; species Ahaetulla prasina. The sequence goes on along the minus strand of NC_080553.1, from coordinate 6,223,878 downwards.
TAGACCAAATATTGCCGAAGCCCTGCCCACCCGCCAGCTGTTTTTTTGCCTCCGCATGGCCCATTTTCGGGCCTTTTGTCGGCCTTTTTCAGGGCTTTTTTCGTCCTGTTTTTGAGACTTTTTTCGGCCCATTTTCAAGACTTTTTGGCCAATTTTTCAGAAAAAAGCAGCCTGAAAAAAACCTTGAATACGGACTGAAAAAAGCCTCAAAAATGGCCCAAAAAAAAAGGCTGGAAAAATCTTGAAAAAAGGCCTGAAAATGGGGTGCACGGAGGCCAAAAACATTTTTTGTTGATTTCCTCTTCTAAATTTAGGTGCTTCTTATAGTCTGAAAAATATAGTACTTGAGGAGTTTCCATGAAAATCCAGATGTGTGCCACCTTTCTTTTTTCAGTGTTTTTTCCCCTCTTCCCATGTGCATTAGGTGGCGATAAATCAGATAAAAATTTCAAATAGTATTTTCCGGTTGAAAAACCTTTCTCGGGGTACTCATAATCATGGCTATGACTATTTCTTGAGTGTGAAGATCAATTTCGAATTGTCTTCTCCCAGAAAGCTTTCCTTCAAACATTATCTAAAATTATCCCATGCACTTACGAATGTTTTTCATCCTTTAGCACAGGATGAAATTAGTTGCCATTACTGTCATGCTGCTAATCTGAATTTTCATGAGCTGACCCTCTTAAGTTCCTTTCTTGAAAAAAGGCATGGAAGTGAATGTTGTAATGAGCTTTTTAAACGTTTTGCTGTTTATTGCTGCATAATCACGTCTGCTGATGGATAGGACAACTCAGGTAAACTCTCTTCTGTTAATACGTTCATCTTTTTCCACGCCATTCACCAGATTGCTTCATCAAACCCACATTAATGGCATACATACACCGGCATTTTAATAGAGGTAGATTTCAATATTGTTAGTCGAATGGGCTTCATTTTAGTTCCTGCTGTTTCCATCAAGCGGTTGGGGAATCTATGCAGACCGATTTTTTTCCCAACCTTGGCAACTTGGAAGATAAGTGTGCTTCCACTCCCTATTAGAATGTCTGTACTGAGCAAGCTCTACAAAATAAAATAATGTTCATCTTTGCAATCCAACTTTCTGGTTTTTATTCTCTTTTATTTATTTATTTATTTATTTTTTTGTTTACATTTATACCCCGCCCTTCTCCGAAGACTCAGGGCGGCTTACAGTGTATAAGGCAATAGTCTCATTCTATTTGTATATTTACAAAGTCAACTTATTGCCCCCCCAACAATCTGGGTCCTCATTTTACCTACCTTATAAAGGATGGAAGGCTGAGTCAACCTTGGGCCGGGCTCGAACCTGCAGTAATTGCAGGCTACTGTGTTCTTAATAAGCCTTAATAACAGGCTTTTACCAGCGTGAGCTAAACCGGCCCTTGTTTTCTGAGGTTTTCGCGGGTGTTTGTATGTAGGTCTTTTCCCCCCCCCTCTCCTGCTTTGTTGTTCTGTGTATTCCAGTTAAACTCCCAACATTAAATAAATAAAGCCAGCCCAACATTTCCATCTCGGTTTCTGCGAATGCCCTCATAACCGTTGGTCATCCTCATGTAATAATCCCATCCTTGACTTGATTCAAACGGGGCGTCGTCTCCAGTCTGCTTTTGTCAAAAGGATTCCCAGAAAGTGTCATTAATGGCCAATTTCTGCTCTTTGTTGTTTTGTTGTGTGTGTGTTTCTGGCTTCCACCCACAGGGCGAAATGGTCAACAGCATCGAGAAGAACGTGATGAACGCCGTGGATTACGTAGAACACGCCAAGGAAGAGACCAAGAAGGCCGTCAAATACCAAAGTAAAGCTCGTAGAGTAAGTTTTTCCCCTGGACAAACCCTGGCCAGTTGTTTCTCAATGTTTTTTTTTTTTATTTTGTGTGTTGTCTTGCTTACCCACTGCAATTCTTCCTGCGTCACAGTCCATCCAGCATTACAGAGAGTCCTCAACTTACAACCTCAATGGGGAGCTGGATTTCTGTCACTAAGCGTGGCAATTGAGTCGTGCCTGAGATAGATAGATAGATAGATAGATAGATAGATAGATAGATAGATAGATAGATAGATAGATAGTTAGGAGAGACATGATTGATAGATAGATAGATAGATAGATGATAGATAGCTAGATAGATAGATAGATAGATAGATAGATAGATAGATAGATAGATAGATAGATGTACGTAGGTAGCTAGATGATAGATAGATAGATAGATAGATAGATAGATAGATAGATAGATAGATAGATAGATAGATGATTGATAGATAGATAGATAGATAGATAGATAGATGATTGATAGATAGATAGATAGATAGATAGATAGATAGATAGATAGATAGATAGATACACACACACACACATATTTGTTTTCTGAGGTTTTCGCGGGTGTTTGTATGTAGGTCTTTGGTTATTCGGGTTTTCTTCCGCGTAAAATTGGAAGTGTCTTGGCGACGTTTCGACGAAGTCTTATTCGTCATCTTCAGGCTGGTGTTTAGAGCTTCTAGGAGCACGAAGCTGAAAACACCAGCCTGAAGATGACGAATGAGATTTCGTCAAAACGTCGGCAAGACACTTCCAATATTATGTGGGAGAAAACCCGAATAACCAAAGATATATATATATATATATAAACAAAAAAGATCAAACAAACAAAAAACAACAATACATAACAAAAATCGACATAAAACATATATTCCTTCTTTACATCAGCTTCGTTTCCTTATTCTTCTCATATTTACATCCTTATTCCCCCTCTCATTTCCTTTAATTATACTTTTCTTTTTTGTCCCATTCTCCCTTGTTTCTAAATATCTTCTATCTATCCTTCTAACTATTCCTTTTCTTTCATACATTGCCATTTTATGTACATGTGTATATAAGCTTTTCATCTTTTTTCATCATTTAGTATTTTTAGTATCTAGCCAATTACACAATTTGTTCCATACTATATAATATTCCGACTCTTCTTGCCTGATTTCGTGCCTGATTTTATGACCTTTTGGCCACTGTTACTAAGCGAATCCCTACAGCTGTTATAAGCGAATCATGCAATCGTTAAGCAAATCCACCTTCCCCCACCACTGGCTTTGCTTGTCGGAAGCCAGCCGGGAAAATTGCAAATAGGAATCACATGATTGCCCAGGTGTCAGGGTTCCAAGTAATACACCCATAGCCAACAAAATTCCGAGGCAGGTAGATTCCTCAAAGAATAGTTTTATTTGGCACGGCAGTTTCATATTGGCACGGTTCTGGTGAAAACCAACTCTGAAGGTTCCCATAGTTTTCACCTAATTAAAAGTAAAGGTTTTTCCCCATCCCCAGCTTCAGTCACATGGTCCAATCAAGGTGCTGTCTGGTTGCTTGGTAATGTCACTCTTCCTTTCTCCGGCCACCTGTGGGAATGTCCTTGATTCCCAAGAGAAAGTATTTTGTTTTGACTACAAAACTCCAGCTATCTCTATTCCACCCCCCACCCCATTCCTCAGCTCCAGCGTGGCAACATTGAAGCTCCAAAATGGCTTCGGTCAGGTCAACTTCAGGGTTGACACCGGAATGATGCCCCGTTCGTAAATACACGCCGGTTGCCAAGCGCCCAAATTTTGATCTGACGAATGTGGGGATGCGGCAACCATCCTAACTGCGAGGACCGGTCGTCTCTCCCCCACCCCCCCACCCCCGTGCTGTTGTAACTTTCAGCCATCACTAAACGAACGGTTGTAAGTCAAGGGATGCCTACTAATTTTGAGCCCCAGCCGCTATATCTGAGCTCCTCCCTGCCTGTTGAAAACTGAAAAAACACCCTTAACTGAAAACTATCGCCTTGTTTTCCTTTGGCAGAAAAAATGGATTATTGTCATTATTGTGCTGGTGCTGTTAGCTCTACTGGCTCTAATAATTGGCTTGGCAGTTGGGGTGCCGTGATGCTTAGATAATTGTCCGTCAGCAACTTGTCCCTGCTACCTCTCAGTAAGTACTAATCAACTCGCCGGCCTCGCCTGTTAACCTTTTCTAAAACTGTAATCTGTGTATCCTCGCTGCAATGTTGTGTGTACGCCTGCCTTCTTCCCAGCTGCCCGACAGCGAAAAAAAAAAAAGCGGATTTTGCATTGGAGACCTAGACCTCCGAAGGCTAATTGCCTCTTAAGTATTTTGTTTTGCATTCCGATATTTCTTCGGCCAAAAACCCAGTTTGGGTTTGCTTTGCTTCCCTTTTTTGGAGGCTAGGAAGATGGACGTTTTCATCAGTTTATAGAAGAGGACGGGATGAAGGGAGATTGAGGATTAAGATCAACAGTCTGTAATCCCCTCCTGATCTAGGCGTGCTTTATTTCAGCAGATCTTTTGGGGAGGAGAGGACTTTTTAGATCAGTTGGCTACCCCATTCCTCCTTGCTTTGAAATTGCTTGCATCTGTGTTGTTATGATGAAAAATGCCAAAATAGAGCGTTGATCAGGGGACTGGAGGTCAAAACATAGGAAGAAAGGTTGCAGGAACTGGGTATGTTTAATGAAAAGTTTAATGAAAAGAAGAACTAGGGATGACGTGATAGCAGTCTTCCAATATCTCAGGGGTTGCCACAAAGAAGAGGGAGTCAAGCTTGTCTCCAAAGCACCAGAAGGCAGGACAAGAAGCAACGGGTAGAAACTAATCAAGGAGAGAAGCAACCTAGAATTAAAGAGAAATTTCCTGACAATTAGAACAATTAAGCAATGGAGCAACTTGCCTCCAGAAGTTGTGGGTGCTCCATTGCTGGAGGTTTTAAAGAAGAGATTGGATAACCATTTGTCTGAAATGGCATAGGGTTTCCTGCTTGAGCAGGGGGTTGGACTAGAAGGCCTCGAAGATCCCCTCCAGCTCTGTTATTCTGTTAATTCACAGCTCTGATTTTGGTACATCTGTGCGTCACTGCTTGGGGATGAGCTAATCCTACTTTCCCCTCTCTTTGCAGAAACTGATGTTCATGCTAATTTGTGTCACTCTCTTCATTGTTATCCTTGGAATTATCCTAGCGGCACACTTCTCCTAGCCTGTATTCGGAGGTTGGGAATCTCCTTGAAACTCTTCCAACTTCTCATCAGGATGCCTTTTCTTGCCATAACGAGGATGTTCTGTTTTCCAAGATGGCAAAATTAAGTAGTTGTTTAAGCATTTTATAGGACTCTTAACGCTTTGATATCTGTAGACCTGAACCAAACATGAAGGAAACTGGAACACCTCCGATGTGGACTCATTTAAGGGCTGCTTTAATTTACATACATGCATATATATATGATGAGTTGCAAAGCTTCCAGCACATCAGTGTTACCAGTTGGAAATGGGTAGAATTCATCACCCAGAAAACAAGAGATCTCGAAATGTTTGTCTTGTTTGAAACTAAAGCAGCCATAAATGCAATTGACTGTAGTCTATGTAGACTGAAGGTATGTTTCACGATAATATTTCCATTTTATTTTTAAAGCAAAGAATGATTGAGACCGGGGGCATAAAATTGCTTTCTCTTCTCTCCGGTTTTCGTGCTTTTTTAAAATCATCTTAAAAACTGCTGCATAATAAAATGTTTTTAACGTTTTAATCGCTTCAAGGCCACAGAGTGGGAATCTTTAAGTGCCTCCTTTTTTAGTGGCGAATCTGCGAACTGTTTTTGAGAAACATCAGCACTGTCGTTAAATAATGTTAGTTTACTTATGGTCCCAGACTGACCCGGTTCACACATAAAGCTGGGGCAAAATTCAGTCTTCGTGCTCAACTGTCCTCCAGCTGAGCAAAAACTTGTTTCTTTTTATACAGAAAGTAGTTTGGCATTACTTTTGAGCCAGCGATCCTAGTTTAGGATTTTAAACAGAGTAGCAAATTAACTCAGGGCTTGAAATTGACACGACTTGAGCATTGACCAAAGTTTGTTTGAAACCATCTTGTCCACTGACGTTCACAATAAGCCAGTTTAGTTGCCCCATAAAACGAAATTAACCTTGAGTTGAATCCTGTGAGCCTTCAGAGGACGAAGAAAGTGTGCAGGAATCCCAATCCTCAGCTCTGCGCAAAGCTAACACTAAACCCAACTTTAGTGTCACGTGTGAACCGAAGCCTTCCTCGTCTTAAAAGATGTATTTTGACTGTGAAGTTTTATTAAGCTATTTTTGTTTTGTTCTAATTTCAGATTTTTGTCTTTCTAAACCCTCAGAAAGCATAGCATTGTTGAAATAAGTGTGGGGTGGGTTGCGCCTGATTTTAAGCTGCCTTTGATGCATCTTTGAACCCCTTCAGTCAAACTGGAGAAAGACCCGTTTTGTGTGAAACAGGTTCTCGTGTGCGATGTGAGTTTGCAAAGCTCTTCCTGCAGCTCTCCATAAATTTAGCAAAGCAACTGCAGAAAATGAATTTTTAGGTTGCACACACAAGTCTAAGGGAAAACGAAGAGGCCTTCAAGTTGAATTTTATTTTTTAATTCACCTAAGGTGGAATATGAAAGGAAGGGGCTTACTTACTAATGGAGTAAAATTGGGATTGCATTACAGTTTTGCCTAAAGTGCATTCAGTCCTTCCTTTCTTGTTGCCAACCAGCTGAGGAATTATGACGAACATTGGTCATTATCTTTTTAAGGCTTTTGTCTTAAAACAAACCTTGATTTTGTCGGGAGAGGTGATTCCAAAAGTTGATGTGGTTTGCAAAGGATCTGTTTAATGGTGGTTAGTTGCACTGAAGTCCCACAGACTTTTTAACGGGGTGTGGGTTACATATTTTCCTCTAGATCTGAACCCAAAATGTCCAGCTGTTAAGAATTTTTAAAACAATTCAGAGGCAACCAAAACAAGTTGTATCTTAACCTCGCTTTACTTTTTTTTGTTTTGTTTTGGTATGGTATTATCCCTGTAAATATATGTACATGTAACTGATTTGCTTTCTTATTGTTAAAATATATATGTAGCTATTTATGCCGAGAATGAAATAAATTGTGATAGGTGCCTTACTTGTTTTTTAACAAAACCTGCTTTGACATGCTTCTTTCGGCGTTTTGATTCAAGCATAACATCAGTTTTATTTTACCTTGCAGCTAATCTGTTTCCTAGAACTTACCGTTTTATTGGACACATTATGGAGAGCATATTTTGTACGCATTTAATGCCCTCGATGCTAATTTTAGGAATTGTCATTTTGAAATATCAGTTCTTCCGATCTGTGTAACTTCTAGAAAGTTTTAAAGTGGGACAGCCGGGCAATAATTGATTGATTGATGGCTTTTTAACAAAATAACAATAGCCTTTTACTACCCTGTTTCCCTGAAAATAAGTCGTACCCCCAAAAGAAGCCCTACTTAAGAGCCTGCATAGCCAGCTTCCTGACCCAAGGTGAGCAAGCAGAAGAACTGGGCCTCCTGTACATAGGTGTTGTGTCTGTGCCCCCCGAGCCGGGCCCTCTGCCAGAAAGTGACTCGGAAAGTGAGGGGGAAGGGCCATCAGGACTTACCTCAGGAGCACCGGCTTCCCTGGCTCAGCTCCAGGAGCCAGAGGCAGGCCAGGTGGAGGAGATAACGAGGCCTCTGTCCCCTGACTCTTTCACCCCCCAGGCCACACCTCCAGACCTGGCTGATGGCAATCAGGCCTGGCTGGACCCTAGGTTTCGTAGGCAGGAGAGGTGGGAACAACAGAAGCAGGGGTGGGGCAGGCCTAGGAAGTGCTGAGTCATGGAGCCACACCCCACAGGATATAAAAGCAGTAAGGGCTGCTATACCACTTCATGGCGAGCAAATCAACTTAGAGGGAGAATTAGAGCTGAACTCCTATTTGTTCCTGGTTTCCTGGCTGACTCATCGGCATCAAGAGAGATAACAGAGGCACTTGGCAGACGCTCGCTAGTTTGCTGCCAGAGCTGATAGTTGCCGGCTAATTAAGTCATTGCTCGTGTCTCCCGGACTGCAGAGGGGAGCAGAACATCGGGGAAGAAAATAAGATACTCCCTGAAAATAAGCCCTAGTGCCTATTTTGAGACCAGAAAGAAAATAAGACCCAGTCTTATTTTTGGGGAAAACACGGTATTCGTGGAGAGAAGTTTGGAAATAAACTAGGAAAGGAGAAAATTTCTCAGGCTATTTAAGCTTTAAGTCCACTTTCATATCCGTGGACTTCAACTCCCAGAATTCCCAAGTGCTCAGGTCTTAAGGTTGGCAAGGTTGGACACCTTTTATGGCTTTGAAGTTTATTTTTATTGTCCTTTTAAAATGGGAGTTTGACAGCCTCAGTACAAGAAAAAAAGATACGGTTTGGATAGACACAGACAATCCTTGCCAGTTTCCGTTTTTCATGCATATTTCTTTTCACAAGGCTATCCAGCAACAGCTTTCAAGAATCTCCTACGGACGGCTCCGAATAGGGTTTCGCGCTGGCTAAAAAGAGGGAGGTTTGGTTAGCTGGGATTGATCAGGATTACAGCCAAGCTGGTTGCGAAGACGCACCTTCTCCCTTCCATCTGTGCCCAGGCCTTTGCAATATCGGCAGTCTCTCTGCTTCCTAACATTAAAGCAATAAAATAATGGGAATTACGAGAAATTTTTTTTAAAAAAAAAATCAGCACTATAGCTCAGGCACTGCAGGCATGCGAAATCCTCGTCCTTTTGTAATCATCTTTTAGTTCATTTAAGAGCTTCCTACAAAATAAATGCAAAGTGTTCAAGAGATTTATTTATTTTCCTGACTGGCTCAAGGTTGACTCAGCCTTCCATCCTTCCGAGGTAGGCAAAATGAGGACTCAGATTGTTGGGGGAAAGATGCTGACTCTGGTGGCTCAGATTGCTAAGACAGTCTGTTATTAACACAGCTGCTTGCAATTACTGCAGGTTCAAGTCCCACCAGGCCCAAGGTTGACTCAGCCTTCCATCCTTTATAAGGTAGGTAAAATGAGGACCCAGGATTGTTGGGGGCAATAAAAGTTGACTTTGTATATAAATATACAAATAGAATGAAGACTATTGCTTGACATAGTGTAAGCCGCCCTGAGTCTTCGGAGAAGGGCGGGATATAAATGCAAATTTAAAAAAAACCTCTGAAAATGGCTTAGAGAGGGATGTAAAGCACTGTGAAGCGGTATGTAAATAAGTGTTATTGCTATTCCTTTCTCCCTCCTCTGCCATCCTCCTTTCTCTCCTTCCCTCCCTCCCTTTCTTCTCATTGCCCTCCCTCTCTCCCTTTTCTCCCTCCCTCCTTCCTTCCTTCCTTCCATGGTGTGCACTGGTTAGATTGCAGTATTGCAGGCTAACTCTACCAACTGCCAGCCGTTCGATTCTGTCCAGTTCAAGGTTGAGTCAGTCTTTCCATCCTTCAGAGGTCGGTAAAATGAGGACCCAGATTGTTGGGGGCAATCTGTAAACCGCTTAGAGAGGGCTGTAAAGCACTGTGAAGTGGTATATAAGTCTAAGTACTATTGCTATTTTTTTGCAAAAGGGGGAAAAATAAGATTAAATTTGGCAACGTTTTCTGCCTGCACTTTGCCTGAATGACTGCAGCCCCAATGACTCAGAGCTTGCTAAATATAACCGGGGCACCCATATTATATCGGCGACAACGGTAACTGTTCACAAGTGTTCACAACGCCGGCTCACTGGTTTGTGTTCTTGATTTTGTTAAACTTGACTTGTCCATCATGAGAGCAAGCAGTTTGGGGTGGGATGGGAAAAGAGATGGCTGAATTCTTTACCCAGATAGTCCTCGACTTACAGCCGCAATTGAGTCCAAAATCTCTGTTGCTAAGTGAGACAATTGCTAAGTGAGTTTTGCCCCATTTTATGATCTTTCTTGCCACAGTTATATAGCGAGTTACTGCACTTGTGAAAGAACGTAAGCCCTCAAGGCCCTGGTTAAATGGATAAATCTTGGTTTATCCATGTGGTTGGTCTGTTTTGTGACCTATTTGGGAGCAGGATCCAAGGCACCTCTAGAGTGATGCATCTCTCGATCCAAAGGAATGCCAAGTCCTAGACATCGTTTTGAACCAAGACAACCAAGAGAATTCACAGCTGATCTTGGCTAAACTGGAAACAGAAATGGTAAGTGAGTCAGTCCTGCCAATTTTGATTGGGAGGTGAGAAATCACACACGCTCCATCCTTCTTTTGCAGGTTTGAGGAGGGCTCTGCGTTTTTTGAACAGCGAGACTCAGGCCAGTTTGAGCACAGGAGCCCAAATTTGATGCGAAAGAAAAATTATCTTGTAGAAAAAGGAAGTACAAGAGCCATCTCAAAGCTATTCCTCCATTAATTCTCACGTTTCTCTGGTTTCTTTTTTTTTAAATTATGATTTGGGGTTTCTTGACTCCCCTTTGTCGGTTGTTGGAATTCAACGAGTTCTCGAGAGGCAGGGATCGATCGCCTGTGAAATGAAAAAAATGGGGAAAAGGCTGGTGAAGTTTGCATTAAAACAACACATGGTGTTTTGCTTGCCTTTTGAGGTCTCAAAAAACATACTATATTTTTCGGAGTATAAGACACTCTGGACTATAAGACGCACCTACCTATTTGGGGGAGGAAAACAAGGGAAAAAAATCTGCCTCTGCCTCCCAGCAATTTATCTCCTTGCAGCAAACAGCCCATTTCAGCTTCAGCACAGCCTGATTAGCACAAGAAAAAAAATCTGCCTCTGCCTCCCAGCAATTTGCCTCTTTGCAGCAAACAGCAAACAGCCTGCTTCAGTTTCATTTTCAGCACAGCCTGATTAGCAAAAGAAAAAAAAACCTGCCTGCCTCCCAGTAATTTACCTCCTTGCAGCAAACAGCCCTTTTCAGCTTCAGCACATCCTGATTAGCACAGCCTGATTAGCCCTATAATCAGTTGGATTGGCCTCCTGAAGATCAGCTGTTTCAGGCTGCAGGGATTGCCATTGCCAATTGCCGCCTCCGTGTGGCCCATTTTCCGGGTGGGCGGGGCTACATTCAGTGTATAAGATGCACCCAAGTTTTCATCCTCTTTGAGTGGGGGGAAGTGCATGTTATACTCTGAAAAATACAGTATGTTTGACAACGGAGTTCCCGCTTATCCTTTCTCTTGAGATTCAGCGAAGAATCATAAATCAGTCCTTAGAAGAAAACTTTGCTATTAACTCGGTGAACCTAATTTCTTTCCTCTCCAAGTCATTTGGAAATGCATTTTAGGTGGAAGGTTACTTTTCTCTTTTTCTGCTGTCCTGGATCCCTCCTGAACTCCAGCTCCCGTTAGAGCTACATTTTAGCAATCAATAAACATCTTAAGTTTAACATGTGATGTCTTTGGCTTTATCATTTGTTTGGCACGTCAAAGTTTGATAGGAACCTTGTTTGCGTCACATCAATCATCATTGATTCGGGTTTTGAAATTCTAGAAAGCAGTGCGGAAAAAAATGGATGCTGGATTTCCTGAAGGTGCAAAATAATTTTCTCCGATATTTCACTTTTATTTCACTCGTGTGTTTTTTTTTCCCCCTTCGTGGCATCACTCTGCTCACCACCTACTTCTCACAGTAGTGTCTAAAAGGTCTATGCATATTTACCCATGTAATATGGCCACAGTATTATTATCCTTATTATCTTCTGTACTGCTCCCTTTTATTGGTATTATTATTCTGCTTTGCATGTACACTTAAGAGTTTCAGCACCAGAGACAAATTTCTTGTGCATTTAATCATACTTTGTCAAATAAAAGCTATTCTATTCTATTCAATTTTCGATTCTATTCTCTATTCTTCTATTCTATTCTGTTTTATTTTCTATTCTATTCTATTCTTCTATTCTATTTTCTATTTTATTCTTCTATTCTCTCTTTTTTTTGGGGGGGGCAAAGTTTTTTTATTTTTAAACATATATCAATATCATCAATATTATTCCATGGACAGTGTGGCATCTGAGTATCATTCATTTTGGTACAAAACCTATATTAATACAAATAAGAATTACTACATTAATCAAACGAACATAGTCTATTGTTATTATATATATTAATATCAGCGCATATTCATTCATTTTTCAATTAATCAGTATTTACTACATCCTTCTAATAGTCATAACACTGTTTTTGAGCATATCTAATATCCGTTTTCAAAGTCTAATCTTAGCCTCTGACATTCACTTTAAATATATTATATAACAATATTCCCCTTAATTCTAATTTTTTAATCTATTTAGTATTTTTTAATTCTCAGTACAGCCAATCTTATCCTGATTATTTTTTAAAGAAATCCTTTTTATCCATCATCTCTCACCCTTTTGGAAATGTCCCTTCTTCTCTTTTTAACTTACCACCCATATTCCTCCCTTAAGTCCTCATCTACATCTTTCATTTTCCATCTAACCATTTTTTCCGTCTCCGCTATTTTTGTCCACCCACTCATTCTCTACTCTACTCTACTCTACCCTCTTTTCTTCTCTGCTTCTACTTGTCCTGTTCTTCTCCTCCTCCCTCTTCTTTCCCTTCTCCTTCTCCTATTCTGTTCCATTCCATTCGTTTGATTTCTCTCTGTTTCTTGCCAACCATCAGGAGTCTTAAAGACAGCCCGTGCCAGTAGAGGAACGCAATAAAATGCAGGCATAAATATACACATTCAACCAATGAATAATAAAGTTAACTCTTTTAAACACAACTGTTCTAAACACCGCCTAGGGTAAAGGCTTGGCTTCTAAACCTTTTTTATTAGAGAGGACTAGGAAAGTCCCAATGGGTGACTTCTACAATTTGAAAGATATTCAGGAACATGTCTAATATCCCTCGTTTCTAAAAATAAAAACACCTTGAGAAGACCGTAGCCAAATTCGTAAGCTGAGATAGCCCCTCATCTTCTGAAGAAATAGGTGTGTTTTCTTAGTCATCTAAGAAGCCCACTATCAAGGAACTGAATGACTACAGACCAGTTGCTTTAACATCTGTAGTCATGAAAGCCTTATTGAGTCTGTCATTTGCACCTCTATAACTGTCTGGTTCGGTTCTGCAACCCAAGAAGAAAAACACAGACTTCAGAGGATAATTAGAACTGCAGAAAAAATAATTGCTACCAACCTGCCTTCCATTGAGGACCTGTATACTGCACGAATCAAGAAGAGGGCCGTGAAAATACAGACCCCTCGCATCCTGGACATAAACTGTTTCAACTCCTACCCTCAAAACGACGCTATAGAGCACTGCACACCAGAACAACTAGACACAAGAACAGTTTTTTCCCGAAGGCCATCACTCTGCTAAACAAATAATTCCCTCAACACTGTCAGACTATTTACTGAATCTGCACTACTATTAATCTTCTCATAGTTCCCATCACCAATCTCTTTCCATTTATGACTGTATGACTATAACTTGTTGCTGGCAATCCTTATGATTTATATTGATATATTGACCACCAATTGTGTTGTAAATGTTGTACCTTGATGAACGTATCTTTTCTTTTATGTACACTGAGAGCATATGCACCAAGACAAATTCCTTGTGTGTCCAATCACACTTGGCCAATAAAAATTCTATTCTATTCTATTCTATTCTATGAAAGCCTTTGAAAGGCTAGTGCTTTCCTACTTGAAAACCATCACGGATCCCTTGTTAGACCCCTTGCAATTTGCATACCGAGCAAATAGATCAACAGATGATGATGTTAATATGGCTCTGCACTACATCTTACAACATCTTGAATCTCCAAAGATCTATGTAAGGGTCCTCTTTGTAGACTTTAGTTCAGCATTCAATACCATCATTCCAGACACTCTTCAAACTAAGCTAAACCAGCTAAAAGTACCTGAACAGACTTGTAAGTGGATCACAAGCTTCCTAACAAACAGGAAGCAGCAGGTAAAACTAAGCAGGATCACATCAGATACCTGTACAATTAGCACAGGGCCCCCCCCCAAGGCTGGGTGTTCTCCCCACTTCTCTCTGTATACCAATGACTGCATCTCCAAGGATCTATCTGTTAAACTACTGAAGTTCGCAGATGACACAACAGTGATTGGTCTCATTCAAGACAATGACGAATCCTCATATAGACGTGAGGTCAAACAACTAGCCTTGTGGTGCGACTGAAACAATCTGGAACTGAACACACTCAAAACTCAAAACTGTAGAAATGGTGGTAGACTTTAGGAGAAACCCTTCCATACTTCCACCTCTCACAATACTTGACAACACAGTATCAACAGTAGAAACCTTCAAATTTCTAGGTTCTACCATATCGCAAGATCTAAAATGGACAGTTAACATCAAAAACATCAAAAGGGAGCCGTGGTGGCTCAGGCTGTAAGATAGCCTGTTATTAAAACACAGCTGCCTGCAATTACTGCAGGTTCTAGTCCCACCAGGCCCAAGGTTGACTCAGCCTTCCATCCTTTATAAGGTAGGTAAAATGAGGACCCAGATTGTTGGGGAGGCAATAAGTTGACTTTGTAAATATACAAATAGAATGAGACTATTGCCTTACTTACTCAGGGCGTAAGCCGCCCTGAGTCTTCGGAGAAGGGCGGGATATAAATGTAAATAAAAAATTTTTTAAAAAAAGGACAACAAAGATTGCTCTTTTTGCGCCAACTCAGTAAGCTCAAACTGCCCAAGGAGCTACTGATCCAGTTCTACAGAGGAATTATTGAGCCTGTCATTTGCACATCTATAACTATCTGACTCGGTTCTGCAACCCAACAAGAAAAACACAGACTTCAGAGGATAATTAGAACTGCAGAAAAAATAATTTCTACCAACCTGCCTTCCATTGAGGACCTGTATACTGCACGAATCAAGAAGAGGGCCGTGAAAATATTTACAGATCCCTCACATCCTTGACATAAACTGTTTCAACTCCTACCCTCAAAACGACGGTATCCGCATATAGACCCTCAAAACGACGCTCAAAACGATGCTATCCGCACATTGCACACCAGAACAACTAGACACAAGAACAGTTTTTCCCCGAAGGCCATCACTCTGCTAAACAAATAATTCCCTCAACACTGTCAAACTATTTACTAAATCTACACTACTATTAATCTTCTCATTGTTTTCATCACCAATCTCTTTCCACTTATGACTGTATGACTGTAACTTTTTGTTGCTATCATTAAGGGTTAAATTGCAATCTATGACCATCATTTGTGTTGTAAATGTTGTACCTTTGATGAAGGTATTTTTTTTACTTTTTCTTTTATGTACACTGAGAGCATATGCACCAAAACAAATTCCTTGTGTGTCCAATCACACTTGGCCAATAAATTGTATTCTTTCTTCTCTTCATATACATGGCTGGAGGAAATAAGTCAAGACAGCCCTCTGTATCATGGGTCTCCAACCATGGCAACTTTAAGCCTGGAGGACAAGGTTGGAGACCCCTGCTCTGTATAATGCACTCAGGGTTTAACCTCAACATCTGGATACTAAAGGAGCTGTGATTATATCTGGCAGTCTGAACAGTTCTTGTTCTTGAAGGATACCTGAACAGCTACATCAGAACTCCTGGATTCACTTGGTTCCAGGGGACTTCAGGAAGTAAGAAGTTAGAAACTGGAAGAATGTGTGTTTTCTTTGGCCTTTTGAGTTAATAATTTCAATCTGAATAATAATTCAGATTTTTGCCTTCAAGTTCTTCACCGCTTTTCTTTTATCATTCCTCCCCCTTCCACCGTAGGCTGAAAGAACTTTGTCAGTTGCATGGATAGTAATTGAACAGTAGAGGGCATCTGGACTCTTTTTTCCCTTGCCTCAAAGACATGTCCATTTAGTCTATTGGACAATAGCATGGAGTTGATTTGTCGTTATCTTGTCCGGAAAGACTTCTCACCCATCCACCAACCCAAACTTTTCAGATTATCAGACATCCATGGGATTTTCTGGCAGTCTCCCATCTGCAGATAAAGCGGGTCTGCTCCAACTTGGCTTTTTTTGCAAGTCCCTTAGACTGCAAGGCGATCCAACTGGTCAGTCCTAGAGGAGATCAACCCTGACTGCTCTTTAGAAGGCCAAATCCTGAAAATGAAGCTCAAATACTTTGATCACCTAATGAGAAGGAAGAACTCAATGGAGAAGAGCCTAATGCTGGGAATGATTGAGGGCAAAAGAAGAAGGGGATGACAGAGAACGAGGTGGCTGGATGGAGTCACTGAAGCAGTAGGCATGAGCTTAAATGGATTCCAGAGGATGGTAGAGGACAGGAAGGCCTGGAGGAATGTTGTCCATGGGGTCCAATGGGTCGTACACGACTTTGCAATTAACGTCTATCTATCTATCTATCTATCTATCTATCTATCTATCTATCTATCTATCTATCTATCTTGAAATTAATTAATCTTCTAGTTCAAAGTTGGTCCATAAGAAAGTCTGAGTGTCAAAGAATTGAGGCCTTTGAACTATAGTGCTGGAGAAGACTCCTGTGAGTCCTTTGGACTGCAAAGTGATCAAACCGGTCAGTCCTAGAGGAGATCAACGCTGACTGCTCTTTAATAGGGCAGATCCTGAAGATGAAACTCAAATACTTTGGCCACCTAATGAGAAGGAAAGACTCCCTGGAGAAGAGACTAATGCTGGGAAAGATTCCGTGCAAAAAGAAGCAAGTTATAGCTACTCTTAATTTGGGAGGAATGCCATCTTTTGACCAGTTTGGAATCCCTTCCTTTGCAGTGAGATGTTGAGGGTCTCAAGATCACTCAAGTTAGCGTGATGACTGCAAACAAGAAGCTTTGCCTTGGTTGGCCTTACTCCAATATCCCATGGTTCCATTGGAAGATATCATCTGTTTTAAAAGGGATGTCCTCTCATTCACTTATGTCCAAAGATGAGGTAGGAACCTTTCCCTACAGGTCCGCGGTTAATAAAGCCCCCCTGATCTCAGATCTTATTCAGGAAGGGACCGCGGACGTTATGGGCGTTACGGAGACCTGGTTGGGCACTGAAGGGGGGGTTCCCCTAGTGGAGATGTGCCCACCAGGCTTCCGAGCATTCCATCAGCCGAGGGCCCAGGGTAGGGGTGGAGGGGTGGCGGTTATCATCAAGGAGAGTCTGGAGCCGAGGGAGACCACTGTGCCTCAGATAGCTGGGTGTGAATCCCTCTTCGTGAAGTGGGGTCGTAGAACTCAGGTGGGCATGTTGATCACGTACCTGGCTCCTTGCTGCGTGACTACAGCCCTGCCTGAGTTGTTGGAGTTGCTGGCCGGGTTGGCAGTTGAGACCCCCAGACTGCTGGTCATGGGGGATTTCAATTTGCCATCAGCCGCGTAGCATCCTCGACAGCTCAGGAGTTCATGGCTTCCATGACGGCCATGGACCTGATTCAGTTAATTGACGGCCCTACCCACGTCGGGAGGTACCCTAGACCTGATTTTTATGTCTGGCCAGTGGTTTAATGATCTGGTTTTAAACGATTTAGTTGTGGAACCTTTGTCATGGTCAGATCATTTTCTCCTTCGTCTAGACTTTCTGACCGCTACCCACCATCGCAGGGAGACGGAACCAATGCCTTGGTTCGGTCCCAGGCGCCTGGTCGGCCCGGAGAGGGTCCTGGCGGAGCTTGGGCGTTTCGAACACCTGTCCCACGACTCGACTGAAGAGCTAGTTGCGGCCTGGGAGCGGGCGCGGCTGGAGCTTTGGACCGTGTCGTGCCTTTGCGACCTCTGACCCGGCGTCGGTCTCAACCAGCTCCTTGGTTCTCCGAGGAGCTGAGGAGATGAAGCGCCGGAGAAGACGCCTAGAGAGTGCCTGGAGATCCAGCCGCTCTGAGGCTGACGGACACTAGTTAGGTCCTATAGTAGGACCTACCTAGTGGCAATGAGGGGTTGGCGTTCCTCGTTCCTCCCTCATTGCGCCGGCAGATAACCGCCCGGCCGCCCTGTTTGGGTGACCGCTCGCTCCTCCAACAGGAGGGGCAGGAGGACCCCCTACAAGGGCGTGCCGAGGAGTTTAACGGTTATCTATACGACAAAATCGTTCAGCTTCGGGACGGATTGGATCAAAATTGGGTAGATCCAGGCGAGGGTTCCAAGGCCCGTCTTGTTGAGGTGGTTTGGGATGACTTTGATCCTGTGACTCCCGAGGACATGGACAGGTTGCTGGGCAGGCTGAACGCCACCTGGTATTTACTGCTGCGGATTGCCTCGCTGTTACTACTGGCTACTCAGGAGCTGACACGAGGCTGGGTCGAGGGGTTTACAAATGCTTCTCTGCGGGAGGGGGTCTTTCCGCGGCCTTGAAAGAGGCTGTGGTGAGACCCCTCCTCAAGAAGCCTTCCCTGGACCCAGCTGTTTTAGGGAACTACCGGCCAGTCTCAACCAGCTCCTTGGTTCTCCGAGGAGCTGAGGAGATGAAGCGCCGGAGAAGACGCCTAGAGAGTGCCTGGAGATCCAGCCGCTCTGAGGCTGACGGACACTAGTTAGGTCCTATAGTAGGACCTACCTAGTGGCAATGAGGGCGCGTTCCTCGTTCCTCCCTCATTGCGTCGGCAGATAACCGCCCGGCCGCCCTGTTTGGGTGACCGCTCGCTCCTCCAACAGGAGGCGGGAGGACCCCTACAAGGCGTGCCGAGGAGTTTAACGGTTATCTATACGACAAAATCGTTCAGCTTCGGGACGGATTGGATCAAAATTGGGTAGATCCAGGCGAGGGTTCCGAGGCCCGTCTTGTTGAGGTGGTTTGGGATGACTTTGATCCTGTGACTCCGAGGACATGGACAGGTTGCTGGGCAGGCTGAACGCCACCACATGTTTACTGGATCCGTGCCTCCTGGTTAGTACTGGCTACTCAGGAGGTGACACGAGGCTGGCTCAGGGATTACAAATGCTTCTCTGCGGGAGGGGTCTTTCCGCGGCCTTGAAAGAGGCTGTGGTGAGACCCCTCCTCAAGAAGCCTTCCTGGACCCAGCTGTTTTAGGAACTACCGGCCAGTCTCCAATCTTCGCCACGGCGAAGGTTGTAGAGAGTGTGGTGGCATGTCAGCTACCCCAGTACCTGGATGAAGCTGTCTATCTAGACCCGTTCCAGTCCGGCTTCCGGCCCGGATACAGTACGGAGACAGCTCTGGTGGATGATCTCTGGAGGGCCAGGGATAGGGGTTACTCCTCTGCCCTGGTCCTATTAGACCTCTCAGCGGCTTTTGATACCATCGACCATGGTATCCTGCTGCGCCGGTTGGAGGGGTTGGGAGTGGGAGGCACCGTTTATCAGTGGTTCTCCTCCTACCTCTCTGACCGGACGCAGACGGTGTTGACAGGGGGCAGAGATCGACTCAAGGTGCCTCATGTGTGGGGTGCCACAGGGTCGATTCTCTCACCCTCCTGTTCAACATCTATATGAAGCCGCTGGGTGAGATCATCAGTGGCTTTGGGGTGAGATACCAACTGTCGCTGATGACACCCAGCTGTACTTTTCCACCCCGGCCACCCCAGTGAAGCTGTCAAGTGTTGTCCCGGTGTCTGGAAGCCGACGGGTCTGGATGGGGAGGAACAGGCTCAAACTTAATCCCTCCAAGGCGGAGTGGCTGTGGATGCCGGCACCTCGGTACAGTCAGCTGCAGATGCGGCTGTCTGTCGGGGTGAATCATTGGCCCGATGGAGAAGGTACGCAACTTGGGCGTGCTCCTGGATGGCCGGTTGTCCTTTGAAGACCATTTGGCGACCGTCTCCAGGAGAGCATTTTATCAGGTTCGCCTGATCCGCCAGTTGCGGCCCTTCCTGGACCGGGATGCCTTATGCACAGTCACTCATGCCCTTGTTACCTCTCGCCTGGACTACTGCAATGCTCTCTACATGGGGCTCCCCCTGAAGAGCACCGGAGACTTCAGCTAGTTCAGAATGCGGCTGCGGGTTATTGAGGGAGCGCCTCGAGCTCCCACATAACACCTATCCTGCGCAGACTGCACTGGCTACCTGTGGTTTTCCGGGTGCGCTTCAAGGTATTGGTTACCACCTTTAAAGCGCTCCATGGCTTAGGACCGGGCTATCTACGGGACCGTCTACTGCCGGCTTCTATCTCCCATCGTCCGGTACGCTCCCACAGAGAGGGACTCCTCAGGGTGCCGTCAGCCAAACAGTGTCGACTGGCGGCCCCCAGGGGGAGGGCCTTCTCTGTGGGAGCTCCGACCCTGTGGAACGAACTTCCCCTCGGACTCCGACAATTACCTGACCTTAAGACCTTTCGCCGCGAACTTAAAACTTATTTATTTCATATGGCTGGACTAGCCTGATTTTTATTTTTATTAGATGGGTTTTTAAAATTGTGTTATTTTATAGGGGAGTATGTTTTTAACGTTTTGGGCATTTAAATCAGTTTTTTAAGGGTTGTTTTAAATTATTGTGTGTATTTATATTTTATCTGCCTGAGTCCTTCGGGAGAAGGGCGGTATACAAATTAAAATATTATTATTATTATTATTATAGATGTTGCTGAAGACTCAGCATTTTGTCAGGTTTCAGACAGATGCCCTAATTAAATCATGAGCCTCGAGCCAAGCTTCAAAAGAAATCCAGTTATTTATTAGGAGCTTCATGTTCCCAAGTGAAGCCAGCTCTGATCCTATGTAATTTACACTCCAATTATGACCCTGTTTCCCCACCCCCAAGGTGTGTCATCAATCACATTCGACAACTGGGCAATTTCGGGGGTTATAGAGGTCACTCCTCTCCGGCTGCTATGGGTAACCCTGTGTTGTGGTCCACCAGCAGCCTGAGGAGCTGGCAGCGGAGTCGAACAGTGAGGAGGCTGGGGAGGACAATGGGTCAGTCCTAGAGTCAGGGGAAGGCCCAGACAAGGGCTCTGCATTGGAGGCAGAGATAGGGCCAGGACCATCTGGGAGCGATGTGCGGACTCCGGAGTCTCCAGAGGCAAACAGCAGAGAGGCAGAGGAACAGGAGGAGCCTGTTCCTAGTGCACACATGTGAAGAGCTGCCAGAAGGCAAGAACAGCTAAAGCAAAAAGGACGACTCAGAAGTAAGGCCAGGAGATGATTGGTCCCTCCCATAAGGCTTAAAAGAGCAGCAACGGCTCTTGGGTTCTTTGTAGGAAAGCAACATTGCTACAATTGTTTCTTGTCGGCATCTCATGTCCAAACTTCATGGGGTTCTTGCCAAGAAAATCCTTTGGCAGGGTGCCAAAGAAGACAAAAGTTTGTGATAAGTAATTCTCAGCTGTTCTAATAAAATATGTTTCTTTAGGACTGATTGTGTCTTGTAATAACTACTTGGGCTTAGGTCACAACACCTTGGGATACAACCTTGAGAGAGATAAGCATGGAATGTGCATCTGTCTTTGGCTGCCATGCCATTTTCCCATCCCCCCTGGCCTATGGCAACTTGAGAGCAGGTCAGGGATGCTTTGTGAGTTGACACATTTCTCATCATTGGTCAAGTTAGTGACATCTGGGATCCTGGCTCAATGCTCAGTTTCAGAAAGAGACCATCCTGGTGTCTTTTGCCAAAGTTCTCCATTTAGGTAAGGAAGAATCTTGGATTAGCCCATCATCTTCTGATCTGATGCATACCATACGTGCCAGAAGGCTTAAGAAACTGAGAAAAAATTACAACAGATCTTCAACAGGAACACACTCTGGCGTGAGATGACCAGAAAACCTCAACTGAAAACGGAACCCATCGATGGGGAATCTCAGTGTTTAGGTTTCTTGTGTTTTCTAAGATTTAGGGATCAAGTCTTTGAAATCAGTTTAGATGTGCATGGGTAAATAATGATCTCTAAAGCGATTGCCACCCTTTTTAAAATGGAAAATCTGAATGTTTAGAAATCATTTTAGTGTTTTAAAAATAACAATTTCAGGATGTGCATCCAAACAGACCCTTTTATCAACTGCTAGATCCTACTTTAAAGGGATATGCTCGTGATTTCTAAAAGCTTGCTGTCCAGTTTCCAGAGCTCCTAAAAAAGTTTTATTTTGTTTAAGATTGGGAAGACAAGTGTAATGGCATGTGGGAAAGACCTGGGGAGGCCAGGAGAAGAGATGCTGCCAAGGGGAATGGTCAGATAAGAGTTGGCATAGCTGAGAGCTTCATAACAATAGAGAAAGATGCTCAGAAGGGACCCTCCCTAGTTTCTCATTAAAGGAGGCGGTATCAGGGTTCTGATGGATGCCCTAATTAAATCATGAGCCTCAAGACAAGCTTCAAAAGAAATCCAGTTATTTATTAGGAGCTTCATGTGGGCACATTCCAAGTGAAGTCAACTCTGACCCCACGTAATTTACAGCCCAATCTTGACCCTGTTTCTCCCCTCCCTCCAGAGTGTGTCATCAGTCACATTTGCCAATGGAGCAATTTCGCCGGTTGTAGAGATCACTCCCCTCCGGCCACTGTGGGTAACCCTGGGAGACAGCCTTGAGAGAGAGATGTCTGGAATGTCCTTTTGTTTTGGCTGCCGTGCTGCTTCGCCAGTTTCCCATCCCCCTTGCCTATGGCAACTCAAGAGCAGGCCAGAGATGCTTTGTGAGTTGATAGGTGGCTGTAATGGTATAAGACAAAGATCCTGTGAGATAGGGGAAAAGATGCTGCCAAGGAAAGAGTCTGATAAAGAGACAGCATAGCCCAGAGCTGCATAATAGATGGAGAAAGAAACTCAGAAGGGACCTTCCCTAGTTTCTCGGGCTGTAAAGAGACGGTAGGTGAAAAAGACCTTGAGAGACAGGGCAAAGAGATGTACTTATGGAATGGTCAGATGAAGAGACAGCATAGCCCTCAGATGCATAATGGGTGGAAAAAGAGACTGAGAAGGTACCCTCCCTAGTTTCTTGGGCTGTAAAGGAGAGGGCTGTAATGGTATATGAGAAAGACCTTGGGAGACAAGTAGAAGATAATCTCCCTAGGGAATGATTAGATAAGAGTCAGCACAGCCCACGGCTGCCTAATGGATGGAGAAAGCTCAGAAGGGACCCACAGGCTGTTTAGTCCCTTAACTTCTCAAGCTATTAAAGAGAGGACTGTAATAGTATATGAGAAAGAACTTGGGAAATGGGAAGAGATGCTGTCTAGGGAACAGTCCGATAAGAGAGAGCATAGCCCACAGCTATACAATGAGTGGAGGAAGAGGCTTCCTATGTTATTGGCTGTAAAGGTGACATTTGCAGTCATAAATTGAGGACTACCTGTAGTTTAACAATAACAAAACCAAGTGTCTACTGAAGGAATATCGTGACCTTATGGAAACGTCTGGTGGAACCACAGCCAAGAAATATGAAGCAGCCCCAGAAGGACCTCTGGTGGCTGCAGAGACTGCCCTCTATCCAACCTACTGGGACATCCACGTCCATTTTACGTACCAAGCCTGGTACGTAAGCTTTGGGAAGTACCTTCCATTTGTCTCCTGCGTTGGAGAACGTCATTGGCAAAAGGCACGCGAGAACCATGGCTGTAGAGAAGCCATGTGTTTGAAATGTGGACAGAGGCTCTTGCATTGATCATCAAGTCTTTAAAAATAGCAGTGGCAGGCATGCAAGAAAAGATCTGAAATATTTCTTCTTCTTCTTCTTCTTCTTCTTCTTCTTCTTCTTCTTCTTCTTCTTCTTCTTCTTCTTCTTCTTCTTCTTCTTCTTCTTCTTCTTCTTTTCTTGCCTTTGGAGGTGGAGGTGTTCCCATATTCCTATTTCCCACCCCCCCTTCTCCTTCAAGGGCTAAAAGATTTGGCTTCCACCTTCAAGAGTTCGTTTTATACATTTAGCACAGGAAGAGGTCTCTCTTCCCATCCTCCTCCTCCTCCTTCTTCCAGTTGCTAGGCAGCTGCCTGATCACCCAGCGAGAAGAAGTTGCAAATTGGGAAAGCAAGTTGATTGCAGTCTTCTTTTGTCAAAGGGGGGGTGGGGGAAAGGAGGAGGAGGAGGAGGAGGCGAGGAGGACCCCTTGGTTGGAAGCGTCCAGCTAACCCCTCTGAAATACCTGTCAGAGGCATCCTTGGAGCTGAGAAGGAGGGAAGCTTTCAAAGGTAGGTTTGTGCTTGGGCTCATCTGGATCCTGAACGCCAGAGAGGACACCCACCCCACCCAGTCCCCTTCTCCTACCATCCCATCCCTTGATCTCCTGGGAGGTTCTCCCCAAAACCTGTTGAAGCTCTCCTGTGCCAGCTTTGGGCAGGGAGGGAAAAGCCGAACCCCTTTCATCTCTAGCTAGCTCTTCCCCCTCCCTCCTGGCCCACTTCCCCTTCCCCACTCTTCCTTTCCCTGCATTATGCTGCTGCTCGCTCGCTCTCCCTCCCTCCCTCCACCCCACCCCACCCCACCCCACCAGCAGGTGGGCCTCCTCCGGGGCCTGATGCTCGGGGTGGTGGAAGAGCTCTCCGCCAAGCCCAGGAAAGCCATCTTGGTCTGTGTCCAAGGTGTGCGTGCGTGTGGGTTCTGTGCACGGCACACGCGCGCGCCCAAGTGCTGCTGTGCCATAGGCTGTGGCGCCTGCTCCATGGCCAATGATGCGCCCTCCCTGCCTCCCCGCACAGAGTCCCAAGAGCCTCTGGACAGCTCACGGGCGCACGGGGAGGCTGCCGGCTCTTCTGCTTCTTCCTCCTCTTCCTCCTCTTCCTCCTCCTCCATCCTCCTCTTCTCCTCTCAGGACAGCGGGCACACAAGCCCAGTCCCAGGGCTCGTCCCTCTCATTTTATTTTATTTTTTCCAATTGGTTTATTTTCTGCCCCGTCTCTTTTCTCCACTCTGGTCTACAACCTCCCGTTTCTAGGAAAAGGCTGCATTTCCGAAGGTAAGGCAACTGAGCGATTTGGTTTTATTTTTGCTGCCGGTCTGTTCCCATTCGGCTCCTTCTTCCTAAAAATAGATTTATCTGCTTAACTGGCTTAAGAGGGTCACCCACCCTTGGCGCCTCTCTCTCTCTCTCTCTCTCTCTTTCTCAAATTTTCTCTTCCCTCTCTAAGCCCTTTTGGGGCTGACCAGCCACCCCACTGCAGGAGAGGCCATCCGGATAGCAGCCAAACTTTCGCATTCTCCAGGAATGTAACTCCTGGGGGGGCTTTGATGTCCTTCAAAAGCTTCCCAGATAAGAGGAAGGGAGCTTGGCCAGTTGGAAGAAACGGCCTCTTGTCTCCGAGGCCCACAGCATAAGATCTGCACCGGATTAAACCCTTTTGCTAGATTATTTATCCCCCCCCCCGTTTCTCTCTTTCTCTCTCTCCCCCTTCTCTACAGCTTCTCTGCCGTTTGGCCATTTGCTCTCCCTTCTCTCTGTGCCCCTCTCCTCCTCCTCCTCCATCCTCCTCTTCTCCTCTCAGGACAGCAGGCACAAGCCCAGTCCCAGGGCTCGTCCCTCTCATTTTATTTTATTTTTTCCAATTGGTTTATTTTCTGCCCCGTCTCTTTTCTCCACTCTGGTCTACAACCTCCCGTTTCTAGGAAAAGGCTGCATTTCCGAAGGTAAGGCAACTGAGCGATTTGGTTTTATTTTTGCTGCCGGTCTGTTCCCATTCGGCTCCTTCTTCCTAAAAATAGATTTATCTGCTTAACTGGCTTAAGAGGGTCACCCACCCTTGGCGCCTCTCTCTCTCTCTCTCTCTCTCTTTCTCAAATTTTCTCTTCCCTCTCTAAGCCCTTTTGGGGCTGACCAGCCACCCCACTGCAGGAGAGGCCATCCGGATAGCAGCCAAACTTTCGCATTCTCCAGGAATGTAACTCCTGGGGGGGCTTTGATGTCCTTCAAAAGCTTCCCAGATAAGAGGAAGGGAGCTTGGCCAGTTGGAAGAAACGGCCTCTTGTCTCCGAGGCCCACAGCATAAGATCTGCACCGGATTAAACCCTTTTGCTAGATTATTTATCCCCCCCCCCGTTTCTCTCTTTCTCTCTCTCCCCCTTCTCTACAGCTTCTCTGCCGTTTGGCCATTTGCTCTCCCTTCTCTCTGTGCCCCTCTCCCTCCCTCCCTCCCACCCACCCCCACCGCTGTCCCTCTCTTTGGGTTGAGGCATCAGGAGGAGAGAAAGTACGTGCATCTTTTTTTTAAAAAAAAAGGGGGGGAGGAAAAAAGAGAGAAAAGAAAGGAAAAGCCTGTGTCATCTCCCCGATATGATCTTGGCCTCTTCTGAAAGCTGATGTCGGAAAGCTGCTTTGCAGCCGCGGTCTGAATATCTGCTGCACCGAGGGGAAACTTTGTCATTCTGCTAATCAATATCTTTCTGGGGGGGGGGGCCTCGTCTCCCCCCCCCCCACCAATTCTCCAATTTCACTTCCTTCCTCTTTGGTTTCATGGGATCTGTGGTTTTTCCAAACAGCCTTTGAGTCTTGAAATGCCTGCTCCTGTTATGCCTCTTTCCCTCTCCCTCTCTCCTTCTCTCTCCCTTTTTCTCCCTCTCTCTCTCCCTCTTTCTCCCCTTTCCCTTTCTCTCTCTTCCTTTCTCTGTCTCTCCCTCTCCCTCTCTTTCCCTCTTCTCTCCTGTCTCCCGTCTCCCTCTCTTTCTCTTCCTCTCCTTCTCTCTCCTTCTCTCCCTCCCCCTCTCTCTCTACCTCTTTCTCCCTCTCCCTTTCTCTCTCTCTCTCTTTTCCTCTCCTTCCCTCTCCCTCCCCCCTCTCTCTCCCACTTTCTCCCTCTCCTTCTCTCTCTCCCTCCTCCCTCTCTTTCTCCCCCTTTCTCTGTCTCTCCCTCCCACCCTCTCCCCCTCTCTGTCTGTCTCTCAGACAGTATCTCTTTGCCTTTTGCATCTTGGCTGCCTCTGGGTGAGGGGTGGTTGGTGGTTGGGAGAAGGGGTCCACCAAACCTCGCTTTGAAGAAAATGCAATTTGAAACTCTCTTGCATTTCAAAGTTTTCGCTCCCTGGGTTTGGCAAGCCGGTTCTGCAATGGCTTGCTTTCATCGGTGTGGAAATACCCTTTGGGGAGCTTCTGAATGTGTGGAAGTGTGTATGTATTTGTGTGTGAGTACATGTATGTGTACATGTACTGGTATGGTACATGTATATGTATAGGTATTGGTATCGTTTTAAAGGCACAAGGCTAGAAACCAGGTGTCCATGAGTTCTAGTCCTGCCTTTGGCATGAAAGCCGGGTGGGTGATTATATGTCAATCACCAGGAGACAGTGAGTTCTAGTCCTGCCTTAGGCATGAAATCCAGCTGGGTGACTTTGGGCCAGTCCCTCTCTCTCTCAGCCCAACCCGGTTCTTAAGTCACACCTGCTTGTGTGAACTCTTTGCATTATTCGTTAAGTGAATCACTTAACATGTAAGAGAATCATGCTGTCATTAAACAAATCCAGCTTTCCCACCCCCCAATGAGTTTGCTCGTAGAAGCCAACTACAGTAGGAAGATCAAGCCAATGGCGATCACGTAACCCTGGGATGCTGCAAAAATTGGTCGTATATTCCGGTTGCTAAGTGCCTGAATTTTGATCCCATGACCAGAGATGCTATAGTAGTTATAAGTGCAAGCACCGGTTTCAAGTAACTTTTTCAGTACTGTTTTAAGATGAAAGGAACCTCTTCCTTTCAACATTTTTTGAATTGTGAGCTGCCCAGAGTCATTCCCTGAGATAGCAATAGCACTTAGACTTATATACTGCTTTACAGTGCATTACAGCCCTCTCTAAGCAGTTTACAGAGTCAGCCTATATTGCCCTCAACCATCTGGGTCCTTCATTTTACAAATCTTAGAAGGATGGAAGGCAGACTCAACCTTGAGCTAGTCAGGATTGAACTGCTGGCAATGAGCAGAGTTAGCCTGCAATACTGCATTTTAACCACTGGGAGGGAGGGAGGGAAGGAGGGAGGGAGGGAGGGAGAGAATGGAGGGAACGACGGAGGGAGGGAGAAAGGAAGGAAGAGCAACAGTAATAGCAATAGACTTATATACCACTTCATAGTGCTTTACCGCCCTGTCTAAATGGTTTACAGAGTCAGCATCAATTCGGTCAAGATCGAATTGCAGGCTGTGGCCAGAATTAGTCTGCAGTACTGAATTCAGATGGATGGATGGTAGACAGAGAGAGGCAGATATGGACAGAGAGACAAAGAAACAGAGAAACAGTGAGAGACAGAGAGATAGAGATAGATCGACACAGAGAAAGACATGGATAGATAGCAATAGCAATAAAGACTTATATACTGCTTCACAGTGCTTTATAGCCCCCTCTAAGGGGTTTACAGAATCAGCCTGTTGCCCCCAACAATCTGGGTCCTCATTTTACCAATCACGGAAGGATGGAAGGCTGAGTCAACCTTGAGCCAGTTCAGAATTGAACTGCTGGCAGCCAGCAGTTAGCCTGCAATACTGCATTCTAACCCCTGTGCCACCATGGCTCATAGGCAGATACAGAGAAATACATACATACATACATAAGTGTTAGATATCAATTAATCTGGGACCCTGTATTCCTTACCTCCACCCCCTTTTTTAAAAAACAAAAAACAAGACTTGTTCTGCATAGCTTCACATTGTTTGCTTTTGTTAAAACTCCATTCATCTTAATGTTTTTGTAACCCCATCAAGCGGCCCCCAAGAAGCAAGTGCTGGAATCAATAAGCTAAGACCATTGCTAAGTAGCAACAACAAAGAAGAGAGACTCCCTCTTCCAAAGGCTGAGATAAAAGCCGTGAGCCGGCCGATCTAGCTAATAAATAAATATGTGGGCATCTTAATAAAATTGTTTCTACCACAGCCCTGCGAGAGCCATGCGGGGCTTATTCAGACATGCACGTATAATCATTGCTTGCTTGCATTGTCCATCAGGGAAGGCAGCAGAGCAAAAAGGCAGATGAGGGCTGAGAATTTTAAGTGGGAGGTAGGCCATCTCAGCTCTGTTTTGGCATCTTAGGGTCTTCTCGGTCTTGGA
This sequence comes from Ahaetulla prasina, assembly GCF_028640845.1. Lineage (NCBI taxonomy): Eukaryota > Metazoa > Chordata > Lepidosauria > Squamata > Colubridae > Ahaetulla > Ahaetulla prasina. The sequence continues at coordinate 6,195,154 of NC_080553.1, read as the reverse complement.
CATAGGAGCTAAGAAGACCCTGACCTGGTTAGGATCGTGATGAAAAAAAGACCAAAAAAAAGGGAGAAAAAAAACGTGCTAAAAGCGAGCAGTGGGAATCTCTTTCCATCCCGTTGTCAAGGAAACCCTATGCATCCATGAAGTTAGCCTGACGTGACGGCGACTTTACTTTGTATAGCTTAAGCCTAAAATAGGCCTAACAGATGTTTTTAAAATAGAAATTTGCTGTTGTTCAGTCACTAAGCCACGTCTGACTTTTGCGACGTCTCGTGGACCATTGCACACCAGGTCCCCCTGTCCTCCACTATCTCCTAGAGGTTGTCCAAATCCATGTTCGCAGCATTGATGACCCTATCGAACCATCTCCTCCTCTACCCGTCCCCTTCTCCTTTGGCCTTCCATCTTTCCCAACGTCAGGTTCTTTTTTTCCAAGGAGTCCTCTCTTCTCCTTAGGTGGCCAAAATATTTCAGCTTGAGCTTCAGTATATAGAATAGAATAGAATAGAATAGAATAGAATAGAATAGAATAGAATAGAATAGAATAGAATAGAATAGAATAGAATAACAGAGTTGGAAGGGACCTTTGAGGTCTTCTAGTCCAACCTGCTGCTTAGGCAGGAAACCCTACACCACTTCAGACAAATGTTGATCTAGTCTCTTCTTAAACATATCCAGTGTTGGAGCATTTACAACTTTTACAAAGTCGTTCTACGGTTAATTGTTCTGTCAAGAAATTCCTCCTTAGTTCTAAGTTGCTTCTTTCCTTGATTAGTTTCCATCCATTGCTTCTTGTCCTGCCCTCAGGTGCTTTGGAGAATAGCTTGACTTCCTCTTCTTTGTGGCAGCCCCTGAGATATTGGAAGACTGCTATCATGTCTCCCCTAGTCCTTCTTTTCATCAAACTAGACATACCCAATTCCAGCAACCGTTCTTCATATGTTTTAGCCTCCAGCCCCCTAATCATCTTTGTTGCTCTTCTCTGCACTCTTTCTAGAGTCTCAACATCCTTCTTACATCGTGGCGACCAAAACTGGATGCAGTATTCCACGTGTGGCCTTACCAAGGAATTATAAAGCGGTATTAACACTTCACGTGATCTTGATGCTAACCCTCTGTTTATGCAGCTTAGAACTGTGCTGGCTTTTTTGGCAGCTGCTCCACACTGCTGGCTCATATTTAAATGGTTGTCCACTAGGACTCCAAGATCCCTCTCCCGGTTACTACTATTGAGCAAGGTACATATATACTGTATCTGTTCTTCCAAAGAACAGAGTTGACTTTCTGTAGGAAGGTCTGGTTTGCTCTCTTTGCAGTTCAAGGGAGTCTTCTTCAACATCATCTTTCATAAAAGAAAATTGCTTCCCTCCACCAAATCCAGTTCCCTCAAAAAATAGGTGGGGTGGGCCTTTTCGGTAACAGCCCCCATATTCTCCGGATCCAGTTCTATGGAATGCTTGAATCCACGTGTAGAAGAGTAGCAGGATTCTCAGGGAGGGAAGCTGCTGAAACAGAGAACATTTCTTGGTCCTCCAAGATCTCCTAATCCAGAACCAGGTACTGGAGATAGGACTTGACCATCTAATCATTTACCACAAAATGACAGTATACACAGCAAACAAGATAATTATGCTGGATTTCGTATCACAGATCACTAGTCGAACACTTCCCAAGCGTTTAGGACTGCGTGATGTATCGGCGAATTATGCGACCAGATCCCAGTAAGGTGGCCTTCTGCAGCTGACCAATGGTGATCTTGCTGATATTATTATTATTATTATTATTATTATTATTATTATTATTATTATTATTATTATTATTATTATTATTATTATTATTATTATTATTATTATTATTAAATGGACCAGCTTTTGGTGAAGAGTCTCAAAGCAGAAATGAAAATTTAGAAGCTCTGAAAAGGGCATCCGAACAACCAAATAGAACGGGCATCAAAGAAATAAATATAGGACTAAGGAATCGAACAGCTAATAATTTGCTGCTCTTTTGTGACGTCTTGAAGTGGAGGGGAAAAAAAGAAAGATCCTGGATGGCTTCCAGAAGCTGAATTTCTACTCAGTTGGGCAGGGGTTGGGAGAAAAACTTTTTGTTTTGTTTTTTGAAATGAGGGGAAACAAAGAGGAATTGGCATCGCAGGCAGGTGGTTCACAAGCCAGATGATCCTTTTATTCACCTGCGGTTCCTAAAGGGATGGACCGCAGCTTTGCTGGACAGCCAGGAGAAGCCTGTGATGAATTGCTGTGCCTTCTGCTGGGCCAGGCTGCTCGATTAAAATCCTTTGGCTGGAGACGGTGGCTGGGATCCAGTTGACTTGGGACCATGATCCGAGTGTAGACAACAACAATCTATTATTACAGTCTTAGACCAAAGACCAGAACAAATTATATAATATATATATATATATATATATATATATATATATATATATATATATATATATATATATATATAGGTCTTTAGTTGTTCGGGTTTTCTCCGTGTAAAATTGGAAGTGTCTTGGCGGCGTTTGTGAAGTCTCATTCGTCATCTTCAGGCTTCAGCTTACGTGCTTCTGGGAGCAATGTGTGATCGCAGCTGTTTCTTCCTTTTAACTGCTAGTGGGGTTTCAAGCTCCCACCCAATCAGTTCAAACCCCACTAGCAGTTAAAAGGAAGGAACAGCTGCAATCACATTGCTCCCAGAAGCACGAAGCTGAAGCCTGAAGATGACGAATGAGACTTCAAACGCCGCCAAGACACTTCCAATTTTACATATATATATATATATATATATATATATATATATATATATATATATATATATATATATATATATATATATATATATATATATATATATATATATATAAAACCCTTCGTCTCGTCAAGGCCCCAGTCATAGAAGGAGACACACACACACATACATACATACACACACATACATGTATACATACATATATTAATCATTGTTCATTTTGAATACATAGAAAGAGGAAACTTGAGCGTTCACAAGGTTGAGACTATATGGAAAAAAGCTGCGAATGAATCTAGATGTTCTCCTTCAGCAGAATGGGATAACTCACCACAGCCCATTCACCATGGCCAATTCGCCAAGATCATCTCACCACAGGTCAACTCGCTCTGGGACAATTCAGCAATTCAGTTTAATTATTTAAAATTATTTTAACATTTATTTTAATTTTTGTCATTTACATTTCATTCTGTCCCTCCTTTTGCATCCTTTCATGGTTGATTCTACTCCACTATGTCCTCGATATTAGTGTAACTCTGCTTCCGCAGCGAGTTATCCCATAGAGAGTTGGCCATGGAGAGTTGTCCAGTGGCAGGTTGTACAGATTCGTGCTTCAGATACCACGAAGCCTCCTCCCAGAAGGTAACAAGGTGGCTCAAGTGGCTAAGACACTGAGCTTGCCGATCAGAAAGGTTCAGCAGCAGTTCAGCAGGTCGAATCCCCAGTACAGGTCTCCTGCGTGAGCAGGGGGTTGGACTAGATGACCTCCAAGGTCTTTTTCAACTCTGTTAATCTGTAAGGAGACCTGGTCATGGAGAGGATGTGTAGCATTCCTTACTTATCTGCGGATCCTACTTGAGCAGCGTGTCAACGTTCCGACTGACGAACCCAACCGAAGCAGGCACGGTCGAGACAATCCAATCTCTGAATGCAAAACTTGATTGAGTACATCATTTTGGCACTGATGAGGGAAAAACCAGATCTAGCTAATTCCCGTGCAAACCCACATAATTAAAAGTATAGGATTCTCCCATCCTTATTAGTGTAGGTCACATTGTCCAATTGAGTGTCATTATATTGTTAGGAGAGCCAGGGTGGTGCAATGGTTAAAATGCAGTACTGCAGGCTACTGCTGATCACCGGCTGCCAGCAGTTTGGCAGTTCGGGTCTCACCGGCTCAAGATTGACTCAGCTTTCCATCCATCCATGGTCGGTAAAATGAGGACCCAGATTGTTGGGGGCAATAGGCTGACTCTGTAAACCGCTTAGAGAGGGCTGCAAAGCACCATAAAGTGGTATATAAGTGCTATTGCTATGGCTCTTCCTTTTCTTCTTCCTTCTTTCCTTCCTCCCTTCCTTCCATAACTCTGCCCAGTGCCAGCAGTTTGATCCTGACTGGGCCAATGTTGACTCAGCCTTCCATCCTTGCGAAGTTGGTAAGATGAAGACTCAGATTGTTGGGGGCAATATGCAGCACAGAGAATGCTGTAAAGCACTGTGAAGCGGTATATACGTCTAAAAGCTATTGCTATGAGAAAAACACCTGCAGAAGTGTCCTTGGCTCCCATGGCTCATCTTCTTGATGTCTGGATCCTTCATTCCAATTCACCCTTCCCTCCCCCTCCGGTTCTTTGACAAGCTGAGAAGCAATAATAGTTGCAACAGCATAAGTGTGCTTTGAACATGACACAACACTTACAAGGCATGTCCTGGATAGAAGGAAGTGAACTACTTTTCTACCACCTTCACTGTTAATTTGGCACATTTGATCAAAAGTACAGCAACATGCCTCCTGGTTATTGACAAATTAATGCTGCATCTGTCTTTAAAAGCTCCAGGAACCTTCTAATTCTCTAGCAGGCACGTAAGACCTTAATGCATCCCCCCGCCCCAATATATTTGGTTTTTTCCAGAGTTGCTATGACATCCATGAAGAAGCTTGCTGAGTTTATTCAAATGAGTATCTTTTCCCCCCCACCCCTTCCTTTCTTTTTTGGTCTGCCAAACTCTCTTATCTCCATCCCTTCAAGGTACTCTAAGCTCTTTAATCCATTACGAGTAGATCCCCATTTCTCGACCTTGAAAGAAAGAAAGAAAGAAAGAAAGTGGATAGGAAAAATAATTGGATGTGATGTGAAATATAGAAACAATTGCCTTGTTTGAAAATTGTCTTTTAATGACACCCCCTTTTTTTTTTGATCCTTAATAGAGCAATTCCTTTGCTGAAGGGGGAAATATTGTTGGCCTGCAGTAAATTGGAAGAAATTTGATCATGGCTAAGCATAGAATATGGACGTGGTGGCTCAGGGGCTAGGACGTTGAGCTTGTCGATCGAAAAGTCGGCAGGTCGGCGGTTCGAATCCCTAGTGCTGCCGTGTAATGGGGTGAGCTCCCATTACTTGTCCCAGCTTCTGCCAACCTAGCAGTTTCGAAAGCACGTAAAAATGCAAGTAGAAAAAATAGGGCCCACCTTTGGTGGGAAGGTAACAGCGTTCCGTGCGCCTTTGGTGTTGAGTCATGCCGGCCACATGACCACGGAGACGTCTTCGGACAGCGCTGGCTCTTTGGCTTTGAAACGGAGATGAGCACCACCCACTAGAGTCGGGAACGACTAGCACGTATGTGCGAGGGGAACCTTTACCTTTACCTTTAAGCATAGAATATCCATTTATTAGTAGACAAAATAGGGCTTTTTCTGCCCTTTGGAATCTTTATATTTGGCCTTTAGTCTTCTAAATCTTCTAAAGAAGGAAGAGGAGAAATATTTTCTTTGAAGGTATTTTGCTTCTCATCCGAGAAGCTCCTTCAGTTCTGACTGAATGGTGGGGAATGGAAAGATCCTTTCATTGAAATCCTTCCATTCCCCCACCATCCTGTCGGAGCTGAAGAAGCTTCTTGGAGGAGAAGCGAAACATCTTCAAAGAAAAACCAGAAAGCCCAGTTGCCTCTTGAAAAAGCACCTTTGAGGCAGTGGTGGGTTTCACTTACCTTTGCTACCAGTTCGCTCGTGCCACTTCTGTGCATGCGCAGAGTGTATTTTATGACATCTGGGCAGATGGGCGGAGCCTCCTGCTGCCGCTACTACCAGTTCTCCTGAACCGGGGCGAACCGATAGCAACCCACCACTGTTTTGAGGCGATTCTGTTTAAAATGAAGATGGGGCTATAGGCTTCTTACTTTGCAGAAGGTATACATATAAACCAGGCTGTCTCCAGAAATGGAAAATTCTGGAGAATTCTGGAACAGTCTCTTCATTTTCTGGACCATGTCAGTTTAACCAATCTGGGGCTCCTCTGAAACAGGACCAGAGGACTTCCAAGGTCCCTTCTAGCTGTATTCCGATTGATTGAAGGAAGTCATTTTATGGTGTGGATGAGGTTGTCGGTCCCTGAAATGGGATTGTCAGTGGAATGTCTGGATTGGCTTTGATGTTCTTATAAAGGTTCTGTCTCCAGGTTTGGGGCATTTGGTATATGCTTAGATGACTCTCTTAGATGCTTTTTGGATTCAGAGACTTCAAATGATCCTTCCTTCCTTCCTTCCTCCCTCCCTCCCTCCCTCCCTCCCATTCTCATCTCCTTCCTTCCTCCTTCCCTCCCTCCATTCCTCATCCTCTATTCCTTCCTTCCTTCTCCTCCATCCATCCCTCCCTTCCTCATCCCCTATCCCTCCCTCCCTCTATCCCTTCCTCCCTCCCTCCGTCATTCTCTATTCCTTCCTCTCTCCCTCCCTCCAATTCTCAACTCCTTCCTTCCTCCTTCCCTCCCTCTCTCCCCCTTTATTCCTTCCTTCTCCTCCATCCCTCCCTTCCTCATCTCCTATCCCTCCCTCTGTCCCTCCCTCCCTCCCATTCTCATCTCCTTCCTTCCTCCTTCCCTCCCTCCATTCCTCATCCTCTATTCCTTCCTTCCTTCTCCTCCATCCATCCCTCCCTTCCTCTCTTCCTATGTTCTAATCTTCCAGCATCATATTCCTTGCATTCTTCCACCAATTGTCCTCGATTGTGTTTGGTTTGACATTACAAGAATGTTAAAGAGACTAAATTTGAGATTGTTCAAGGCAGGGAAGGTGGCGGCACCTTGCTTTTAATCCTCCACTGCATTGTGCTGAAATATAACCCCCTTGGGGGGAATTACTGCAAATAATTGGGTGTGGGAAGACCAACAGCATCATTTGTCTTCAGACAAATGCTAGATAGAACTTCCCCTGGAGAATCCACAACTCAGCATGACACAAATTGAGAAACGTTCTCCTTATCCCAGCCCATGAGCCCAGGCATGGATGCTCCTCAGTGCTCGGTAGAGATCCTGAACAAGTCAGAACCAGCTCTGCCGTGAACTGATGTGACTTGAATGATTTCGAGCATTCCTGGAGGTGCTAAAAAAAAATGAATCAGTCTCTTGTAAGGTGAATGGACATTATAGCCTTTCCGTTAGCCTAGATGATTGAACATAAATCTGAACATAAACTCTGGGGGGAAAGAAATGCGAAGAAGAGCAACAAAGATGCTGGAGGCTAAGACATACGAAAAATGGTTTCAGGAATTGGATATGTCTAGTCTAGTGAAAAGAAGGACTAGGGGAGATACGATAGCAGTGTTCCAATATCTCAGGGGCTGCCACAAAGAAGAGGGTAGGGTTTCAAAGCACCAGAGGGCAGGACAAGAAGCAATGGGTGGAAACTAATCAAGGAGAGGAGCAATCTAGAACTAAGGAGAAATTTCCTGATATTGAGAACAATTAATAGTGGAAGAGTGTGGGTGCTCCAACATGGGAGGTTTTCAAGAAAAGATTGGACAACCATTTGTCTGGTATGGTATGGGGTCTCCTACTTGGGCAGGGAGTTGACTAGAAGACCTCCAAGTTCCCTTCCAAATCTGTTATTTGCTAACATCTCTATTGATTGAATGCCATTACCTAGGAAAGGGTGTACCATGGATTAGAAATACTGATTTAAGGTTAGAGCTGAGAGGTCTCCAAGCACCTACCAACCTGTTTCTGGGTGCCTATCAAATTCCTTGCTCTAACTTTTTAATCACCTTAGCCTCAAGCTTAGCTTGCATTTCCAGCAATGTTTCTACAACTGCAAAGTTATTCTTGGAAAATAAAATAGAGAATGATGGTTGCATCTGAAGTCTAGTACTTTGCTTGCCTTCCTTTGTAAGGATATTTTGTGATGGGCCACGCCCGCCAGAGGCCATCTTGTAAGTGTGCCCATCACATGGTCTCTGCATTCCAGATGGGTTCATGGTCCCCCCAAAAAATCAGCCAGTACTTTTTCTCCTTGTGACATCCGACTGAGAATCATGGATTGAAACAAGTTTTCTCCGAATCGTAGAATATCTAATCTTGTTGTTAGTTGCAAAGACATGTCTGACCAACCCCATGGACAACTTTCATCCAGGCCTTCCTGTCCTCTACCATCTTCCGGAGACCATTTAAGCTCACGCTGACAGCTTCAGTGACTCCATCCAGCCACTTCATTCTCTGCCTCAATCTTTCCCAGCATGAGGCTCTTCTCCAGGGAGTCCTTCTTTCTCATTAGGTGGCCAAAGGATTTGAGTTTCCTCTTTAGGATCTGGCCTTCTAAAGAGCAGTCAGAGTTAATCTCCTCTAGGACCGACCAGTTTGATCACCTTGCAGTCCAAGGGACTCGCAGGAGTCTTCTCCAGCACCAGAGTTCAAAGGCCTCCATTCTTTGGCGCTCAGCCTTTCTTATGGTCCAGCTTTCACAGCCATCCATTGCAACTGGGAAAGCCATCGCCTTGACTATACACACTTTTCTTGGCAGGGTGATGTCTCTGCTTTTTAGTATGCTGTCTAGATTTGCCATAGCTTTCTTCTCCAGGAGCAAGTGTCTTTTAATTTTTTGACTCCAATCCCCATCTGCAATGATCTTGGAGCCCAGGAAAATAAAATCTGTCACTACTTCTATTTCTTTCCCATCTATTTGCCAGGAATTAAGAAGGCCGGGAGCCATGATCTTAGTTTTCTTAATGTTGAGTTTCAAGCCAACTTTTGCACTCTCCTTCCTCACCTGCATCAAGAACTCTTTAGTTCCTCTTCACTTTCTGCCATTAAAGTAGAATCATCTGCATATCTGAGGTTGTTGATATTTCTCCCGGCAATCTTAATTCCAACTTGTGATTCATCTAGCCCTGCCTTTCTCATGGTGTGCTCATCTTGGTTGCCCTCAAAAATATGGGAGATCTTTTCGCCCTGCTTCTGTTTACCTGTTTACCTGCCTTTCTTTTCTTTACTTCTGATACAAAGGAAAAGGAGTCTGTTCCTTGTTATGGAAGCTGTAAGTCTGCCTCTGAATGTTTCAGTAGGGCTAAAAAGATCCCAGGGTTTAAATTTCAGTCTTTCTTCAGAAGCGGGGAGGAGAACTAGTAGAGTTCTGGACTATGATGCCCTTGGAAAATAGAATTGTTTCTGGTCTGCCACTGGTGATCCAGGCACCAGTTGATTCCATCTTTTCTGACAGTTAGAACAATTAACCATAGAATGCTTGCCTCCATAAGTTGTGTATGCTCCAACACTGGAAATGTTTAAGAAGATATTAGATAACCATTTGTCTGAAGTGGTGAAGGGTTTCCTGCCTAAGCAGGGGGTTGGACTAGAAGACCTCCAAGATCCCTTCCAACTCTGTTATTCTATTCTATTCTATTCTATTCTATTCTATTCTATTCTATTCTATTCTATTCTATTCTATTCTATTCTATTCCATTCCATTCCATTCCATTCCATTTCTTCTATTCTATTCTATTCTATTCTATTCTATTCTATTCTATTCTATTCTATTCTATTCTATTCTATTCTATTCTACTTCTCTCATTCTATTCTATTCTATTCTATTCTATTCTATTCTATTCTATTCTATTCTATTCTATTCTATTCTATTCTATTCTATTCTATTCTATTCTATTCCATTCTATTTTCTCTCTTGTAATTCTGATTTATCATTTTAATCACTTTTTGGAAGATGGGCTGGTGAGCTGCAAATGTACTATTGGGTGTCAACCCTTGGCTTTTGTTGGATGTCAGAATGGTTAGCTTCAGGGATGAACATTGCTGGGGTTTCTGGGTTTTTTCTGCATGTGGTTTTGATGGTTCCAGTCAACAGTTTCATGTTCTTCAACGTACATGGAGATATTTCCTCCAGTTTGTCTTGGAAGACAGACAATCTTCTTCTGATTGCTTCCTAAAAAGACACTGCTTTTGGCGAAATCCAAAAACAGACCTCGATACACAAATGTGTTTTTCTTTCATTGGGCGAGGAAAATTGAAAACCCAGGCTTGCTATTCTGGTGGGGCAGGCAAGGGAATATAAATATGCAAAGATTTCCAGTGGAGCATTCAGAGAGGAAAGCCAAAACCAGCATGAAACAGGAATAGCATTTGGAGCCCAGCCTAGATGGTTAAGGATGGCCGACTCTTCAAACACTTTGCTAAAGTTAGCTCCTGATGCCCTGAAGCTGTGAAGTCCATGCCAAGGCATGGTCCCTTGCACAGCTTCAACAACTAACAGAATAAGAATAGCAGACTTGGAGGGCACCTTGGAGGTCTTCTAATCCATCCCCTTGCTGAAGCAGGAGACTCTACCTACCACCATTCCGGACAAATGGCTGTCGAGTCTCTTCTTAAAAACTGTTGTGGTCAACCAGCAGCCTGTGGAGCTGGCAGCCGAGTCGGACAGTGAGGAGGCTGGGGAGGAACATGGGCCAGTCCTGGAGTCTGGGGAAGGCTCGGGCGAGGGCTCTGAATCGGAGGCAGAGAAAGGGCCATCTGGGAGGTAAGTGCTACCTCTGGAGCCTCCAGAGTCTGACCTCTGTGAGGCAGAGGAACAGGGAGAGCCTGTTCCCAGTGCGCAGAGCTGCCAGAAGGCAAGAACAGATAAAACAAAAGGGACGACTCAGGAGTAGGGCTTGGAGATGATTGGCCCGTCCCATAAGACTTGAAAGAAGAGCAAAGGCAGGGGGGCCTTTGCAGGAAGCAACGTTTGTTCATTCGGTTCAGCTTAAAGCCTGAAGCTCTGTTTGATTCTGGACTCCATGTGGCTTTGCCAATTAGGTCTTTGTCAGCGTGTCAAGGGAGATAAAGGTGGGTGATTATCAGCCTTATCCCGAAGGACTCTTTACAACTAATTGGGACTCATCTGTGATTTTTTTTTTCTATATATATATTTGCATTTATATCCTGCCCTTCTCTGAAGACTCAGGGCGGCTTACACTATGTTAGCAATAGTCTTCATTCTATCTGTATATTTATATACAAAGTCAACTTATTGCCCCCAACAATCTGGGTCCTCATTTTACCTACCTTATAAAGGATGGAAGGCTGAGTCAACCTTGGGCCTGGCGGGACTAGAACCTGCGGTAATTGCAGGCAGCTGCTGTTAATAACAGACTGCATTAGCAGTCTGAGCCACAGAGGCCCCTGAACAGAATTCACAGCCGTTAAAATAAAACAGGTTTTTTGGACTACTCCAGTGGCTGGTTACCCCCGGTTCGGACCGCTTCTATAGAACCAGTAGTAAAACCGGCGGGAGGCTCCACCCACTGACCCGAACATCATCAAAAGTGATCTGCACTTCCGCAGAAGAGCAGGGGCACGATGCAAACCGGTAGTAAAAGTAAGTAGAACCCACCCCTGGTCTACTCGTGTGTTTTACTGACTCAGGAAGCCTAGGTCAGGACAAAAACCTCCAGTGACGGAGCATCCACAACTTCTGGAGGCAAGCCATCCCACTGGTTAATTGTTCTCACTGTGGGGTCCTTGGAACTGTCTGAGCTTGGCTGTTTTCTTGCAGATCCTTCCTTCTAGCACTGATGATGTTACCTAGTTGTTCCAGAGCTTCCAAAGCTGACACTAGTTAGGGAACGAAACTTCTGCAAGAAAACCACTAAGCTCCGAGAGCACAGTTCAACTCTGAGCTACAAATATTACCTTCTATTAGAATACATACTTTTTTATGGGTCGCCATTCCTCCTCAATCGCTTTTCCCATCTGTTGCCCCAAGACGGAGATAAGGGATTTGTGATATTTTTTTAAATTACGGTGTCAAAGGCAATTGAGAATTGCCATTCCAGAATCTTTTTCTTCCCTGTTCTTGTCATTTTCATCCTTAAAAAAAAGAAGAACGGCGAACAATCGCCAAAATTGTTCCAAAAGAAGAGTACAAATAATGACCATCTTTCTCATTTTCAGGTTGGAAATGAGTTGCCATCCAGACAACCTGCAGCGACACAGAAAACATTGCAGCAAATCCTTTTTCTAGAAGAAAGAATCTGGGTGTTTTGGTCTAATGTCATCAGCCTAAATCGAGTGAATCACCATTGCGGGTTTTTGGTAAGTCATCCACGTTTTGTATTGGGCTTGTTGGCTTGGTTTCCAGACCTCCTTGATGATCTTGGAGATAAACGATAAAAGACAATATTTGGTGTGAGGACTCTTCCTTTCCTGTCAGTGAGAATCTATTGTGTTTGGATTCCTTGTGTGGGATGATGGCTTTTGGACACGCCAAATAGGAAGTCTGGTCTTTATGTCTCTCTCTAAAGTGCTGAAATGCATTTTTGGTTTATTGTTTCAATATGGATTAATGTACAGTGGTGGCCAAAGTTGGAAACCTTTTGGGGAAAGTATGCAGTTGTCCCTTACTCCCTGGGTTTGGAAATAATGCAGCTACGCTCACCTACCATAAACATCAAGTGATCAACAATTTCTGGTCAAGTGCAGATCTGATCAAGCCATCTTTATAATATGCTTACAATAGTGGCCAAAATTGTGGAAACCTTTTGGGAAAAATGTATTTTCTAAAACTAGCTAATAACACCACTTTTTTTTTTTTGAGTAGTAGTACCATAAAATTATGTATCAATGGAAAGCTAATTTAATCAAGAATGTAATGCAATGACTTTTATGAAGGATTTGCTATTAGAATAGCAGTTACATTATAAAGAAGAAAAGTGAAACATGTAGAAAAAACGAGCTATACAAAAATGATCACCATGTCAGTGAATACTTAGTTGTGTAACCTTTAGCATGAATTATGGCCTTACAACGTCTTCCCATGGAATGAACCAAGTCTTTTAGTTCTGCAGCTGTTCTAATGTGAAACCAAGATTGAATGATGGCTCCTATTAACTGGGTTTTATTGCTGGGTCGCTTCTGACTAACAAGGTTCTTTAGTCGGCTCCATAGATTTTCAATTGGGTTAAGGTCTGGGCTCTTCCCAGGCCATTCCAGCAGTGAAATAGGATTATCTTGAAACTCCTCCCAAAAAGTGGTGTTATTAGCCATCAAACCTCAAAAATACACTTTTCCCAAAAGGTTTCCACAATTTTGGCCGCTACTGTATGCAGGTAATGAGAAGCCGTACTCAACGTCAGCGTAGCTTGGAGTCCGAATTGTTTCTATACCTCTTTGTTCACTTCAGAGTTTGTGGTTTAAAGTCATTCCCCAACTTTTCTGGCTTTGTTGACCAGTAAGAGGAGGGGAGGAGTGGGGATGGTGCCATGTTTTTAAATGTTTTATATTGTATTTATATTCTATTTATCTGTTTTTAGTGCCTGTAAACCGCCCTGAGTCCCTTGGGAGATAGGGCGGTATATAAATACGATTAAATAAATAAATAAAATAAATAGCTCATGCGCACAGTTCCATTTACATGAGTGGTGTGCACACAAGCCCATGACTCACACACTTGGAGTGTGCGTGCCCATGCTCACCAACCCACCTCACAAAGTTGTTGCTCAGAAAAACAAAGAGAAATCATGTTGTTGTTGTGTCTTGCCCGCTTTCACTGCAGCCGGGGCCTTCTTATCTGCTTCCGAACGCTGAGGAATGTCCTAGTATGCCTCCCGGCCCCAGCCCTGGCTCCATGCCCAGACAGGCTGAGGAGGAGGAAGCACCTCCAGCCCCCAGCTCTGGCTCCATGCCCAGGCAAACGGAGAACTAGACCCCTCCCCCTTCCCCACAGCATGTGAGCCTGAGGGAGGTCAATTACCAACAGCTACTGACTGGAGTGACCCTCGCTTCAGAAGAATTGATAGGTGGTGGCGACAGAAGGAAGGGAGGGGCAGGCCTGGATAAGTGCTGAGTCATGGAGCCACACCCCATGGCCTATATAAAGGATCTGCTTTCTGGCTTTCTCTGAGTCAGGCAAAGTCTTACATATCTTGCTGAAGTCACTTTCTGGTCTCCTGCCTGCCTTGAGAACTTTGCTAGGACTTTGGCAGAGCTGCAGAGGCACGCCTGATTCGGATTTCCCTGACCCGGCCGTCAGCGGAGGAGTGGGACACGACAGTTGTATTTGTTCATCGCCTTGAACCTTTTGCAAAATAACAAAGGCGGGAAATGAATGAACCAACAAGTGGGAATATGCATGAGTGCACGTGCTCATCTGCTGTTTCCCATCCCGGTTGTAAATAGCTCATAGTCCACTAGTGAGCCATGGCCCAGAGTTTGGGGTCCCCTGGTTTAAAGCACAGTTGAGAAAAAGAAGAAAACACAAGGTTGGCAGTTCAGCGGTTCGAATCCCTAGTGCTGCGTAACGGGGTGAGCTTCCATTACTTGTCCCAGCTTCTGCCAACCTAGCAGTTCGAAAGCAGGTAAAAAATGCAAGTAGAAAAAATAGGGACCACCTTTGGTGAGAAGGTAACAGCATTCCGTGCACCTTTGGCGTTGAGTCATGCCGGCCACATGACCACGGAGACATCTTCGAACAGCACTGGCTCTTTGGCTTTGAAACAGAGAAGAGCACCGCCCCCTAGAGTCAGGAATGACTAGCACATATGTGCGAGGGGAACCTTTACCTTTTACCCATATAGGAGCGAAATAATGGTGATTTAGATAGGTGCTTACACGAAACATAGATAGGAATTTTATTTTTCTCAAAAAAGAGCTTTGGCCTAGAGCAGGGCTGGCTGAGGAACTCTGGGAGTTGAAGTCCACAAGTCTTAAAGGGACCAAGGTTGGAGACCCCTGGCCTACAGACTAAAACATATGAAGTATGGTTGAAGGATTTGGGTTTGGCTAGTCTAGAAAAAAGAAGGATTAAGGGGGACAGGAATGGAATAGAATATAGAATATAGAATAGTGTTGGCGACCTTTTCAGCACCTAGTGCCGAAATGGGAGTGTGCACACTTGCTGGAAACCAGAAGAACAGCCACCCGGTCACCTGGTCTTCTGGTTTTTGATGCGCATGTGCACACAAAGACTAGCTGGCTGGTGCATATGCATGCACCGGAAACTGGAAGATCATCACTGAACAGCTGCTCTTCCCGTTTTCGGTGCTCCCGCACATGTGAAGACCAGCCGGCCGGCGTGCTGGAACCTGGAAGGGCAGCGGGCATCTGCTCGCATCCCTGGAAGAGATGGCTCTGCATGCCACTTCCGGCACGCATGCCATAGGTTCGCCATTACCGTGTTTCCCCAAAAAGAAGAGCCTGGAATGGAATGGAATAGAATAGAATAGAATAGAATAGAATAGAATAGAATAGAATAGAATAGAATAGAATAGAATAGAATAGAATAGAATAGAATAGAATTCTTTATTGGCCAAGTGTGATTGGACACACAAGGAATTTGTCTTTGCTGCATATTCTTTCAGTGTACATAAAAATACAAGATACATTCGTTAACTATCATAAGGTACAACTCTTAATGATAGTCATAGGGTACAAATCATACTAGGAAACAATCAGTTAAAATATAAGGTAAAGGTAAAGGTTCCCCTTGCACATATGTGATAGTCGTTCTCGATTCTAGGGGGCGGTGCTCATCTCCGTTTAAAAGCCGGAAAGTCAGCGCTGTCCAAAGATGTTTCCATGGTCATGTGGCTGACATGACTAAATGCCAAAGGCACACGGAATGCTGTTACCTTCCCACCAAAGGTGGTCCCTATTTTTCTACTTGCATTTTTTAAGTGCTTTCGAACTGCTAGGTTGGCAGAAGCTGAGACAAGTAACGGGAGCTCAACCCATTACGCGGCACAAGGGATTCGAATCGCTGAACTGCCAACCTTTCAATCGACAAGCTTAGTGTCTTATCCTCTGAACCACCACGTCCCTTCTAGTTAAAGTATACTGTGAATTTAAAATATTAAGGATTAGAAATTGTGGGGATTTTGAGATACACTTCCCGGGATTGATTAAATATTGTTAATATTTGGTGTTGTTAGTAATACTACACATTTGGAATATTGAAGTTATGGTGGAATAATGAGTATTTTTAAAAAAATATTAAATAGTAGTAGGTAAGTAGTAGGTCACATGATTTCCCCTTTTGCGACCTTCTCACAAGCCCAAGTTGATGGGCAAGGCCAGGAGGTAACTAGACTTTCTAGTTTTTCTTTGAAGTCATTTCGCTTCTTATCCAAGAAGCTTCTTCCGCTCTGACTGGATGGTAGGGAATGGAGGATTTACACTCCTTGCAGACAGCTG
This sequence comes from Ahaetulla prasina, assembly GCF_028640845.1. Lineage (NCBI taxonomy): Eukaryota > Metazoa > Chordata > Lepidosauria > Squamata > Colubridae > Ahaetulla > Ahaetulla prasina. Next base: position 6,178,964 of record NC_080553.1, on the reverse strand, counting down.
GTCATTTGCATCCTTTTAGAGGGTTCTTGAGGCCACTTGGAAGTTTACCTGTGTCCTCAGGATCCCACCTGAGTGATGCTAATGGTTCCTGTTGACTGCAATTTTTTTCTGCAAAAACTTTTTAGCTATACAATTTTGGATGAACACCCTTGGAATGATGTAGGGGTAGGAATGGATTTCCAGAGGAAAAATGCACGCTTCAGGAACCATTTGCACTAACTCCGGTGACCTTGAGGACACAGATAAACCTCCAAGTTCTTCAACAACCCTCTAAAAGAATGCAAATGACCAGCAGTCTGCAAGGAATATAAATCCTTCCATTCCTCGTCACCCAGTCAGAGCTGAAGAAGCTTCTTGGAGGAGAAGCGAAACGTCTTCAAAAGAAAAAAAAACCCAAGAAAGTCCAGTTGCCTCCTGAAAAAAGGAGTTGCCCTTTGGGGCAACCGTGACCTGGATGGCTGAGAACCTGTAAAGTCTCTTCACCCTCATCCTACACCTGAGCTACAGATATTTGCCACGGCTGCAGAGCAGCTGGGTTTCTGTGTGCAAAGGGACCTGGCCAGACTGTCACTGCCAGCAAACCTCTTCTTTATCCTTGGCCATTAAGCATGCAGCCTGCAAAGGCAGGTTTGCTGGCTTTCTTACCTGGTAGTTACTAGGCAACTGTAGAATTTACCGCGTTGGGTGACAGCTGTTGGGTAAATGCACGGAAGTCTAAATGGAAAGGGAACTGCCAGGGTGGGAGAAACGATTGCAATCAATATCAGTAAACAAGATTGGAAAGCAAGAAGGCAAGGGTCACTTCGCTGGGAGGGCCTTGGAGCAGGGGTCTCCAACCTTGGCAGCTTTAAGCCTGGAGGACTTCAACTCCCAGAATACCCCAGCCAGTTTTGCTGAAAGCTTTGCTGAAACTCCCAGCTTTTCTGGGAGTTGAAGTCCTCCAGGCTTAAAGTTGCCAAGGTTGGAGACCCCCGCCTTGGAGGGAGCTCCGGAGCCTTTTGCGGGGGTTGGGGGGGGTCATTTTGCTAAATATTTTTTTTTTAATTCATTCATTCAATTTCCCGCCTTTGCTATTTTGCAAATGGCTTGAGGTGGCAAACGTATACAACACTCTTTCGTTTTATTTTCTGCACAACAGCAACTTTGTGAGGTGGGTTGGGCTGGGCTGAAAGAGAGGGACTGGCTCAGAGTCACCTAGCTGGCTTTGATGCTAAAGTAGGACTAGAACTCACTGTCTCCTGGTGATTGTCCCAAAGTCATCCAGCCAGCTTTCATGCCTGAAGATGGAACTAGAACTCACCGTTTCCTGGTAATTGTTCCAAAGTCATCCAGCCAGCTTTCATGCCTATGGCGGAAGTAGAACTCACTGTCTCCTGCTGATTGGCCCAAAGTCACCCAGCTAGCTTTCATGCCTAAGGCAGGACTAAAACTAACCATCTTCTGATGATTGACCCATAGTCACCCAGCCGTTTTTCATGGCTAAAGCAGGACTTGAACTCACTGTCTTCCACTTTCTAGCCTGGTGCCTTAATCAGTGGACCAAACTGACTCTAGAGATCATCAACTAACTTTTCTACGGTTGCTTCGGTTCTTCTCCTTCTTCTCCTCCCTTGCTCTGCTCTATAGCTGTCCTACCTTGCATGACCCAATATCGCTTGAGGATTGAGGACTTTCTTATTGTGAGTCCCACCAGCTGTACACACAAAGCAGGGCCTTTTCTGTGTCAGTCCCTAGGACCGTGATGGCAAACCTATGGTACACGTTCCACAGGTAGCACGCAGAGCCCTCTCTGTGGGCATGTGTGCCATCGCCAGCTGCTCCTCTAGTTTCCGGTGCGCGCATGCCCACCAGCTACCTGGTCTTCATGTGCATCCAAGCACCAGAAACCTGAAGACCAGCTGGCCAGTGTGCATGTGTGTGCTGGCCACCTGGTTTTCAGGGTTCCGGAGCATGTGAAGACCAGCTGGCCAGTGCACATACATGTGCGTGCACCGGCCACCTGGTCTTTGGGTTTCTGGCTCTCCGGTGCACATGCATGCATGTGGGCATACATGTTCCAGTTTGGGTACTCGGTGTCAAAAAGTTTTGCCATCACTGCCCTAGGAAATAGGAATGTGGAGCTCCTTTCCATAGGATCTAGCAGAAAGTTAGCTCTGAACCCACTGAGATAGTAGAGAAACAGTAGACAAACAGGTAGTTTCATCTGACCTTTAAATAATATTTTCCAAAACCTTAAACAAGAACACTCAAGCAAAAAAAAACAAAAAACCCATCACATTTCAAAGTTGCTGTGCGTGTTTGAAGCCCGTGTTTGTGGAGGGCTGTCGTTGGCTTCCGCGAAATTGTGAAGAGGAGCAGATGTGTTGTGTGTTTGCTTTAGCACCTCCAGTAAATATTTGGTCCATTCAGTTGAGTGTTTTTAAGGGAATCTACAACACGAGCAACCTGCAAATGTGTTTTTGTTTTCCTTAATATTTACAAATGCTTTTTTCTACCGGGTTTTCCAAACACAGAATCGGAACTTTGTGTGAGACAATGTTTAACAGGAGAGCCTTTTGAGCAACGCTGTTTCTGGGAGTCGGGAAAAACGCATCGCCATAAAATTACTCAGCTGAATAGGAGGAGGCACTTTATCGCATCTGGAGTTATAGCAGAGAGTTTTCTGCAGTGGGCTGTGAGGGTAACCTTGGGATACAGGAGGAAGAGCTACAGCCTAGACCACAGTCTGATACGTTATCTTATGGAACTGTCATTGTCCCGTTACTTCAGCCTGTCCCACCCATTCAGGCAGGGAAGGCATGTTTTTATTCTTTTAATAATTTTATTGTACACCATCCAGAGTTTCTCGGTTAAATCAGGTGATTGATAGATAGATAGATAGATAGATAGATAGATAGATAGATAGATAGATAGATAGATAGATAGATAGATAGATGATGGATGGATGGATGGATGGATGGATGGATGGATGGATGGATGGATGAATGAATGGATGATAGGATGATAGAAGATACATATAGCTGGAGATAAGCTATACATGTATGGAGACTGATAGAGACAGATGAGAGAAAGAAATGGATGGAGATAGATAAGGAGATAGGGAAAAAGAAATGGCTGGAGAAGATAGATAGATAGATGATAGATAGATAGATAGATAGATAGATAGATGATAGATAGATACGGATGGATGGATGGGTGGGTGGGTGAGTAGATGGATGGATGGATGGACGATAGAATAATAGAAGATACATATGGCTGGAGATAAAATAAATATGGATGGAGATTGATAGAGACAGCTGAGAGAGAGGGAGAGAGAGAAACGCATATAGATAAAAAGAAAATAGAGAGATGGATGGAGACAAGAGAGAAAGAGAGAGGGAGGGAGGGAGGGAGAGGGAGAGAGAGAGGAGACATTTGAGTCCAAAGCAGGAATGAGCATGGAGAAAGCATCTCTGATGTGACCCTCCTTCATTCTCTGGAACATAAAACCGGGGGGGGGGGTGAAGGGGGGTATTGTCAGGCTTTCCAGATTCTGTTACTGTAACCTTACACTAAGAGTAGCATTGTAGTATTGATGGGTTCTAGTCTGGATTTAAGGGCTGTAAATTGCTGTATTCCCCCACCAGTCAACTTCTTCATCAAGCCCCATAAGATACATGATGAACCTTTGAATGATGGCATCCACCTACATCAACTTGAGTTAATGCCCCCCTTTTCCTTCTAAGCAAAGCGGTGTGATCGCCCGATGCAATCCTTTGACAAGCTTAAGCCAAATATACCATGTCAGATCTTCATTAAGAGCCTTGGCGAGAGACATTAGTTCAGATGGGGGAAACATTCTGTGAGCAAATGATATCGCAGACCTGAGATTTAATGAAATCGAGACTAATTCGGTTTGTACCAAATTTGTTGTTGTTAGTTGCATAGTCGTGTCCGACCCCTCGCGATCCCATGGACAATGTTCCTCCAGGCCTTCCTGTCCTCTACTATCCTCTGGAGTCCATTGAAGCTCACGCCGACTGCTTCAGTGACTCCATCCAGCCATCTCATTCTCTGTCATCCCGTTCTTCTTTTGCCCTCAGTGTTTCCCAGCATTAGGCTCTTCTCCAGGGAATCCTTCCTTCTCATTAGGTGGCCAAAGCATTTGAGTTTCCTCTTCAGGATCTGGCCTTCTAAAGAGCAGTCAGGGTTGATCTCCTCTAGGACTGACCGGTTTGATCACCTTGCAGTCCAAGGGACTTGTAGGAGTCTTCTCCAGCACCAGAGTTCAAAGGCCTCAATTCTTTGGCGCTCAGCCTTTCTTATGGTCCAACTTTACCTAACTTTAATTCTGGAGGGGAGAACATATGAAGTGAGTGTTTTGCCCATCATTCCAGGTAGACTGGACAGGAAACAAGACCAGTTGAGCTAATTCTATTTTATTGTAAGGCTAAGTTAACAGAATCTTGCAATTGTCACGCCATCATCTTTACAAGCAATAACTTAGGGAGAGTTTCTTCTGAGCCTCTTTGCTCCCACCCACTAGGGTAGGCAGATGTGGGCTATGTTACCCCTTATCTGACTGATATTTCTTTCCCGGTTCTCCCAAAGGTCATTCTCACATGTTTTTACCGTATTTCTCAATCTTGGCAACTTCCAGGGAATGTGGACTTCAACTCCCAGAATTCTCATCCACAACCATGTTGGCTGTGGAATTGTGGGAGTTGAAGTCCACATACCAGGAAACGGCTGTGGTAGAGTAAATAGTGTATGAAATGGTTAGTTATTTCTCACATTGTCTGTGTTTGTAGTTCTTGTTGGTTGCACTTAATAGACGTCTGAACTTGGGCCGCGTTGATGGTGACAAACTTTGAAACGGCAGGATACTGCTGGAATCAGTCTCTTGGAAGTCGAATTTCTGCACGTCATTCGAAATTGATGGCCTGGTTTTCCCTAACTAAAAGGGATGCGGTGGCTCAGTGGTTAAGACGCTGAGCTTGTCGATCGAAATGTCGGGAGTTCAGCAGTTTGAATCCCTAGTGTCGCATAACGGGGTGAACTCCTGTCACTTGTCTCTGCTTCTACCAACCTAGCAGTTCGAAAGCAGGTAAAAAATGCAAGTAGAAAAATAGGGACCACCTTTGGTGGGAAGGTAACAGCGTTCTGTGCGCCTTCAGCGTTGAATCATGCTGGCCACATGACCACGGAAACGTCTTCGGACAGCGCTGGCTCTTCGGTTTTGAAACGGAGATGAGCACTGTCCCCTAGAGTCGGGAACAACTAGCACACATGTGCGAGGGGAACCTTTACCTTTTTACCTTTCCCTAACTAGAACCATTTCCTTACTAGAGAAAAATCAGGTTGGCTTTGCAGCTGTAGGGTATGAAATTTGGAGAAGAGGGCCTGTGCTTCATCTGCATGGCACTGCTCGCTGGTTCACCCCACCTCCAAGCATTATTAAAAATTCATCTGCTTTGCTCTCTCCCTGATGTGCTTTTTCATTGTGAAAGCTGCCAGCGTGGTTAATAATTGAGGGGCAATTAAAAACAGGTATGTTAAAGCCATGTGATTTTGATCGGTTGGTTTTTGATGGCATAATGAATGCTTCGTCAGTTGTTTTTGGAGGGCTTTCATGCCTAAGGTGGGACTAGAAGTCACTGTCTCCTGGTGGAAGACCTAAACTCATGCAGTCGGCTTTCAAGACTAAGGCGGAACTAGAACTCACCATCTCCTGGTGATTGGCCCAAGGTCACGGCTTTAATGTCTAAGGCAGGACTAGAACTCACTGTCTCCTGGTGATTGACCTAAACACACAGTTGGCTGTGGTGAAACTAGAACTTACCATCTCCTGGTGATTGGATCAAGTCACCTAGCCAGCTGTCATGCTTAAGGCAGAAGTAGAACCCACCATCTCCTGGTGATTGGATCAAGTCACCCAGCTGGCTTTCATGTCTAAGGCGGGACTAGAATTCACTGCCTCCTGGCGACTGACCTAAACTCACAGAGTTGGCTTTCATGCCTAAAGTGGAACTAGAACTCACTATCTCCTGCTTTTTAGCCTGCTGCCTTAACTACTAGACCAAACTGGCACATGTTTGTTGTTTTAGATGGAACCCGCATATGAGCAGTCTGGCGGATATATTCCCTACCACGTGGATCCAATAAATGTAGCCATTGTACCAATTGAGTTGCTCGCTCTGTTTTGGCTTTCCCAACTGTAACAGTGTCTCTGTGTTACTTTTCCAAAAAAAAAAAAAAGATTTAGCTGCCAAAAATGAATTTTGGGAATGGAGCCAAATCTCCAACAGGTTGAGGCTCTTTCTTGATGGATTGCCTCAACACCTGAAGCTCTTTCTCTTGTAGGAAGTTAGCACCCACCCCCCTCCTAGAAGAATGAAATATCTTAGGAAATATTAAAAAGGGCAGAATATTATATTTCCCTGGATGAGAAATGGAGAAACATGTTTTAAGGACAAAGCAGCTCCCTGCAGCTTCCTGCCTCCCCACCCACCCACCTTTGTCGATGGTCCATCATCTGCAACACAATAGGACCCATCTAGCAACAGAAACTCACCACATGGCACCTGGGAAGATTACATCATCCAGCAAGGCTAGCTAAGACCCCCACCCCCTGGGAGTCTGACAACCAATCAGGATACTCTTCTTGTGCCCCAGGAAATTCAAAGCTCAGAGAAAGCATAAAGCCAGGACGCACTCAGCACCTCAGCCCATTTCTGTTAGGAACTCAAGCCATGTGAACCTGACCACCATTAAACCAACTTTTCAAGCAGTCCCCGTGTTTCCAGTATCTTTATCCCCACTTGGAACTGAACCCAGATGGACATTTCTTCCAACACTTTGAAAGTTTTTTTTTTTTTTTGTATCTTATGACACCTCTGCAGCTTCCTTAAGTTACCTGCCTGTGCAAAAAGGGAAGTTGAATAAGCTGGAAGGATGGGATACATCAGCCCCCTCAAGCCAGGCAGTGGTGGGATTCAAATAATGGAACAACTGGTTCTCTGCCCTAATGACCAGATGGGTGGGCATGGCCAGGGTGGGCGTGGCCAGGGGGTGTGATAAGCAGCACTCAGCGTCCTGCACTCAACAATGGCCTTGTGGGTGGGGGACATGCCACATGCCCCCGCGCCCCATTTTGGGCCTAGTAGCAGGGGTGGGGTTCAAATTTTTTTACTACCAGTTCTGGGGGTGTAGCTTGGAGGGCGGGGCAGGGGAAGGATAGTGTAAAATCTCCATTCCTTCCCCAATCCAGGGGAAGGTTACTGCAAAATCCCCATTTCCTCCCAATCAGCTGGGACTTGGGAGGCGGAGAATAGATGGGGGCGGGGCCAGTCAGAATTTTTACTACTGATTCTCCGAACTACTCAGAATTTCCGCTACCGATTCTCCAGAACTGGTCAGAACCTGCTGCAACCCACCTCTGCCTAGTAGGCCTCCCTGCAGCCTCCTGGGAGCAAAAGGTCCATGAGGTAGCTGCACGGCACCCCCTGTTTTGGGCTTTGGGGGTCTCCCTGAAGCCTTCTGGGAGTGAAAGCAGACCACAGGGGGGTCGCACCACACCTCCCCGCACCCCATTTTGACCCTAGGAGGTCTCCCTGCACTTACCTGGGAGGCAAAATGGGGCAGGTGAGGACTCCTGGAAGTGGAGGGGCGGGGCCAGCCAGAAATTTAACTACCAGTTCACCCGAACTGTCCCAAACCGGCTGAATCCCACCACTGCCCCCAGGGTTCTTTGGATAGGCACTCCATCCTAAAATTTCCATACTTATTGGTGACTCAGGAAGTCTCTTTTCTATGATATAACTTAGAACAGGGGTCTGCAAACTTGGCTCTTTTAAGACTTGTGGACTTCAACTCCCAGGGTTCCTCAGCCAGCTTTGCTGGCTGAGGAACTCTGGGAGTTGAAGTCCACAAGTCTTAAAAGAGCCAAGTTTGCAGACCCCTGACTTAGAATAACTTTATTGTCACTTTGAATGTACACTAATCAATATGCAACGAAATTACGTTGCATACAGCTCTCAAAGGGTCTCCCCCTCTAATATAAACAAAACAAGACAAAATAAATAAATAAACAAAATACAAAATTATGCATATACCACATATATTATATGACCCAGAGAAACGACACAGTCTAGTTCGGTTGTATACATGTACATGGTGAGAAAAACGAATCTTGTGAGTTTACCAGACGGATGGCCTAGGGAACGAAACTGTTCCAGGATCTGGAAGTCCTGCTAGAAATACTTCGAAACCTCCTCCCAGAGGAGAGCAACAGAAACAGACCATAAAGCGGGTTTGTAGGGCGTCTAACGATGCTTTGAGCTCTAAGCACATAGCACTTATAAGCTGCATCCTGAATAACGGGAAGCGAGCTTCCTATAATCTTCTCAGCTGTCCTCACCACTCTCTGTAGGGACTTTCTATCTGAGGCACTGCTACCACCAAACCAAACAGGGATGCAGCTTGTTAAAACACTCTCAATCGTGCCTCTGTAAAACGTGGCCAGTGTTGTGTCTCGTCCAATCTCACCTCAGCCGGGGTCTTCTTATCTGCTTCCGAACACGGAGGAATGTTCTAGTATGCCTCCCGGCCCCAGCCCTGGTTCCATGCCCAGACAGGCTGAAGAGGAAAAAATACCTCCAGCCCCCAGCTCTGGCTCCATGCCCAGGCAAACGGAGCAACTAGACCCATACCCCTCCTCCACAGCATGTGAGCCTGAGGGAGGTCAATTGCCAACAGCTGCCGACTGGAGTGACCCTCCCGTCAGAAGACTTGATAGGCGGAGGCAACAGAAGGAAGGGAGGGGCAGGCCTGGATAAGTGCTGAGTCATGGAGCCACACCCCATGGCCTATATAAAGGATCTGCTTTCTGGCATTCTCTGAGTCAGGCAAAGTCTAAACATATCTTGCTGAAGTCACTTTCTGGTCTCCTGCCTGCCCTGAGGACTTTGCTAGGACTTTGGCAGAGCTGCAGAGGCACGCCTGATTCGGACTTCCCTGACCCGGCCATCAGCAGAGGAGTGGGACACGACAGCCAGGATAGAAGGAGAAAGATGTGCTCTCCTCATCTGACACAGGAAATACAGATGCTGGTTTGCACGCTTCACTAAGAATGACATATGGAAAGACCACTTCAGACTGTTAGCTACCTGCATCCCCAGATACTCAATACTGTTGACCACCTCTACAGCTGCATCCTTGATACTGAGGTGATACCATGGTATAGGACCATGCCAGCCGGTGTGATATCTGGGGTCCTTGTTGTTCTCTGAGATTGGTTGCTTTTTTGCAGACATTTCATGACCCAACTAGGCAACATGATCAGTGCTAGAAGGGAATGGGGTTTGCAGAGAGGAGGAGGGGGAGGAGGAGAAAGAGGAGGAGGAATGACAGTGGGGTCATTGGTGTTCTCCGAGTTTGATGGTTTTCTTGCAGACATTTCATGACCCAACTAGGCAACATCATCACTGTTAGAAGGGAATAGTGTTTGCTCTCTGTTTATAGAGAAGTGGCTTGCATTGTTATTGTCAGTGGGAGTGCTGTTTTCTTTCTGGTAGTTCCTTGAAAGGATGAAGTCTTACGTGACCTATTTATTGATCTCTAGTCCTGGGAATAATTTAATTTTTGAAAGGCAAATTCTAAATGGCTATTTCCCCATTTGGATCCGGACCTGCGAGTTCAAAATTCAGAGGGACAGAAGTGGTGGAATTAAATTTTGGCATTTCGTGGCCTTTCTGCTGTGTTGTTTGCTTAAGGAGGGTAATTGAGTTTGGCTGTGATTACAGCAGGTAACCAGATTGCAGTGTTAATGTTGCCTGCACAGCAGGAAATGAGAACATTGATTTTTTTTTTAATCATTAGCCTGTGAGCTGATGCTGGAATAGGCAAATTTTGAATCTTCTTTGCTTCTCCATTTTTTTCCAGCCTTGAAGCTTCTATTCTGGGAAGAGGAGACTGATACGAGTTTGCAAGAGATTTATTTGTACAAATAAAATATAAGATAACTGATAGAAAGTAGGACTCTCTTTCTAGGTCTCAAAAAAGTCAAAAGAGTTAGTTAGTCAGTGTGAACTATATTTTTGCATTTAGGTACTAGAAGAATGGGGGTAGCAGCCAAACAGGTGAGAAGAAAAGATAGGAGATTCAGGCAGTAATTACAAATTACAGATTAACTGAGTTGGAAGGGACCTTGTAGGTCATCTAGTCCAACTCCTCACCCAAGCAAGAGACCCCTACACTATTTCTGACAGATGGCAGTCCAGTCTCTTCTTGAAAGCCTCTGGTGTTGAAGCTCCCACAACTTCTGAAAGCAACTTCTGTTCCATCGGTTGATTGTTCTCACTGTCAGAAAATTTCTCCTTATTTCCAGGTTGAAACTCTCCTTGTTCAGTTTCCATCTATTATTCCTTGTCTGGCCTTCAGGTGCTTTGGAAAATAGTTTGACCCCATCTTCTCTGTGGCAGCCCCTCAAATATTGAAAGACTGCTATCATGTCTCCCCTGGTCCTTCTCTTCACTAGAGTAGACATGCCCAGTTCCTGCAACCATTCTTTGTATATTTCATCCTCCAGTTGCCTCATCATCCTGGTTGCTCTCTGCACTCTTTCTAGAGTCTCAACCTCTTTTTTATAGTGTGGTGACCAAAACTGGATGCAGGATTCTAGGTGTGGTCTTACTAAGGCTTTATAGAGTGGTGTTAGTACCTCCCTTGATCTTGATTGTATCCCTCTGTTAATGCAATTTAGGATTGCGTTGGCTTTTCTGACTGCCGCTGCACACTGTTGGCTCATATTTAATTGGTTGTTCACTAAGACTCCAAAGAGGAAGATGTGTTGGATACATTCACCACCTTCAATTATTTATAAAAAGAATAAAGGCGGGAAATGAATGAATGAATGAATGAAATTAGAAGGAGGAAGAGAGAGACCCTTGTCTCTCTCTTCTCTCTCTTACCCATTTTTTTCATAGCTATCATTTTCATCCCTATTTCTTTATCGAGAAACTGACGAGCGGAAGAGTTCATTGCCTTCGCATCCCTCTTTTCAAAAGACAATTTCCCACTGTTGGAGAGCACTTGCCCTTTCTCCAATAAACTGAAGGCCGCTGGATTGTCAAGTCAACCCATGGTCCTCCAAGGAAACGGGAAACCTTGAATGAGAGCGTGGTACCACTCTTTTGTCTGTTCCAGTTATCAGGAGATCTTTTTGTTGTCGTCTGTTGTCAGGCATCTTATATCTATAAGGTTTCATTGGGCTGAGTAACTCTCCCTCTTTCCACGGGTAAAGTTTTTGACAGAAATTAATGGCTTCTCTTTGGGGAAAGGTCTTGTCTCACTTTTGGCGTAGATTGGTATTAGTGTCTTAGCAGGCTGATGTTCTGACCTAGGCCTCCCAAGAGCATGAAGCAGACTCCTCGTCCCCAATAAATTATTTTATTTTGTTTAAAGGGAATTCCTCTCCAGCAAAGTCCCGGCCAACAGTCTTTCATGAGATTTCACAACTACAGACCGTTATCAGGCTTGGAGAGAGCTGCCAGGCTGATATCTTCCAAACACCACTCTGTAGCAGACAATACTTGGCAAGAAGTCAGGAACAGATCTTCAGCGTAATGAATTGAACTAATTGTCTCCTGCAAACTCCCCTCCCCTTTCATTCCTCTTTATTCTCTATGGGAGGAGCCATTCACCGTCCATCTGTGCCTTTTACTCCCGAGTCGGCTTTTGTTCCTTAGCTGTTCCCTTCTCCAGGCAGCTCTGCGCATGCGCACATCAGGAACAGGCTCCAACTATTCTTCTGCCCCACTGATGTCCAGCTCGAAAGGCACCTGATAACTGTTGGACGGCCCTGGCCCCATCTCTGCCTCTGATGCAGGGTCCTCATCAGAGCCTTCCCCAGAGTCCAGGCCTGGCCCATGTTCCTCCCCAACCTCCTCACTGTCCAAGTCTGCCACCAGCTCCACTGGCTGCTGGTGGGCCACAATAGCTGAGATGTGAAATTCTGCGATGGAGAACATCAAAATGATCCCTTTAGAAATAGGATTTTGCTTCTATTTTGGCTGAAGAGGCTTGTTAGGCAGGCGAAAGGACAGCTTCCAAAACTGGATCCTTGAGGGAAATTGATAAGTAGTTGAGCCAAGTCTTAAGACTTTTGCCAAAGATTAAGAATCAGAGTCACCTAAATCAGGGATCTCACCTAAACCTTGGCAACTTTGTGGGCTTCAACCCCAGGATTCCTCAGCTAGAATGGCTGGCTGAGGAATTCTGCTGGCTGAGGAATTTTGGGAGTTGAAGTTGCCACGGTTTGAGATCTCCCCCCACCCAGCCTGAAGCCACAAGATGGGCAGCAAATAAATTTGATAAATAAATCAGCATCCATACAGGTCTAAGAAGGGGGGGACTAATTAGAGCAGGGGTCTCCAACCTTGGTCCGTTTAAGACTTGTGGACTTCAACTCCCAGAGTTCCTCAGCCAGCTGAGACCCCTGAACTAGAGGAACCATCAAAGCCAGTAATCTGGTAGTTTCTATCAGCTGTTCTTCACCAACCAGCAAATCTGAATTTTGGCCAGATTCCTAAATCTACCACAATAGGGATATATATACAGGAGAGTGATCTCATCTTCCTTGACTGGCTGTTCTCTAGTCCTTCTATTTCAGGATCTTATAGGCAATGGCTCTGCAAGATTTATGATACTGCAGTACAGCAGGAAAGAAAGGCATCTCTGCCTCTTTATCCAGCTTGCAACAATAAAAAAAGCTCAAATTTAAACATTAGCTAAGAGTTGACAAATGCCTTGATGTCACATCATCCATCAAGGTGTTGATGCAGTTGGCTTGAAGAAAAAACAACATACAAAACTTCATTTTGAGTGAACGTTCTGTCTAGTTCACCAACTGCAGACATGGTTCCCTTGTAGGCATCAACCATAGATACAACCAACTGGGGTCACAGTATGTCAAAATGCCCATATCCTTAAACATGTTCAAGAGACAGGAAGAGATGCCAACTTTTCAGGAACTCTGTTGTGGATCCACTTTGATTATTCCTCCTATTTACAGTACCTATCTACAGTGTCTGTCTGTCTTTCTTCTCTTTCTCCATCCATCTCTCTCTCTCTCTCTCTCTCTCTCTCTCTCTCTCTCTCTCTCTCTCTCTCTCATCTTCTATATCTAACTACCTACCCATCTACCAATCATCTATCAAGTATATTATCTATCATCTATCTATTGTCCATCCATTCTTTCTATCTATCTATCTATCTATCTATCTATCTATCTATCTATCTATCTATCTATCTATCTATCTATCTATCTATCTATCCCGGTATCTAGCTATATTATCAATCTATCATCTTAATATCCATCTATTGTCCATTCTATCTATTATTTATCTATTTATCTAACTATCCATCTATCCATGCATACATACATACCTATTTACATACACATATCCATTTGGTCATCCATACATCCATTGATATAGGGATCCATCCCTATAGCCACTGTAATGCTAGAAAGAACTGGGAAATCTGAAAGTAAATCTATTTTATAAAGAAGATCATGCTGAGAAACAGTGGCCAAGTCTGCCTGAAATTTTCCTATTCTCTCCTTCTTCTTCCTGTGCCCGAAAGAGCTGAGAAATCTTTGTGCCTTCATCCTTAGGGTCAGCGTGATCTTCAGAGTATGGTCAAGTTTTAATTGGGAATTTTAAATGGGTTTTAAGGAATCAGCCTAAATTTAAATATTTCATTTTAAATCATTTTAGTGTTTGTAAAAATTGTTTTAATATGGCTGTAAACCGCCCTGAGTCCTTCGGGAGAAGGGCGGTATAGAAATATAAACAAACAAACAAACAAATAAATAAATAAGAAAGCCAAGATGTTGTCCACAGCAGCCTGATCAAAGCTCCTCCTTCTTCCATATCTGGGACCAGATTTCTCCTGCAACTCCCTAAGCAACCACATCCTCTTCCAAACAGCTAGATCTTTCATGATTCTTGCTGGTCTCCTATGTCTTATGAAATGAGAGCTTTTCAGTAACAAGATCCAGAACTCCCCAAAGGGAGATAAATTTTCTCAAGCAGATAAATGGTAGCAGGAATTGTTTTCTCCATGAAATAGAGCAGTGCTCAGTGATTACATAAGATAGATGCAAAAGGGGAGGGGGTGGAGGAAGGGGTATCTAACGCTGTGTTCTCTCCAATTCAATTTCAGATCCATTTAGGAGGAGCTGACATTTGCCAGGGTGGAAAGAAAAGAGGATGTTCTAAGTTCTCTCCCAAACTTAGAAACAAAAATTGGAAGTAGAGTATACCTTGAGATGTTGAGGTGGAAGTCTTCTTCTCCAAGAAAATGAATTGCCTGGAGCAGGGGTGTCAAACTTAAGGCCCGGGCCCAAGGAAAGTTAGGTCTGGCCCATGGGGCTTCCCTGGAAACAGCAAAAGATTGGCCCGCGGGGGCTGCTGGCGGCCCTCCCGAGCTCCATTTTCACTGGCAGAGGGTTACAGGCAGTGGTGAAATCCTCTGCGGTTTGCTACTGGTTCACTACCCACGCATGCCCGGTGCGTACCAAATGCACGCTGTGTGCACACACATGCACAGTGCATGCCAAACGCATGCTGCATGCACATGCACAGTGCGTACCAAATGCGCACTTTATGCGGAAAAAGGACACTTAACAAGATAAGTAGAACAGCGAGGGGGGGGGAACAGCTGTGCCGCACTATTTAGATTCATTAGAAAGCAGGATTTCCTCCTTTCTAGTGAATATAAATTGTGCGGCATAACTGATTGTTGGAAATACTGGTTCGAACCAACCGGTAGCCTTTTTTTTAACTACCGGTTCACTGAACTGGTAGCTTTTAGCACTACCGGTTCGCCTGAACCGGTGCAAACTGGTAGGATTTCACCACTAGTTACAGGAGGCTGTCAAAGCCAAAAATGGAGCTCAGGAGCCCATGTTCCCTGGCAGAGTGCTTGGCCCACCACAGGCACCCCCAACATGAGTGACATCAAGCTGCCCATTCCCACTCTGGCCATACCCACCCCGGCCCCCTGAGGTCAAACCCAACCCTGGTGCGGCCCTCAATGAAATCGAGTTTGACACCCCTGGCCGGGAGAAAAAGTTGCATTGTCTTGTGATCCCCCAAATGTATCCTCCACTCATATTGCATCGATCCAACTTTGGGATTGTCAATGGAGATTCTTCATCATCCAAGATCCTGGTTGTCCCAAAGGTGCTTTTTTCCCCCCCAACTGGACTTTCTGGTTTTTCTTTGAAGACGTTTTGCTTCTCATACAAGAAGCTTCTTCAGCTCTTGACTGGATGGTGGGGAAAGATCCTTTCATTGAAATCCTTCCATTCCTAGCCATCCAGTCAGAGCTGAAAAAGCTTCATGGATGAGAAGCAAAACATCTTCAAAGAAAAACCAGAAAGTCCTGTTGCCTCTTGGAAAAAAAAGCACCTTTGGGACAACTTTGAGGTTGAACAGAAGAAGACAATGCTTTTTTCTCCATTTCTAACTACAAAAATCATCCCAAAAACCTTGTTTTTGCAATAGCCATTCCTTTAAAAGAGAGAGAGAGAGAGAGTGCTACCGTACTCTTCATCCTTTCGATTATCTCTTTTCTGTTCCTCATGCCAATCTGATCTTTTTTATCACACGGATGTGGCTGAAAATACACAGCTCCGCTTGTCTTGTAATGTGCTGTTAAAATTAATCTCTGGCAGGTTTTAATGTTGGTTGTTTGCTCCGCCAAGCATGTGCCTCTCATTCATTCGTCTTCCAGTCCTTGTCTTTTCGTGCACTTTGGAAGACGAAGTCACAGAGTCTTGCCTTCTTCTTTTCTTCTCTATGTTAATGGTATCCGTTATTGCACAGGTCCTCCCAAAAAAAAAAAAAAAGCAAACCCCAAAAGAAAACACAAAACACAATCTTGTACTGTGAACTAGGGCATACAAAACCTTTGCTAGACCAATTCTCGAATACAGCTCATCTGCCTGGAACCCGCATTGTATATCGGACATTAATACAATTGAGTGAGTCTAGAGATATTTCACGAGAAGAGTCCTCCATTCCTCTGCTCACAACAGAATACCTTATGCCACCAGACTTGATATTTTGGGCTTGGGCACTTTATAACTACTCCACCTTCAGTCTGACCTAAGCGTAGTACACAAAATTATCTGCTACAACGTCCTACCTGTCAATGACTACTTAAGCTTCAACCGCAATAATATACGGGCAAATAATAGATACAAACTCATAGTAAACTGCTCCAAACTCAATTGCAGAAAATACGACTTCAGCAACAGAGTGGTCAATGCCTGGAATGCACTACCTGACTCTGTGGTTTCTTCCCCAAACCCCCAAATCTTTAACCTCAAACTGTCTATTGTTGACTTCATCCCATTCCTAAGAGGTCTGTAAGGGGCGTGCATAAGCACACCAACATGCCTACCATCCCTGTCCTAAAGGTAAAGGTAAAGGTTCCCCTCGCACATATGTGCTAGTCGTTGCCAACTCTAGGGGGTGGTGCCCGTTTCAAAGCCGAAGAGCCAGCGCTGTCCAAAGATGTCTCCATGGTCAGGTGGCCGGCATGACTCAACGCCAAAGGCGCATGGAATGCTGTTACCTTCCCACCAAAGGTGGTCCCTATTTTTTCTACTTGCATTTTTACATGCTTTCGAAACTGCTAGGTTGGCAGAAGCTGGGACTGGTAACGGGAGCTCACCCCATTACACGGCAGCACTAGGGATTCGAACCGCCGAACTGCCGACCTTTCGATCAACAAGCTCAGCTGTCTTAGCCCCTGAGCCACCGCATTCCAATACCATCCCTGTCCTACTGTCCCCATTTATTCGTATCCATATCCTGTATTCATAAATATGTTTATACTTATATCCGTTATCTTATACATGCTGGACAAAATAAACAAATAAATAAAATAAATAAATAAAACACAAAACACAATCTTCAAACATTTGTTGGAAAGGCGAAGTTGGTTCAGCACCAAAAGCAATGGGATTGTTGCTCTCCACGGTGCTGAAGCTCCTTAAGACACAATTAACGAATGGCAAATTTCATGTTGAAGCCGTCCATGTTGATGAAGGTACCACATGCCCTTGCAAACATAGTGTTAGTCACCTTGTCAAGTTCCCTCTCTCTGAGAATCTAATAAAACTGATTTAGTCGTTTAATTAGTTGGATTCACCCAAATCATCCCAGGTTTTCTTTGGATTATATGCCTCAAAATGAATATATGCATTTGCCGAGTCTCTGGAGTGGAGATTCCCCTTCCACTCATTCTGAGATTTGCAATAGAACGTAGAATCATAGAATTGGAAGGGAACCATGGAGGTCTTCTAGTCCAACCCCCTGCTCAAGCAGGAGACCTATACCATTCTGGACAAATGGCTGTCCAATGTCTCTTCTTGAAAACCTCCAGTTTCCTGGAAGTTAACCCACAACTTCCAGAAGCAAGATGTTCCATAGATTAATTGTTCTCACTGTCAAAAAATCCTTCCTTATCTCCAGACATTTAGTCATTTTGGTATTCCACAAACTATGGGGGACATCATGCCTGTGACACCATCAACGACTCTGATTAGAATTGCCAACGATAGAAAAAAGCCTCTCTTTTTCCATTCTGTTAATCCTTCAAGGATATTTTATTTTTTAACAATTAAAGCCTGTGCCTCCAGTCTTTTTTACCATCATCTGTGTGTGCTAGTTTGGGCAATTAAATTGGAGGCGGTTGGTAGGGAATGTCAAATCGTTCTTTTGGGAGGAAACTGATTTGACCGTCTTCTCTTTAGGAAAAAGAGTGATTTTTCTAAATGCTCACTCCCTAGGATAGATAGAACGAACCCCAAGATTGGTAATTGTCTCTTCAGTTCAGGCAAAGATTAACAACAACAACAAAAAGCTGTCTTGTAAAAGAACAAGAGGGTTTTTATTAACAGGGACAGAAACTTGTCCAATTAAAGGATAAGTTGTTGATTCGGTGTAAGAATGTAATGGGTTTATTGAGTCGTTTCACAGAATCTCTACAGATTTGCAGAACAGCTGAATAAATAACAGTTTCAAATAAACACACAGTTTTGCCTAACCAAAAGCCACTTTTTCAGAGCTGTGCCTCTTTCTTTTCTTTTCTTTTTTTAAAGTTTTTTTATTTTTTATTGTTTATACATACCAATTCGTGAATAGTGTGATATTTGGGTATCATACATTTCAGTACAATAAACACAATATTATTACTCCTAATTATTACATTTCATTTTCATTGTTTCATATTATATACACATATCTATTACTATCAATCACTCTTCAGTTCTAAACCTTTCGTTTGTGTTTTGTTTGGGTTTTTTTTCCCCTTTCAATATCACTATAATATTCAAAGATGTGGCTTTTTTTCTCTTCCCTTAGTTAACTCTTCACATCAATTTATATCAAATTTCATTGTTCAATCTTTCATTATTCATTGCCTCAATGTAACACTCCTAGTACCAATCACAATCATGAATACATAATTCTATAATATAAAGTATAATTCTACTATTAATACAAATGTGTACATTAAAATATATAAAATATAAATATAAAATACATTAAAATCACCCATTTTTTATTCTAATATAATTCTACTATTAATACACATGTTTACTTTACACATGTTTGCCTTTTTCTTTTCAACAGATCCTTGCCCCTTGTGGGTTTATGAAGGGACAGAAAGCATGTACAATATTTGACCAAATTTAAAAGGAAAGTGTGCAACTGTGAAAAAAGATAGAATGGAAGGGTTGATCCTTTGCACAGCCCATGTGACAATATTTGATAAGTTACAGTAACAGTATAAGAGTATAACTGGAAGGGACCTTGGAGGTCTTCTAGTCCAACCCACTGCTCAAGCAGTGGGTTAGACCATATAGCAGAGACTATACCATTCCAGAAAAGTAGCTGTCTAGTCTCTTCTTAAAAACTCTAGTGTTGGAGCACTCAGAACTTCCAGAGACAAGTTGTTCCACTGATTAATTTTTCTCACTGCTAGGAAATATATCCTTAGTTCTAGGTTGCTTCTCTCCTTGATTAATTTCCATCCATTGCTTCTTGTTCTGCCTTCAAATGCTTTGGAGAATAGTTTGACCTCCTCTTCTCTGTGACACCCCCTCAAATATTGGAAGACTGCTATCATCTCACCCCTAGTCCTTTTTTTCACTAAACTAGCGTATCCAGTTCCTGCATCCATTCATTGTATCTTTTAACCTCCAGTTCTCTACCGGACTGAATTTTAGGCATTGCAAAGAAACAATGAACTGAGGATTCCCAAACCACCCTCACCCCAATTCCTTGAGACATCACAAGCCATGTTCTGAACGACTAGGTAAACTTTTAAATGTCGCACCTACCAAAGGCTGCAACAGAGCTGAAAAGGTTCGACTTTTGCAAAGTTGTGTGTGTGTGTAACATGCTGATACGAATGTGTGCGTTTCTCTTTCCATGCCCTAGCTCTTTCCTCAGCCCCCAGGCAACTAATACGTAGTTTCCAGACACTTACCAGAAAGGTCAACCCCAGCCAGGCAGGGAGATTAATTTAAAATTAACAGCAGGCACCCCACACCAGAGTAGGAGGTCTGACCCTTGGAGGGGGAGGGACTGTTTATATGGGGGAAACATGTGGGTGGACTGCTTTCAGAAAAGCGAAGTCCCAAAGACCAGATGTTGCTTTTTGTAGCCAATATTTAAAGCTGCCGTTTAAGGATTCAATACTTCCTGGTGCCTTTCTTGATTGTCTTGGGTCAGTCCCACCAACGCCTCTCAGAGGCTGCTCCTTGTACACCTTTCAGGAGGATATTTCAGCAGGTAAGTCTTTTTTGTTTTCCATTTATTGCTTTCCTTTTGTGCCCCTTTAAGAGGTGTTCTTTGCCATCTTTCAACCATGTCCTCTTCTTCGTCTTTGCATAATTGCTCGGTTGTGGGAATAAAAAAGTAGAATGGATTTATTATGGTGGTAAATCAGCTCAGAAATAGGGTCCCCTATATGGTCAACATGTTCTTTCTTTTCTTCCGTTCAAGCGAGTTATAAAGTATTATTAAAATACAAAATACAAAGTAAATAGAAAAGCAGTGGGGAGGAGGAAAGGAAAGGAAAGGAAAATAAAGGAAAGGAAAGGAAAGGAGAAGAGAGAAAGGAAAAGAAAGGAAGCAAGAAAGGAAAGGAAAGGAAAGGAAAGGAAAGGAGAGAGAGAGAGAAAGGAAAGGAAGCAAGAAAGGAAACGAAAGGAAAAGAAAGGAAAGGAAAGGAAAGGAGAAGAGAGAAAGGAAAAGAAAGGAAGCAAGAAAGGAAAGGAAAAGAAAGGAAAGGAAAGGAGAAGAGAAGAGAGAAAGGAAAAGAAAGGAAGCAAGAAAGGAAAAGAAAGGAAAGGAAAGGAAAGGAAAGGAAAGGAAAGGAAAGGAAAGGAAAGGAAAGGAAAGGAAGCATTGGCTTCCGACTCTGCTACAATAGGTAGGTAGGTAGGTAGGTAGGTAAGTAGGTAGGTAGGTAGGTAGGTAGAATTCTTTATTGGCCAAGTATGATTGGACACATAAGGAATTTGTCTTTGGTGCATATGCTCTCCCTGTACATAAAGAAAAAATAAAATATATTTGTCCAGAATCATAAGATATAATACTTAGTGATAGTCATAGAATACTAATAAGAAATCCAATCATACTAGGAAACAATAAAAACCATAAAAGTTGTAAAGATACAAGCAACATGGATATAGCCATAAGTGGGAAGAGACAGGCACTAGTAAGGATGAGAAGAAGAATAGTAATACACTCTTAGTAGTTAATTTGACAATGTTGTGGGAATTAGTTGTTTAGCGGAGTGATGGCATTTGGGGAAAAATTATTCTTGTGTCTAGTTGTTCTGCTGTGCAGTGCTCTATAGTGTCGTTTTGAGGGTAGAAGTTGAAACAATTGATCTCCAGGATGCGAGGGGTCTGTAAATATTTTCCCAGCCCTCTTTTTAACTCGGTAAAATAAGGCATTAACATCAAATCACAACTTTTTTTGCTTTTTCATAATAATATGAACCAGCCATTTCTATAAAGATCTGTCAGTCTAATCGGTAAAACCCAAAGCCAGAGTTTCATTCTTTTCCACATCAGGCATGAAGTTCAGAAGCGGTACTTATGTTCTTTTCTTTAATCATTCTTTAATCAAAGTGATCAATTCAATCATGTCTGATTCTTGAAAACTGCAAATTTTTTGGAAAGGTTTTTTTTGGGGGGGGGGAAGTGGTTTGCCCTTGCCATCTCTTTCTTAAGGCTCAGAGAGAAGGACTGGACCCTCGCCTAGCTAGCTCTGTGCCTCAAAGTGGGACTAGAACTCACAGTCACCCAGTTCCTAGCCTGTTGCTTTAAGCTCTACACAAAACTTGTTCCAGGCACAGAATATGTAACCAGTTTAACACAGATTCATAGGCTCTGATTAAGAAAGGAAATGCTACTTCCAATAGACACTAGTTTAAAGACTGTACCTGTGAATCTCACTCGGGGAGATAATACACTAGCTGGACGCCCGTGCTTCACTACAAAACTATGTGATCAGGCGTGATAAATGGAGACTTAAAGCATGAAACTTAATGTAGAATGTAACTCCATAGCATCAGGGCGTGTTAATATAAGGCAACTGGCAGTTGAAACAAAGGGGGAGGGGGAGTAGAATATCCCAGCCCATGGGCTGGATGAGTCATGCGCTGGCCATGCCGATGCCCGGTTTAGTGAAGGGGTAGCATCAGAGTGTGTGAATATAAGTCAACTGGCAGTTGGGACAGAGTTCCTTTCAGGTGGGGAGGGGGAGTAGAATGTCTAACTCCTTAGCATCAGAGCATGTGAATATAATACTGTATTTGAAATACTAATGATCTGACGGTCATTTCTTAGCGAGCACCTAGAAGGCAAGAGGAAAGCACGTAGCAAATTTCAAGTCTGTAAGCTTCTACAAAGTTCTGGAGATTTCGTGGTGAGTGAGTGGTATTTGGCTCTTATATAGAGAGATTAATTGTTGTGTTCCTTCCTTACTGTGGGTCAGTATCATGTAGGGATTGAAGGGTGGCTAAATTTTTGACTTTGCACCAAGCTTTCCTGCATATTCAGTTGAAACATCTAGAGGTTTTCTTCGGTTTGGGAAAGAATTGAATTTCGAGCTCAAGATTACGGCCAAGGAGAGAATGGTTGCTCTGTTAACTTAACAAATTTCTTCTGACAAGACCATCTTCGTGTTGAAAAGAAAATATTGAAAGAAAAGCAACGGTCCCTATGCCATGCCAGGCATGCATTTGTTAAATATATCTCTCTGTCATGATGTTTTAAAATATCTTTGATTAATAAAATATGAGTCCAGATCCTCACAGCTTGCTCATTAAGTAAAGGCCAAGCTGTAAGATTTAATCCCTAGCTGTGCAATAATTAACGTAGCAGCACAAATGCCACATAGGGTGGCCATTGAATGTTCTCTCCAGTTGGTGGGGGGTGTCCAGCTTATCAAGTTTTCTCCCACCCCACCCCCAATCCAAAGTGACAAATTCAGTTGGCTTCGTGAAAGGCAAGTTGTGTACTTGTGTCTTTTAGCAGCTGGAAGCAACCCCTAGAGGAAGCCTTCCAGATTTGGAAGATTGAATCCTTGTAAATCTCTGGGGAAATTGAGCTCTTGATGATCCTGCTAAATTAATTTTAGAACTTTTATTTTCTCCTCTTTTAAAGACAGGGCCAATATTCCTTAAACATGGGAGGCTGTTGTCCTGACAATGGCTGATCTTCTCCAGGTTTGCTCACCTCTTCACATCTCCCTTTTTGCCCATGGCAATCAGGCCAAATTTTGAGAATGGATTTTCCTCTTTGAAATTCCAATGTTCTGCAAGAAGGAAAGATGAAGGGGATGGGTTTAAAACCAAGTTGTTTCCTTCTCTTGCTTGATTTGGATCTGGTTGCCGTGCCAACCTTTTCAGATTCACAGGTGGAATTTTCACTCAATTTCTTCTTCTTCTTCTTCTTCTTCTTCTTCTTCTTCTTCTTCTTCTTCTTCTTCTTCTTCTTCTTCTTCTTCCTCTTCCTCTTCCTCTTCCTCTTCCTCTTCCTCTTCCTCTCCTCTCCTCCTTCTCCTTCTCCTTCTCCTTCTCCTTCTCCTTCTCCTTCTCCTTCTCCTTCTCCTTCTCCTTCTCCTTCTTCTTCTTCTTCTCCAACACGAACGCCAACACCAACCTTGTATGGGTGTCTGCTTCATCTGGTCTCACAGAAGCTTAAATTTCATTCTCCCCCAGGTTTCTTGATGTCTGTAGGAAACATCTCCTTGTAGAAGATTAAAAAGCAAAAAGTAAGAGGGACATGGACTTCAGTTAATATTTTTATATAAAAATGCATTTCCCCCATCTAGCACCCCAACGATTTTGGGGTGACATAAGATTCTATTTCTCTACTGTAATGTCCAGCACTATCAAATGTTGCGAGTGGCTGAACATCTTTAGAACAATGATCAGATAAAAAGAAGGAAGTTGACCAACAAGCTTGCCTTTGGGTAGAAGAGTGGATGTCCACCCTTATATATTTCCTTATCATTTACTATAGTTTTGTCGTCTTTATGGGAAAATGTATTACGAAATAGAAAGAAAAAGTCAGTTTATTGTCTTTGAGAGATTTCCCTATTTCAATTCCTGCACGGAAGAAGGGATATGAAAAGTGTGCTTCCTACTCTACTCAAAAATAAAAAATGTGTGCCCTTTGCATGCTATCTAATTAATATCAACTCGTAAGTTAACCCAGTTCAGCATCTATCAAGTGTTTAAAACTTAAAGGACTTTCTCAATAATAAGTATAGTTATTAATTTGTCAAGCTGAGATTGTGCTTTTGTTGCAAGGTAGAAAGCTATGGAAATGTCAGGAAAGTTGACTTTAAAAAACCGCCAAAAGAGATAGCTTTGTGGTAATATATCTCTTCTATGTGTTTTATATACCCTTTGGGGATGTAGTTCTGCAGATAAGAAAGAGCCCACTCCCTTCCCATTAGAAGGATATATATGAAGTAGAGGAGGACACCTCCAATTTTTCATTTTGGATTGCTGTCAGCTTCCCACTTACTCTACTCTTAATCAGTTTCATTAAATAGATTGGATTAGCAGTGGAAGGAATCCCTTGGGGTACAATTGCAGCCCAGGGTAACTGAAGGGAACCAGACTGACATATTTAATTTAGTCTTTGGCCCTTGAAATCCCCAGATTCTTGAGGACGTGTAAGATGAGAAGGCAAAGGGACATCTGTATGGAATTGTTCACTTTTAGACGTGTTACTGCAGGTAGGAATATCTGGCTAGTTTATGCCTTCAATGCAAAACCAGAGAACGGATTAATTTAGCAACTAGGTTTCATGTCTAAAGCAGGAATAGAATAGAATAGAATAGAATAGAATAGAATAGAATAGAATAGAATAGAATAGAACAGAACAGAACAGAACAGAACAGAACAGAACAGAACAGAACAGAACAGAACAGAACAGAACAACACAGTTGGAAGGAACCTTGGAGGTCTTCTTGTCCAACCCCCTGCTTAGGCAGGAAACCCTACACCACCTCAGACAAATGGTTATCCAACATCTTCTTAAAAACTTCCAGTGTTGGAGCATTCACAACTTCTGGAGACAAGTTGTTCCACTGATTAATTGTTCTCACTGTCAGGAAATTTCTCCTTAGTTCCAAGTTGCTTCTCTCCTTGATTAGTTTCTACCCATTGCTTCTTGTCCTGCCTTCAGGTGCTTTGAAGAATAGCACTCACTAGGCTAGAACTCACCGTCTTCTGGTGATTGGCTCAAAGTCACTCAACCATCTTTCACACCTAAGAAAGCACTAGAATTCACCATCTCCAGATGATTGCTCCAAAGTCTCCCTGCCTGCTTTCATGCCTAAGGTGGGACTAGAACTCACCGTGTCCTGGTGATTGGTCCAAAGTCACTCTTTCACACCTAAGGAAGGAGTAGAACTCATTATCTCCATGTGATTGGTCCAAAGTCACCTAGCTGGCTTTCATGGCTAAGGCGGGAGTAGAACTCCCAGTCTCCTGGTTTCTAGCCTGGTGTCTTAACCACTAGACCTCACTCGCTTTCCCTATGAAGGATGTTGATTTCCCTAAGAAATACAATTATGTATCACCCATCCTAACTAAGGAACTAACAAGGAAAGATTGAAACGAGGTCCAGACAGAAGAAGAACCTCAATGGCTTCAAAATCTAAGGGACTGGTTTGGACAAAACTCAACAGCACTTTTTCGTGCGGTTGTTGATAAAATAGGATCGCCAACATGATTGCCAACATCCAATGACGGATATGGCAGGAGGAGGAGGAGGAGGAGGTGGTGGAAGAGGAAGAAGAAGAAGACTAACTAAGGATGGAGGCTGATGGAAGGAAGGCATAGCTTAAATGATGGAAGTTACCACAGGGGGTGATGAAATTGAAACAGATGTTTATTCTGTCTGGATTCATGAGCGTCCCAAACACATCTGGATAGATGCTCTCAGAAACGGCATGCTGGTCCCTTGGATCGGTCTCTCAATGTGTATCCTAGATAGCCTTGAAGGGGTCCACCTGCTGGACTGTTTGATGGTACTTTAACCACAGCACTTCCTGCCAGGAACTCTGATTGCAGAAAAGTCTCGCTCTTCTAAGAGCCCGGTGGCTCTGAATCTCAGATAGGCAGTTTGTTTATTTCCTTCGTGACTATTTTTACCCTTCGCATATCAAATGCTCTGTTCTCAGGCTATCATTAAAGAACAAACTCCAATCGGTTGCCGTGTTGATGCTCTTTTATTAGGACATGTTTTAATTTGCATCTTTAAAAAGAAAGAAAGAATCTAATTGTGGAACAGAGCTATTTAAAATGCAGATGGTTTCTCAGCCATCATACATAAAGGGGCAGGGGAATAAAACTGGTTGGATGGTTGAGCTGAGCCCTCCCTTGGCTTTTAACAGCCGGCACTTTCTGGATGTCACTGGTTCCTTGTGTTTTGATAGCCTGGCACCACATTTTTCAGGTTCCCCCTAAGTCCGGGTATGTCATCGCTGCTATTTAAAAGAGAAATTTAAGAGATCTGAACCTTTGGAAGAGTTGGTGAACCAACTCAACAGAAGATCTTAGGAAAAGCTAAATAGAATAGAATAGAATAGAATTTTTTATTGGCCAAGTGTGATTGGACACACAAGGAATTTGTCTTGGTGCATATGCTCTCAGTGTACATAAAAGAAAAGATACGTTCATCAAGGTACAACATTTACAACACAAATGATGGTCAATATATCAATATAAATCATAAGGATTGCCAGCAACAAAGTTACAGTCATACAGTCATAAGTGGAAAGAGATTGGTGATGGGAACTATGAGAAGATTAATAGTAGTGCAGATTTAGTAAATAGTTTGACAGTGTTGAGGGAATTATTTGTTTAGCAGAGTGATGGCCTTCGGGAAAAAACTGTTCTTGTGTCTAGTTGTTCTGGTGTGCAGTGCTCTATAGCGTCGTTTTGAGGGTAGGAGTTGAAACAGTTTATGTCCAGGATGTGAGGGGTCTGTAAATATTTTCACGGCCCTCTTCTTGATTCGTGCAGTATACAGGTCCTCAATGGAAGGCAGGTTGGTAGCAATTATTTTTTCTGCAGTTCTAATTATCCTTTGAAGTCTGTGTTTCTGTCTTGTTGGGTTGCAGAACCGAACCAGACAGTTATAGAGGTGCAAATGACAGACTCAATAATTCCTCTGTAGAACTGAATCAGCAGCTCCTTGGGCAGTTTGAGCTTTCTGAGTTGGCGCAGAAAGAACATTCTTTGTTGTCCTTTTTTGATGATGTTTTTGATGTTAGCTGTCCATTTTAGATCTTGCGATATGATAGAACCTAAAAATTTGAAGGTTTCTACTGTTGATACTGTGTTGTCAAATATTGTGAGAGGTGGAAGTATGGAAGGGTGTCTCCTAAAGTCTACCACCATTTCTACAGTTTCGAGCGTGTTCAGTTCCAGATTGTTTTGCCTCATTAGAAGCTGGATGGAGAGGATAAAGACACTCCCAAGGTTAGAGAAAAGACAGGGACGTCAACAAACCCTCAACAGCAATAGACGGGCAAATTAGCAATAAAAGAGAATATTTGTAGCTTGAGGGTTGCATTATGAGGTTCTTAGTGCTCTTCGAACTTGGTTATTTGCTTGCAGGTATTTCATTACCTGACTAGGTAACATCAGTGCTAGAAGGGAATGTAATATGCAGAGAGAAGGAGGGAGGAAGAGCGGGAGGAGGAGGAAAATGAGGAGGGGGATTGTGGGGTCCTTGGTGCTCTCTGAGCTGGGTTATTTGTTTGAAGATGTTTCATGACCCAACTAGATAACATCAACAATGCACTGATGAAACATCTGCAAGCTCAGAGAGCACCAAGGACCCCCACAGTGGCAAATTATTCAGAGAGGGAGGTGAAAGGAAAGAACACCACACGGTGTTTTTTTTTTGGTTCAACTCTCAAGACGTCTGCACATTTTGGTGTGGTTCGACTTCGACCCAATGCTGCCTTTGTTCTTTGTTGACTTGGCTTCCCCCCCTCCCCCCCCCCTGATATTTTAAGGTCTCTGGCATTTACATAATTTTCCCCCTCCCGCTTGGCCTCAGTTTTTTGGTTCGTTTTTGTGTTTTTAACTAGGCAACCAAATACTTTTTATTTTTATTTTATTTATTTGTCACAACAGTATATATAAGCATAAGCATGAAATAACTATACGAATTACAATCTATACAATCAAAGGGAACATTAGGACAGGAACAGTAGGCACACTGGTGCTCTTATGCACACCCCTTATACAACGAAGAGGAATGACGTGTGAACTAAATAAAACATTAAAAAAGAGATGCTTCACTCCAGGCGATACAGAATCTTACTTCAGAAACAACAGTGGGTTAAATTTTACTGACTTGTTCTTTCTTCCTGCGTTGAATTTCTTTTCTTTTTCTTTTCTTTTTTGGCTTACGGTGGCCCTGAAAGATTTTTATTACTCTTGCTGTGTTGTTTTAAATTGCATTTATTTTCCATGCCGGGAAGAGCTGCTGGCTTGGCTTTCCCCCCACAAAAAGACACACAACTCACTTAAAAAGGCAACTTGTTCTATTTAATTTTTTTCCCTAAAAAACATTTGTTCTATCCTGCGGTGGTTTTTATTTTATTATTATTATTTGGGGGGTATTTTGCATTCTTCCCGTCAGAGATCACAGGATATTAGCTAGTTGTAACAGTTCAGTGGACTATTTCTTATTAAGCAGCAACTCTGGAAGGCAGAAACAGGAAAGGAGGGAGGGAGGGAGAGGGGGGAGATTACATTTTTGATGAATTGCCATATCTCACGGGATGCTTTATTAAAGATAGATATCTCAGAGAAGATGTGGAAGGCATGAATGGTTCTTGGGAGATTCTGTCTGAGATTTTTTTTTGTACAGGTAGTCCTCGACTTAGGACCACAATTGGAATCAGAATTTCTAAGCAAGGCAATTAAGCGAGTCATGCCTTTTGCCATGGTCATTAAGTGAATCATTGCGCTTGTTAAAGGAATCACTTTAGGGCCAATGACCAGGAGACCGCGAGTCCTAGTCTCGTCCCACTTAGCCATGAAACCAGGAGGCAGTGGGTTCAAGTCTCGTTTTAGGCATGAAAGCAGGCTGGGTGACTTTTGGCTAATCACTAGGAGACTGGGAATTCTAGTCCTGCCTTAGTTTTGAAAGCCAGCTGGGTGACTTTGGGCCCATCACTAGGAGACGGTGAATTCTAGTCCTGCCTTAGCCTTGAAAGCTGGCTAGGTGACTTTGTGCCAATCACCAGGTTACGGGGAGTTGTCATCTTGCATTAACTTGAAAGCTGGCTGGGTGACTTTGGGGTCAGTCCAACCCACCTCACAGAGTTGTTGTTGTGAGGAAAATAGGAGGAGGAAGGCATGTTGAATATCAATTGTGTTGTAAATGTTGTACCTTGATGAACATATCTTTTCTTTTATGTACACTGAGAGCATATGCACCAAGACAAATTCCTTGTGTGTCCAATCACACTTGGCCAATAAAATTCTATTCTATTCTATTTTATTCTATTCTACATCGCCTTGAGTTATTGGTAAAAATAATAAAGGTGAGATACAAATAAATAAATGAATAAAACCCTCCATTTCTTTACGTGACATTTTCCCTTCTCATCCCAGCACCATCCAACCTAACGGCAACATTTGAACAAAATACCATTGCAATGCCTGAATCCCTCTTTGCTTTCCTTGCAGGAAAATGAACGGAAAAATGTTGGGGATGGAAAGGATCCTTTGAACTTCCAATATGCAAGCGTATCATCCAAGGTATTACAGTACATCCAGGGAATTTGCCAGATGAGGCTTTCAGTTAAAGGAAGGGCTGCCCCTTAAAATCAGAGGAAAAAATTCTTTGAATTGGCTTAAGGCTGCAACCAAAACCTGAAGTTTTGGAAAGGTGACGGCACATTGCATTGTTCTCTTCTTCTTGGTTGGTGAATTTAATTCTGTGATGCCCATGTGATGCCAGGCTCATCTTTCACCACCAAATGTCACTGCCAGAGCCAAATGCTGGAGCTTTAGCAATAGCAATAGCACTTAGACTTATATACCACTTCACAGTGCTTTACAACCCACTCTAAGCGGTTTACAGAGTGCCCCCAACAATTTGGGTCCTTGTTTTACCCACCTCAGAAGGATGGAAGGCTGAGTCAACCTTGGGCCTGGTGGGATTTGAACTGCCAAACTGCTGTAGCCAGTAGTCAGCAGAAGTAGCCTGCAGTACTACATTCTAACCACTGTGCCACCTTGGCTCTTATCAAGCATCCTTGGACCAATGTCTATCTGGATCTCTTTTGTTCCTCATTTGTTGGGTCCTCGCTGCTTTCTGAGCTTGGTTGTTTTCTTGCCGATGTTTCAGTACCCAACTGGGTAACATCATCAGTGCTAGAAGGGAGGAGGAGGAGGAGGACTGTGAGGTCCTTGATGCTATCTGAGATTCGTTGTTTTCTTGCAAAATTGTTTCATTGCCAACTTAGATAATATCTTCAGTGCTAGAAAGGAGTGGGGTTTGCTGACAGCAGGAGGAGGAGGAGGAGGAGGCCCATGGGTCTGGGTGCTCTTCGACCTTGGTGGTTGTTTCATTACCAAACTAGGTAATATCATCAGTGCTAGAAGGGAGTGAGAGTTTGTGGAATAGAGGAAAGGGAGAGAGGAGAAGGAGGAAGAGGAGGAGGAGGATTGTGGGGTCCTTGCTGCTTTCTGAGGGTGGTTGTTTTCTTGCAGTTGTTTCATTACCCAACTAGGTAACATCATCAGGGATAGAAGGGAGTGGGGTCTGCTCTCTGTTTCTATACAACTGGCTTGCCCTGTCGGTGTTGGTGGGACTGTTCTTGGCGGCTCCTTGATTATTGCTGTTTATGTTTGATTGTTTCCCTGAGATGGTAGTTCCTTGACTTTGGGGTGTTGTCTTTTGTGACTCTCTCACATTAAAATCAATCCAACTACTAGAATGGTTGAACTCCAGAACTTCTCATGTCTTCTATAGTTGGGGGATAAATAATAGAAGGAATCTCACTCAGAAACAATTGTTCACCTTCTGTTAACAAGAATGTGAGCATGGAAAGTGGTTTTTACCCTCATTTTCCCCCCCCCTTCCTGTTTGCATTCTAGGTGTAAAACAACGATGACCAGCTCAGAGAAGTCCTTGCTGTAGTAACCAAAGAACGAGATTTGGCTCTCTGGGGGAAACACCAGATCCAAGCCAAACTGGAGAACTTAGAGCAAGTCCTAAAGGTAGGGTTGATCTTGCTACCAGAAGCTTTGGAACCTCATAGAACAGGGGTCTCCAACCTTGGTCCCTTTAAGACTTGTGGACTTCAACTCCCAGAGTCCCTCAGCCAGCAAAGCTGGCTGAGGAACTCTGGGAGTTGAAGTCCACAAGTCTTAAAGGGACTAAGGTTGGAGAGCCCTGTCATAGAAGGAAGTACAGGCAATCCTCAACTTACAATCATCCAGTTAATGACCGGTCAAAGTTACAACAGCACTGAAATAAAGGCAACCCATCCTTGCACTTCAAACCATTGCAGCCTCCTCACAATCATGTGATCAAAATTCAGGCATTTGTCAACCACGTATACTTATGAGGGGGCATGATGGCTCGGCTGTTAAAGACGCTGAGCTTGTCAGCTGGAAAGGGTTTGAGATCTAAGCACCATGTGATGGGGTGAGCTCCCGTTCCTTGCTCCAGCTCCTGCTCACCTAGCCGTTCAAAAGCTTGTGAATGTGAGTAGATGAATAGGTACCACTTTGGTGGGAAGGTATCAGTGTTTCATGAGCCTTGATGTATAGCCACACTGGCCACATCACATGGAAAGGATCTTTGGGCAATGCTGGCTCAATCAGCCAAGAAACGGAGCTGAGCATCATCCCCTAAACCAGTGGTTCTCAACCTTTATAGTGCTGCGACCCCTTTAATACAATTCCCCATGATGTGGCGACCCCTTTAATACAATTCCCCACGATGTGGCGACCCCTTTAATACAATTCCCCACGATGTGGTGACCCCTTTAATACAATTCCCCAAGATGTGGCGACCCCAACCATAAAATTATTTTTGTTTTGAATTTATTGTGCCTGAAGCCGTATTGGCTAGCGATTTGAACTGCTTGCGATTGCCTTGAGGACGGAGGCATTAAAGCGAGACTCCTCCCCTATTAAGTTTATGGCACCTGAAGCCAGATTAGATTACCGATTGGGAGTGATTGCAGCTGGCTTGAGAGGGAGACATCAGAACAAAGATTTCTCTCTTTTTTAATTCATCGCGCCTGAAGCCAAATTCGGCTAGCGATTTGAAGAGCCTGCAGCTGGCTTGTGGAGTCAACCATTGGAGCAGGATTCTTCAACTCGCAAGTATACTTCCCATATTTCCGATGGTCTTAGGCGACCCCTGGCAAATCGTCATACGACCCCCAACAGGGTCCCGACCCGCAGGTTGAGAACCGGTGCCCTAAACTCAGACACAACTGGATAGAGGAAACCTTGACTTTTACTTATATATTTATGATGGTTGCAGTGTCCTGGGGTCACATGATCACCATTTGAGACTGTCCAGTCCCTGTCCGAACACTGCCATTCTGAAGGGGAGTGAGGGGAGGCTTCATGGACTGAAGGCTTTGCATACTTTGGCTTTTGCTCTTACCTCTTGGGAGTGTTTTATGGAGATTCTCAGTCATCCAGGTCATGGTTGTCCCAAAGGTGCTTTTTCAAGGGGCAACTGGACTTCCTGGTTTTTTCTTTGAAGACATTTCGTTTCTCATCCAGAGAGAGCTGAAGAAGCTTTTTGGATGAGAAGTGAAAAATCTTCAAAGAAAAACCAGAAAGTCCAGTTGCCCCTTGAAAAAAGCACCTTTGGGACAACTGCTTGGGGATTAAAGAGGGGGAATGGGCAGTGGTGGGATTCAAATAATTTAACAACCAGTTCTCTGCCCTAATGATTTCTTCCAACAACCAGTTCACCAAACTGCTCAGAAAGTTAACAACCGGTTCTCCCGAAGTGGTGCGAACTGGCTGAATCCCACCACTGGGAATGGGCCATCTTCACAGACTCTCCCTCTCAGCCGGTCCCAGCCTGTTACTCAAGGTCTTGGTGTCCTGAGGAAGCCCTGTTATCACCATCCTGTCTCGGAATTCTCAAAACATCTTGGCGGCATCCTACTGGCCACCGCTGGACTTTGGGTCTTTGGCTGGGGGTTGAAGGGAAAAATTAGCCTAACGCTTCGCGCACAGTTTTCAGACTCCTCCTAACTTCTCTGCAATCCCTTTCTCCCAGTAAAAGCGCCTTTTGAAATTCCAATTGTTTCAAGAGTCATATTTTCCTGAGACGATAGCGTTGGCAGGTCCTTACAGAGATCAGCAAAATCAAGGTTAGACACCAGATTCGCTCAACAACCGTTTGATTCACTTAACAATCAGAGTGATTTACTTGACAAATGCATCAAATCACAAAATCAAGCATGCCTCTGATGACATTTCCAAAATTCAGCTGATTATCTTTAAACATTTTTGCCAATCCCAAAATACCTTAACATATATGTGGTGGACATGGATAGAAGCTAAAAAATATTGGACAAAAATTGGTATGTGGTTGGAGAAGATGATACAACAACATATCAATTTCAAACCTGAATTATTCTTGTTGGGGATTTTACCAGAAACTTATAGTAAAGAAAATGTATATTTAATTATTCATGTAATAGCTGCAGCTAGAATTGTATTTGCACAAAATTGGAAAAGTGAAGAGATCCCTATGGACTGTGTGATACGTGATTAAGAAAATATTAGAATGTGCAGAAATGAATAGATTAACACTTGCAATTAAAGAAAAGGAAGAATCTGATTATTATAGTATATGGGGATTATTTTATCAATGGTTAGAGAATAAAGATGAAAATTAGAAATAAAAGTAGAGGAGTGAAATATGGTAAATGTATTAACAAATTTATATAATTAAGAAGAGGATTGTTATAATAGTAGATATGTTATGTATTACTATTAATTTAAGAATAGATAAAATAATGAACATAGCTTTAAATTTTAATTGTTGTTGCACAAAATATTTGTACCCAGATCATGAAGTGTTTAATGAAAGATGAAAGTTTGCATCAAAGCAAAATATTAAAAAAACCAAAATCAAGCACATCTCTAACTCTGAAGGGCCCTAACCCTTAACAACCAACTTGCTTAGCGATGGAAATTCTGCTTGTAAGTCGTAGACTCCCTACGGCTTGCTAGCTTCATCCACAGTGGTTGTCTTCCTTCCTCTCCCCAGCATATGCGAGAGGCTGCTGAACGGCGGCAACAGCTGGAACTAGAGCATGAACAGGCCTTGGCTATTCTCAACTCAAAACAGAAGGAAATTGAACTGTTGCAACAGGTAAGAGAAGAGGCGGGCGGACCCAGGGGTGGGATTCAGAAATTTTAACAACCAGATCTCTGCCCAGTTGCTGGGTGGGTGTGACCATGATGGACGTGGCCTATTTTGCCTCCTGCACAACGGCGGGGGGGGTGTTTTCTGGGGGCCTGGGCTCCAGAGGTTTTCCTCAAGCCTCTGGGAGGATGAAAACGGCGTCCGCCGGGCTTCGGAGGCCCTCCGGAGGCTGGAAACAGGTCCATTTCTGGACTTCCGGGACGCCCATTTTTAATATCACCCCTGGGCAGACCCCAGTAGCCAATGGAAGGGTAGAAATTGCTGCAGTGAATTTCTGCAGAGAAGTTTCGGCTCTCCCTCTCCCTCCTTCTCTCTCTCTCTCTCTCTCTCTCTCTCTCTCTCTCTCTCTCTCTCTCTCTCTCTCTGTGCTTTATGAAATTGTCCACTTGCAGGCCAGTAAATTTAATAACCGTCTTTTCTCGTTGCTCCTTACAATGTGATCGGAACAATTATCCAATTACAGGATATATGAAACGTCTCTCCTGGCCAGTTCTTCGTAGCCAACTCCCAAAACCAGACAGAACCTTAATAATGTCCTTCAAGAGGAAATGGATACTGATAAGGTGATCCAATAAGGATAACCATGTTGGTCAAGAACCCAAGATTGCTGTCTATTTCTCTCTCTCTCTGTCTATTTCTCTGTCTTTCTCCTTTCATTATGACAGGCTCGAATTTTGAAAAGATGTATTATTATGGAAATCTGTGAGACGAGATAAGATAGTCGTTTCTTATTAGGTTGCAAAGGACATTTCATATTGCAAACCTCAAACCTCAAACTTCTCACCTCTATGGATCTGACTGCCTAATTCAGTATATAGTTTGGCATACAGATCGAGTCAGGGATGGGCTTCAAAAATTTTAGCAAGGGGTTCTTTGCTCAGTGGCTGGGTGGGCGTGGCCATGGTGGGCGCAGCCTAGTCGGCCTCCTGCACCACGGCAGGGTGGGGCATTTTTGCCCTCTCCGGTCTCTGGAGGTTTTCCTTGAGCCTCCAGGATGGTGAAAATGGCCTCCCCAGGCTCCAGAGGCCCTCTGGAGGCTGGAAACGGGTGCGTTTCTGGCCTTCCTGAACTTCCGGTAGGCCTGTTTTTCACTCTCCATGCATGCCCTGCACTTACCTGCATCCAAAATGGGCCGTGTGGGGACTCCTGGGAGGGGAGGGACAGGTTGGGTGGTGTTCTGTCCTCCTTCGCCTCCGTCCGAGTGATGGCTTAATTAGCCAGCACTATCAGCTCTGGCAGCAGAATAACCAGCGTCTGCCAAGTTCTCTGATATCTCCCTCGACGCTGGTGAGTCACTTCAGCTCTTAGTTAATCAGTTGATTTGCCGGCTACAAAATGACACAGCAGTGCTCACTGCCTTTATATCCTGTGGGTGTGGCTCCATGACTCTGCACCCCTGCTTCTGTTGTTCCCTCCTCACCTGCCTACGAAACCTAGGGTCCAACCAAGCCTGATTGCCATCAGCCGGGTCTGAAGGCGTGGCCTGGGGGGGGAAAGAGTCAGGGGGAAGAGGCCTCCTTATCTCTTCCACCTAGCCTGCTTCTGGCTCCTGGAGCTGAGCCAGAGGTAAGTCCTGATGGCCCTTCCCCCTCACTTTCCAAGTCACTTTCTGGCAGCAGGCCTGGCTCCCAGTCACTTTCTGGCAGGAGGCCCGGCACGGGGGGCGCAGACACAACAGGTGGAGCCAACCAGGAGTGGGATTTGGGGGTTCTCTAAACTGCACAGAATCTTAGCTAGACTTTCTCCCAAACTTCTTTGAACCCCAGCAGCCCATCTCTGGATCAAGTAATCCAAGATCCAGGGGCCGGTCTTGAGGTCGTAGAGAGCAGATGTGTCAGCTTTGGAATGTGTCAGCTTTGGAAGCCATATTAGGCCGAAGGCTTCCATACACTGTCACAATTCTCCGCTGTGGGAAAAGAGGGGAGGAGGGTGGTAGTGCAAGGGATGATTAGACATAACAACATATTTTCCTGCAGGTCAAGGTCAGGCTGGGTTCGCATCTGGAGAAGGAGTGGTTGGAGTGATGCTTCAACACGGGAGGGTTGGGGATTGGAGAATGTGACCGGCAGTAGGGTCATGAGGGTGGAGATTTTGGGGTTTGTATGACTGAGGGACGAACTGGAAACCCCAGTTTCGGTTTAAAGTCAGCATTTCAGAAAACCCCTCCTGTAGAAAAGACTCTGAAACCAGCATCTTTCAAAGTTCTTTTACTAGCATAGGTAAACTGGTACAGTTGGATGAAAACCAAAACTGGGGTTTCCGGTTCATCCCTCAGTGGGACATCACTTCTATATGCCAACACACACACACACACACACACACACACACACACACACACACACACAGATTAAACTTTGTCAAAAAAAATCCCTCCTGCCCTCCAATTTCCAGAAAGTTTCTCTCTTTTTCAGAAAAAAAAACTTTCTGTTTTTTGCTCTCATTTTCAGATGCATTTAAAGGTTGTCCTCATTCATTTAGTGAACAACCATTCATTTAGTGAGCTTTCAGTTGGCCACGTAACTGTTCAGTTACAGCGGCCCTGAAAAAAGTAACTTACAACCAGTCCTTGCACTTATGACCATTACAGCATCCAAGTACCTGATTTTGGCAAAAAAAAAAAAAAGGTCATAAAATCAGGTCATAAAATAACCTCCTTGCGTGGCCATGGAAATTAGAGTTCCAAACTTGTTCGTAAGTCAAAGACTACCATCTGTTTGAAGGCGTTTGGGGGGAACTTCTTTTATGGGGAAAGACGCTGGACTTATTTCTTTTCTCTTTGATTCCCCCCCCCCCCAAAAAAAATATCCAAACGAGAAACATCATGTAGAATTTTCTTCTGATTTTTTTCCCCCTTTAAATCAGGGATCTCCAACCTTGGCAACTTTAAGACTTGTGGAATTTCTGGAGGTTGAAGTCCACAAGTCTTAAAAGTTTCCAAGGTTGGAGATCCCTGATTTAAATCAACCCACTTCCGAGCTCAGGTGAATGTTTAAGGGACTTGTTTCATCCGTTAATTCTCCTAAAAATACCTCTTTGCCAAAACAAATCTGGTCCAAGATTCTTTGATATTTATGACAGATGATGACTGCCAAATTCCTGAAAATTGCTCCCTTCATCTGAGCATTAGGAAAAGCGTTCAAAACTCAGCCTGGAGGATACCACAAACAATGGCATCATGGAGATCCTCAGTCATCCAGGACATGGCTGCCCCAAAGGTCCTTTTTTCAAGAGGCAACTGGACTTTCTTGTTTTTCTTTGAAGACGTTTCGCTTCTCATCCAAGAAGCTTCTTCAGCTCTGACCTGATGGTGGGGAATGGAAGGATTTATGCTCCTTGCAGACAGCTGGTCACTTGCATGGGTTTGAGTACAATGCAGTGAGCCATGTGTAGAGCCATGTTGGGGAAATAAAACAACCACTTCATAAACACATGGCACAACATAGGAGAACAAATCCATCCGGACTAGATTCAGCAGTCCATCTGCATTTAAAAGACCAAGCCCACATTTTTGAAGACAGCAAAATCCACATTTTGGACAGAGAGAACCGCTGGTTTGAAAGAGGGGTCAAAGAAGCCATCTATGTCAAAATTAAACAACCCTCTCTCAACAGAGGGGGAGGGATACGATATCATCTATCTCCAACCTACAACACAGTCCTTTCAGCAGTTCCAAGAAGGCTCCACATCCATTTGCACCACTCAGGTGACCGTGAGGATACAGATAAACCTCCAAGTGGCCTCAATGACCCCCTAAAAGGATGCAAATGACCAGCTGTCTGCAAGGAATCAAAATCCTTCCATTCCCCACCATCCAGTCAGAGCTGAAGAAGCTTGTTCTGTCCTCCCTCGCCTCCATCCAAGTGTTGGCTTAATTAGCCGGCACTATCAGCCCTGGCAGCAAAAGAGCGAGCGTATGCCAAGTGGCTCCGTTATCTCCCTCGACGCCAATAAGTCAAACAGTACTTCAGCTCTTAGTTCAGCAGTTAATTTGCCTGCTACGAAGAGACACAGCATCTCTGGCTGCCTTTATATCCTGTGGGGTGTGGCTCCATGACTCAGCACTTCCTAGGCCTGCCCCACCCCTGCTTCTGTTGTTCCCTCCTCTCCTGCCTCCGAAACCTAGGGTTCAACCAAGCCTGATTGCCATCAGCTGGGTCTGAAGGCGTAACCTGGGAGGGGAAAGAGTCAGGGGACGGAGGCCTCGTTATCTCTTCCACCTGGCCTGCTTCTGGCTCCTGGAGCTGAGCCAGGGAAGCCGGTGCTCCCAAGGTAAGTCCTGACGGCCCTTCCCCCTCACTTTCCAAGTCACTTTCTGGCAGGAGGGCCGGCTCTGGGGGCGCAGACACAACAAAGCTTCTTGGATGAGAAGTGAAACTTCTTCAAAGAAAAAACCAGAAAGTCCAGTTATGCCTCTTGAAAAAAAAGTACCTTTGGGATGGTGTCATTTCTACAAAATTTATTGCAGAGCAAAATAAGTTATCATTCATAAGTTATCCTTCTCTTTTTCTTTCTTTTTAAGGCTCAGGTTGAGGCAAAGAAAGAACATGAGGGAGCAATCCAGCTGCTAGAGGTAAGGCCAGTCTTTATTTTCTTCACCACTTGGAGAGGCACGTAACCTCTGTATTATTAAGTACAGGTAGTCCTTGACATACAACAGTCCATTTAGTGACCGTTCACTAAAGTTACAACAGCATGGGAAAAAGTGACTTCTGACCGTTTTTCACACTTGTGACTCTTTTTTTTTTTTGTTTACATTTATATCCCGCCCTTCTCCGAAGACTCAGGGCGGCTTACAGTGTATAAGGCAATAGTCTCATTCTATTTGTATATTTTTTACAAAGTCAACTTATTGCCCCCCCAACAATCTGGGTCCTCATTTTACCTACCTTATAAAGGATGGAAGGCTGAGTCAACCTTGGGCCGGGCTTGAACCTGCAGTAATTGCAGGCTGCTGTGTTCTAATAACAGGCTTCTTAACAGCCTGAGCTATCCCTTGCAGTGTCGCTGTGATCATGTGATCAAAATTCAGATGCTTTGGCCGCTGACTCATATTTATGACAGTCGCAGTGTCCAGAGGGGTCACGTGATCCCCTTTTGCAACCTTCTGATGAGCAAAGTCAACGGGGAAGCCAGATTCATTGAACAACCTGGTGACTCACTTAACAATTGCTGGCATTCACCTAACAAACATGGCAAGATATATTATGGATTGGAAGAAAAGTATCTTCTTTGTCTTTGGAAGGGGAGTGGAGGTTTTAAGCAATGACTATGGATTATGATTTGTGCTAGATTTTAATTTTTGTTGTTAGTTTTATACCCTGTATTCGGTTCTCGGAAGTCCTGGGGGGTGGGGGGAGGAAGGGGAAGGGAGGGAGAGGGGGCAGAAAATGGATTGATAGTTAATGTACAAAGATGATTGAAGATGTATAATTAATGTAAGATCGGACCTGCCTGGCTACTACTTTAGAATGATGGGAAAGAAGGAAGTAGAAGGAGGAAAGAGAAGAGGAGGAGGAGGAAAGGAAGGAAGAGGGGAAGAGGGAGAAGAAAGGAGTAGGGAGGAAAGAGGAGAGGATGTAGATAAGAGGGGAAGGATGGTTATGGAAAGTAGAAAAAGGTAGAGAAGGAGAGTAAAAGGAAAAGGAAGGGGGTGGTGACCGGGCAGATCCGATTAATTGTATATGATGGTACATTAAATATGTTATTGGATATGTTATTGGATAAGTATGTCAAAATAAAACTTTTTTGAACAAAAAAAGCAAACATGGCAAGTAAAATAGGGCAAAACTCACTTCTCGCTTAACAACAGGAATGTGGGGCTCCGTTGTGATTGTTAGTCGAGGACTACCTGTACAATTAATCAACTGCTAAAGGAATCGACCAAGCGTGCTGTGTATTTGTGAGATTTCGCCAAGGTGGGACCGTAACAAAGAATGTGAAGCAAAATTAATTAATGTGCGTAAATCCTCCTAACAATGATCAGAAGGTATTAAGCGCTAAATCATTCTGCTTGCTTCCAATCCGTTCTGAAGGGACACAGAGCCCCCAAAGTGGAAGAGATAAAAGCAACCGAAGAATATTGTTCAAAAAAAAAAAAAAAGAATTGAAGGAATTAAACGAGGCTTCCTTTTCAGGTGGAAAGATCTCGAGCTGTTGTAGGAAAAAGATACTTCTAGTCATCCCTTATGATGTCTAAACCCTCATTAGTCGAAGCAATGATTCCTTTATTAGGAGCGCTGGCAAAAATTTCTCTCTCACAGCAGGCTAACAAGTCTGTCCGGCAGGGAGATTAATAGTTGTCTGCCACATCTTCTCATCTTTGCTCCCTGCCTTTTATCCCCAGAGCTATCTTCCGTCCCAAGGACTGGCCCATAGATTTCCACTGCTCTCCTCTCCTCTGCCTTCTGCGTATCCGCGCATCAGGCACTGGACCCAGCTGTTCCTCCTCTTTTTCATCAACCACCTCAAGACCTGGGGGCTGTTGACTCTCCAGCTGAGGGCTGACGGACAGCCCAAGCTCTGCCTCTGTCTCTCTCTATCTCTGC
Source organism: Ahaetulla prasina (assembly GCF_028640845.1). Taxonomy (NCBI): domain Eukaryota; kingdom Metazoa; phylum Chordata; class Lepidosauria; order Squamata; family Colubridae; genus Ahaetulla; species Ahaetulla prasina. The sequence goes on along the minus strand of NC_080553.1, from coordinate 6,138,377 downwards.
CAGCTCCATTCCCTCTTCCCCCTCAAAGATCCCAGGATGCCTTGATGCTGACTCCGACTCCCACGCCTCCTCCTCCTCTGATTTGGCTGCTGGAGGGGCCGGGAGCCGACAGATCACAACACCAATTTTGGAGACCCCTGCTCTAGTTGGGAAGTGATATGGAACTTATCATCTGGCTATGCATTTTTGCATACCTGTTGGAATTGATATGAAGCCTGTCTGAAGGAATTGTCCTTCATACAGATAGTCCTAAAGTTACAGCCACAATTCAGCCCAACTTTTCCGTTTGCTGAGATATTTGTTAAGTGAGTTTTGTCCCCATTTTATGACCTTTCTGTCCACCATTCTTAAGCGAATGACTGCAGTTGGTTACGTTGGTGGTTAAGTGAACCTCATTGCTTGTCAGAAGGTCGCAAAAGGGGGTCACGTGACCCCAGGACACTGTGACCATCGTAAATATGAGCCTGTTGCCAAGTGTCTGAATTTTGATCTTATGTTCATGGGGATGCTGCAAAGGTCATAAGTGTTGTGACTGGTCCTCCCTCCTCTCCTCAGCCGGGCCCCTCCCAACTCCAACTGGGCCTTTTATCAGACTGGAGTCTGATAATGAAGATGAACGGCCTGTCATGCCTCCAGCCCCCGGCCCTGGCCCCATGCCCAGAGAGGATTCCAGGAGTGAAAGGACAAGCCCGATAAACCTAACTCATACAGCATGTGTTCCTTTGGCTCAGCCTTCAGAGCAGGAAGCCAGCCAGGTGCTGGAATTACTCGGGCCTACTCCCTCTGACCCCTCCCTTTCCCAGAAGCTGACAGCAGATCCAGCTGAAGACAATTTAGGGTGGGAGGACCCTCGCTTCCGGAGATCTGAGAGGCGACGCCAGCAGAAGGAGGGGTGGGGCAGGCCTGGATAAATGCTGAGTCATGGAGCCACACCCCACAGCCTATATAAAGGACCTGCTTTTGGCATTCCAACCTTGAGTCAAGCAAAGTCTTATCTAGTTTGCTGATACTGGACCCTATCGCTGAAGTCACAACTTGGACTCCTGCCTGCCCTGATAAACCTTGAAGGAACTTGGCAAGCTGCAAAGGCTTTGTTGCCAAGTTTGTTACGGACTCCCTTTACTCGTTCGTCGGAGTGGGACTGGGACATGACAATAAGTGTGAAAAATGCCATAAGCAGTGGTGGGATTCCAAATCTTTTCCTACCGGTTCTATGAGTGCCCAGCACTCAAAGGCTGCCCTCGGTGTCAGCTCTGGTGAGCTGAGCTGTTGTTTAACTCAACTGAGGCACAGCAATCTGCTCTGCCGTGTGAATCAGCTGAACTAAAAAACAAGCGAATATAGGACAGGGAATGGTGAGGGTGGGAGGGCAGGGCCAGGCAGAGTCGTGAATTGCCGGTTCTCCAAACTACTCAAAATTTCTGCTACCGGTTCGCCCGAACCAGTCCAAACCAGCTGAACTCCACCTCTGGCCGTAAGTCACATTTTCCAGAGCCATTGCAACTTTGAATAGTTGCTCAATAAGTTGTTATAAGTCGAGGAGTACCTGTACCCAGGGAATAAGCAAGTGTTCTGTTTCCCTTCCCCCAATACTCCCAGCAAAGAGTCCGTCAGAGGCCTTCCTTTTTTTTCCCTTTTATTTACATAGATACATGTCCTGGCCACGTCTACCCACGGGCCTGCCAAGTTTCTGGAGATAACGAGGAAATTATAGATAAGGCCAGAATTACTCACGAATATATTCTTCCCTCCATGAAATAGTTAGCTCGCGCCAAATTCATTGCTTTGTCCGAGACAAAAAACCAGGAAGTCCCGCCTCCTATTTATAGTCTCTGCAGATGTCACTGCATGACAATTATGACTTGGCTTTGTCCCAACTCTTCCGCTGCTGCGCACGTCGATCAAGCCTTCGTAATCTTGCGTCCCTCCAAAACTGTTCTTGGGCGTTGCCAAATCAGAAGAAGGCCCGGGAGAATCAGGCCGTGCCGGCCCCTCCCTTTGAGTGGGTGCCAGGGAGGGAGAGGGCTCAAGAGAAACAGGGCTTGCCAGGTCTTCTCCCTCATTTTCTGAATCATCCGAGTCCAGGAGTCTGGGTCCAGGAACCTGGGTCACAACACTATCCCTCACCGCAGGGCCCTTCCCCCGGGGCTGACGATCGGGATGCGGTCGGGCTGGGTTCTGCTCATGGAAGGCCTGCACCAGGTCAGGGGCATGAACGTCGGAGGCATCTACCCAGGAGAAATCAGTCCCGTATCCCTTCCACGCGATCAAATATTGGAAACGACCCTTTAGCCAGCGAGAGTCTCGTACGCTGTGGACTTCGTATTCCTCCGACCCGTCCTCGGCGACAGTGACGGGTGCTGTTGGGCACCGAAGGGGACTCGGTGTGGCCTCAGGAACCAGAAGGGACCGGTGAAAAACGGGGTGGATCCGCATGGATCGTGGCAGGGTCAGTCGGTAGGCTACCGGGTTGATGACTGCCTCGACAGGGAACGGGCCGATGAATCGGTGGTCCAACTTCTTTACCGGCCGGTCGGACGGGAGGTGTTTGGTGGAGAGCCACACCCGGTCTCCAACTGCCAGCGGGGGCGTTGCCCGTCGGGAGCGGTCAGCGGACCGTTTGTAGTCCTCCTTTGCCCGATTCAGCTGCTGACGTACCAACTGTTGGACCGCATGCAATTCCGTCAGGAAGGTCTGCGTTTCGGGAACAGGAGAGTCCGGTGGTGCCAGAGGGAAGAGTACCCCACATTGGCAAAGAACGGGGTCATCTGAGTAGAGGTGTGCTGAGAGTTGTTAAAAGCAAACTCCGCCAGAGACAGGTAGTCGGCCCAGTTGTCCTGTTGCTGGTTGATGAAGCAACGGAGATACTGTTCCAGTATACCGATGACCTTCTCTGTACCCCCGACGGTCACCGGATGGTGCGATGACGACAGACATACCTGCACCTCCAACGCGCCATCAGGCTCTTCCAGAAGCGGGCTGTGAACTGAACTCCAGCGGTCCGAAACCACCCTGTCCGGTAGACCATGGAGGCGGAAGATGTGCTGCAGAAAGAGACGGGCCGTTTTTGCGGCTGTGGGCAGTCCGCGGCATGGGATGAAGTGTGCCATCTTGGTGAGCATGTCCACCACCACCAGCACCGTGGTGAACCCAGAGGACGGCGGCAGGTCTGTCAGGAAATCCATAGAGATCGCCCCCAGGGTCTGTCGGGTGTCGGCAAGGGCTGGAGGAGCCGGGAGGGCCCCGTGGCGGTCTTGGCTTGCCGGCACGGCACGCAGGATGTCACGTAGGCATGTATATCATGCCGCACTGGGCCACCAAAAGGTCCGTGTCACCAGGTGGAGGGTCTTGAAGAACCCAAAATGTCCTGCTGCAGGGTTGTCGTGGCACTGGGTCATGACGAGGGCTCGGAGTGGTCCTGTGGGCACATATAATCGCCCAAACTTGAGTAAGTCCTCCTCCAAGGTCCAAGGAGACGTGGGGCCCACCTCCGCTCTCCTTTGCTGCGACCAGGCGTCCTGGCGCTGCGCCTCGCACCTGGGCCCGCAAGTCCACTGGCTCCGTGCTGCGCCAAGGCTTCTGCCGCAGCACTGTCCGTGGAGGAAGGGGGTCCTTGGCGCAGAGGTACTCTGGCTTATGGGACAGGGCATCCGCCTCCGGTTGTGACCGCTGGGAATGTAGGTCACGCGAAGTTGAACCGGCAAAACAACGACCACCGGATCTGCCGCTGGTTTAACTTCCGAGCTGTGGTGAGGTGCTCGAGATTCCGATGGTCCGCTCGACCTCCACCTGATGTCGGGCCCTCCAGATGGTGTCGCCAAGCCTCGAATGCAGCCTTGATAGCCAGCAACTCTTTTCCCAGATAGTGTAGTTGCGCTCGGAAGGGTTGAGTTTCCGGGAGTAGTAAGCGCGGGAAAAAGTGTGCCACCATTCGCCGGAGCCTGTAGCAGCACCGCTCCCAGAGCCACATTGGACGCGTCCGTTTCCACCACAAAAGGCCGGAGCGGGTCGGGATGCCTCAGGACGGGTTCCGTGACGAAGGCTTTCTTGAGGGCTGTGAATGCTTCTTGCTGCGGGGACCCCACCGAATGCAACCTTCTGATGAGCAAAGTCAACGGGAAGCCAGATTCATTGAACAACCTGGTGACTCACTTAACAATTGCTGGCATTCACCTAACAAACATGGCAAGAAACATCATGTAGAATTTTCTTCTGATTTTTTCCTTTAAATCAGGGATCTCAACCTTGGCAACTTTAAGACTTGTGGAATTTCTGGAGGTTGAAGTCCACAAGTCTTAAAAGTTTCAAGGTTGGAGATCCCTGATTTAAATCAACCCACTTCCGAGCTCAGGTGAATGTTTAAGGGACTTGTTTCATCTGTTAATTCTCCTAAAAATACCTCTTTGTCAAAACAAATCTGGTCCAAGATTCTTTGATATTTATGACAGATGATGACTGCCAAATTCCTGAAAATCGCTCCTTCATCTGAGCATTAGGAAAAGCGTTCAAAACTCAGCCTGGAGGATACCACAAACAATGGCATCATGGAGATTCTCAGTCATCCAGGAGATGACTGCCCCAAAGGTCCTTTTTCAAGAGGCAACTGGACTTTCTTGTTTTTCTTTGAAAATTAGAGTTCCAAACTTGTTCGTAAGTCAAAGACTACCATCTGTTTGAAGGTGTTTGGGGGGAACTTCTTTTATGGGGAAAGACGCTGGACTTATTTCTTTTCTCTTTGATTCCCTCCCCCCCCAAATAAACTAACCAAACGAGAAAGATCATGTAGAATTTTCTTCTGATTTTTTCCTTTAAATCAGGGATCTCCAACCTTGGCAACTTTAAGACTTGTGGAATTTCTGGAGGTTGGAGTCCACTAGTCTTAAAAGTTCCCAAGGTTCGAGATCCCTGATTTAAATCAACCCACTTCCGAGCTCAGGTGAATGTTTAAGGGACTTGTTTCATCTGTTAATTCTCCTAAAAATACCTCTTTGTCAAAACAAATCTGGTCCAAGATTCTTTGATATTTATGACAGATGATGACTGCCAAATTCCTGAAAATCGCTCCTTCATCTGAGCATTAGGAAAAGCGTTCAAAACCCAGCCTGGAGGATACCACAAACAATGGCATCATGGAGATCCTCAGTCATCCAGGACATGGCTGCCCCAAAGGTCCTTTTTTCAAGAGGCAACTGGACTTTCTTGTTTTTCTTTGAAAATTAGAGTTCCAAACTTGTTCGTAAGTCAAAGACTACCATCTGTTTGAAGGTGTTTGGGGAACTTCTTTTATGGGGAAAGACGCTGGACTTATTTCTTTTCTCTTTGATTCCCCCAAAAAAATATCCAAACGAGAAACATCATGTAGAATTTTCTTCTGATTTTTTCCTTTAAATCAGGGATCTCAACCTTGGCAACTTTAAGACTTGTGGAATTTCTGGAGGTTGAAGTCCACAAGTCTTAAAAGTTTCCAAGGTTGGAGATCCCTGATTTAAATCAACCCACTTCCGAGCTCAGGTGAATGTTTAAGGGACTTGTTTCATCCGTTAATTCTCCTAAAAATACCTCTTTGCCAAAACAAATCTGGTCCAAGATTCTTTGATATTTATGACAGATGATGACTGCCAAATTCCTGAAAATTGCTCCCTTCATCTGAGCATTAGGAAAAGCGTTCAAAACTCAGCCTGGAGGATACCACAAACAATGGCATCATGGAGATCCTCAGTCATCCAGGACATGGCTGCCCCAAAGGTCCTTTTTTCAAGAGGCAACTGGACTTTCTTGTTTTTCTTTGAAAATTAGAGTTCCAAACTTGTTCGTAAGTCAAAGACTACCATCTGTTTGAAGGTGTTTGGGGAACTTCTTTTATGGGGAAAGACGCTGGACTTATTTCTTTTCTCTTTGATTCCCCCAAAAAAATATCCAAACGAGAAACATCATGTAGAATTTTCTTCTGATTTTTTCCTTTAAATCAGGGATCTCCAACCTTGGCAACTTTAAGACTTGTGGAATTTCTGGAGGTTGGAGTCCACAAGTCTTAAAAGTTTCCAAGGTTGGAGATCCCTGATTTAAATCAACCCACTTCCGAGCTCAGGTGAATGTTTAAGGGACTTGTTTCATCTGTTAATTCTCCTAAAAATACCTCTTTGTCAAAACAAATCTGGTCCAAGATTCTTTGATATTTATGACAGATGATGACTGCCAAATTCCTGAAAATCGCTCCCTTCATCTGAGCATTAGGAAAAGCGTTCAAAACTCAGCCTGGAGGATACCACAAACAGTGGCATCATGGAGATTCTCAGTCATCCAGGAGATGACTGCCCCAAAGGTCCTTTTTTCAAGGGGCAACTGGACTTTCTTGTTTTTCTTTGAAAATTAGAGTTCCAAACTTGTTCGTAAGTCAAAGACTACCATCTGTTTGAAGGTGTTTGGGGAACTTCTTTTATGGGGAAAGACGCTGGACTTATTTCTTTTCTCTTTGATTCCCCCAAAAAAATATCCAAACGAGAAACATCATGTAGAATTTTCTTCTGATTTTTTCCTTTATTAGGAGCGCTGGCAAAATTTCTCTCTCACAGCAGGCTAACAAGTCTGTCCGGCAGGAGATTAATAGTTGTCCGCCACATCTTGTTAGTTTTATACCCTGTATTCGGTTCTCGGAAGTCCTGGGGGTGGGGGAGGAAGGGAAGGGAGGGAGGGGCAGAAAATGGATTGATAGTTAATGTACAAAGATGATTGAAGATGTATAATTAATGTAAGATCGGACCTGCCTGGCTACTACTTTAGAATGATGGGAAAGAAGGAAGTAGAAGAGAGGAGGAAAAGGAAGGAAGAGGGAAGAGGGAGAAGAAAGGAGTAGGGAGGAAAGAGGAGAGGATGTAGATAAGAGGGGAGGATACGATATCATCTATCTCCAACCTACAACACAGTCCTTTCAGCAGTTCCAAGAAGGCTCCACATCCATTTGCACCACTCAGGTGACCGTGAGGATACAGATAAACCTCCAAGTGGCCTCAATGACCCCCTAAAAGGATGCAAATGACCAGCTGTCTGCAAGGAATCAAAATCCTTCCATTCCCCACCATCCAGTCAGAGCTGAAGAAGCTTCTTTAGCTCTGACCTGATGGTGGGGAATGGAAGGATTTATGCTCCTTGCAGACAGCTGGTCACTTGCATGGGTTTGAGTACAATGCAGTGAGCCATGTGTAGAGCCATGTTGGGGAAATAAAACAACCACTTCATAAACACATGGCACAACATAGGAGAACAAATCCATCCGGACTAGATTCAGCAGTCCATCTGCATTTAAAAGACCAAGCCCACATTTTTGAAGACAGCAAAATCCACATTTTGGACAGAGAGAACCGCTGGTTTGAAAGAGGGGTCAAAGAAGCCATCTATGTCAAAATTAAACAACCCTCTCTCAACAGAGGGGGAGGGATACGATATCATCTATCTCCAACCTACAACACAGTCCTTTCAGCAGTTCCAAGAAGGCTCCACATCCATTTGCACCACTCAGGTGACCGTGAGGATACAGATAAACCTCCAAGTGGCCTCAATGACCCCCTAAAAGGATGCAAATGACCAGCTGTCTGCAAGGAATCAAAATCCTTCCATTCCCCACCATCCAGTCAGAGCTGAAGAAGCTTGTTCTGTCCTCCCTTGCCTCCATCCAAGTGTTGGCTTAATTAGCCGGCACTATCAGCCCTGGCAGCAAAAGAGCGAGCGTATGCCAAGTGGCTCCGTTATCTCCCTCGACGCCGATAAGTCAAACAGTACTTCAGCTCTTAGTTCAGCAGTTAATTTGCCTGCTACGAAGAGACACAGCATCTCTGGCTGCCTTTATATCCTGTGGGGTGTGGCTCCATGACTCAGCACTTCCTAGGCCTGCCCCACCTCTGCTTCTGTTGTTCCTCCTCTCCTCTGCCTTCTGCGTATCCGCACATCAGGCACTGGACCCAGCTCTTCCTCCTCTTTTTCATCAACCACCTCAAGACCTGGAGGCTGTTGACTCTCCATATGAGGGCTGACGGATGGCCCAAGCTCTGCCTCTCTCTCTCTCTCTCTCTCTCTCTCTCTCTCTCTCTCTCTCTGCCAGCTCCATTCCCTCTTCCCCTTCAAAGATCCCAGGATGCCTTGATGCTGACCCCGACTCCCACGCTTCCTCCTCCTCTGATTCGGCTGCTGAAGGGGCCGGGAGCCGACAGATCACAACACCAATTTTGGAGACCCCTGCTCTAGTTGGGAAGTGATACGGAACTTATCATCTGGCTGTGCATTTTTGCATACCTGTTGGAATTGATATGAAGCCTGTCTGAAGGAATTGTCCTTCATACAGATAGTCCTAAAGTTACAACAGCATGGGAAAAAGTGACTTCTGACCGTTTTTCACACTTGTGACTCTTTTTTTTTTTTGTTTACATTTATACCCCGCCCTTCTCCGAAGACTCAGAGCGGCTTACAGTGTATAAGGCAATAGTCTCATTCTATTTGTATATTTTTTACAAAGTCAACTTATTGCCCCCCCCCCAACAATCTGGGTCCTCATTTTACCTACCTTATAAAGGATGGAAGGCTGAGTCAACCTTGGGCCGGGCTTGAACCTGCAGTAATTGCAGGCTGCTGTGTTCTAATAACAGGCTTCTTAACAGCCTGAGCTATCCCTTGCAGTGTCGCTGTGATCATGTGATCAAAATTCAGATGCTTTGGCCGCTGACTCATATTTATGACAGTCGCAGTGTCCAGAGGGGTCACGTGACCCCAGGACACTGTGACCATCGTAAATATGAGCCTGTTGCCAAGTGTCTGAATTTTGATCTTATGTTCATGGGGATGCTGCAAAGGTCCTAAGTGTTGTGACTGGTCCTCCCTCCTCTCCTCAGCCGGGCCCCTCCCATCTCCAACTGGGCCTTTTATCAGACTGGAGTCTGATAATGAAGATGAATGGCCTGTCATGACTCCAGCCCCCGGCCCTGGCCCCATGCCTGGAGAGGATTCAAGGAGTGAAAAGAGAAGCCCGATAAACCTCACTCATACAGCGTGTGTTCCTTTGGCTCAGCCTTCAGAGCAGGAAGCCAGCTGTCGTGTCCCACGCCTCCGCTGACGGCCAGGTCAGGGAAATCCGAATCAGGCTTGCCTCTGCAGCTCTGCCCAAAGTCCTAGCAAAGTCCTCAGAGCAGGCAGGAGACCAGTAAGTGACTTCAGCAAGATAAGTTCGACTTTGCCTGACTCAGAGACTGCCAGAAAGCAGATCCTTTATATAGGCCATGGGGTATGGCTCCATAACTCAGCACTCATTAAGGCCTGCCCCTCCCTTCCTTCTGTTGCCTCCGCCTATCCAATCTTCTGATGCGAGGGTCACTCCAATCAGCTGTTGGAAGTAAACTTTCCTCAGGCTCACATGCTGTGGAGGAGGGGGAGGGGTCTAGCTGCTCCGTTTGCCTGGGCATGGAGCCAGGGCTGGGGCTGGGGGATGCTCCCTCCTCTGCAGCCTGCTTGGGCATGGAGCCAGGGCTGGGACCGGGAGGTGCCCCCTCCTCTGCAGCTTGTCTGGGCATGGAGCCAGGTCTGGGGCCGGGAGGCATACATTCCTCCATGTTCGGGAGCAGATAAGCAGACCCCGGCTGCAGTGAGAGCGGACAAGACACAACACCAGCCAGGTGCTGGAATCACTCGGCCCTACTCCCTCTGACCCCTCCCTTTCCCAGAAGCTGACAGAAGATCCAGCTGAAGACAATTCAGGGTAGGAGGACCCTCGCTTCCGGAGATCTGAGAGGCGACGCCAGCAGAAGGAGGGGTGGGGCAGGCCTGGATAAATGCTGAGTCATGGAGCCACACCCCACAGCCTATATAAAGGACCTGCTTTTGGCATTCCAACCTTGAGTCAAGCAAAGTCTTATCTAGTTTGCTGATACTGGACCCTATCGCTGAAGTCACAACTTGGACTCCTGCCTGCCCTGATAAACCTTGAAGGAACTTGGCAAGCTGCAAAGGCTTTGTTGCCAAGTTTGTTATGGACTCCCTTTACTCGTTCGTTGGAGTGGGACTGGGACATGACAATAAGTGTGAAAAATGCCATAAGCAGTGGTGGGATTCCAAATCTTTTCCTACCGGTTCTATGAGTTCACAGCACTCAAAGGCTGCTCTCGGTGTCAGCTCTGGTGAGCTGAGCTGTTGTTTAACTCAACTGAGGCACAGCAATCTACTCTGCCGTGTGAATCAGCTGAACTAAAAAACAAGCGAATATAGGACAGGGAATGGTGAGGGTGGGAGGGCAGGGCCAGGCAGAGTCGGGAATTGCCACTTCTCCAAACTACTCAAAATTTCTGCTACCGGTTCGCCCGAACCAGTCCAAACCAGCTGAACTCCACCTCTGGCCGTAAGTCACATTTTCCAGAGCCACTGCAACTTTGAATAGTTGCTCAATGAGTTGTTATAAGTCGAGGAGTACCTGTACCCAGGGAATAAGCAAGCCTCAAACGTGGAAGGCAGGGGACGCTTGCAAATGAATCTTGCAAAGAACAGAGAGCATAAATTTCTCAATGTAGAAGATAGGAAATCAGTCTAGAGATCCATAGGACAATTTTAGGATCTTTCTATTGCTAGCGAGACAGGAAAATCAGCAGAAGTGAACAATTTTAGCTTCTGATTTTATTTCTGGTTGTTTCTACATGCTTAGAACCAACATTGGTGACTGTGAGCTGCTGCAACCACGTGTTGTAGTTTTGTTTTTTTTTTAAAAAAAACTGATAGAGCTTTACTGACAAAACGTGTGTGTTTTACTGCTACCACCAAATGTATTGTAAAGGTAAAGGTTCCCCTCGCACATATGTGCTAGTCGTTTCCGATTCTAAGGGGCAGTGCTCATCTCCATTTCAAAGCCGAAGAGCCAGTGCTGTCCGAAGACGTCTCCGTGGTCATGTGGCCGGCATGACTAAATGCCAAAGGCGCATGGAAAGCTGTTACCTTCCCACCAAAGGTGGTCCCTATTTTTCTACTTGCATTTTTATGTGCTTTCAAACTGCTAGGTTGGCAGAAGCTGAGACAAGTAACGGGAGCTCACCCCGTTACACGGCAGCACTAGGGATTCGAACTGCTGAACTGCCGACCTTTCGATCCACAAGCTCAGCATCTTATCCACTGAGTCACCGTGTCCCTCAAATGTATTGACATTGATTTTTTTTTAAAAAGAAAAAAGAAGGGAAAAGAAAAGTCATTTTTGGTGCTTGCAAAAGGAAATTAGTTTGATCCCAAGTGGGAGGTGGGGGGTCTCTTATTAGGTTAAATGACTTTTCTTTACCTTTTTCCTTTTTTGCAATTCCAATTTCACCTATCGTTTCTCTCCTTAGTGATTTCCTTATCGATCTTACACGGCCTGGGAGCCTATTAAATTTTTCCCCAGATGTGTTGTTTAATTGGCCCGTCGAGATTGCAAATTAGCAACCGTATTGATTTTTTCTCCCCACCCTTGAAATATATTGGTTTTGATGCATGCTTTCTTCCCTCCCCCACCCTTCTCTTTCCCCTCTTTTTTAAAAAGTGTGGTAAGCATACTAGCGGGCGTATCTATGTTACTTGCTGAAAACTGGTTTCAAAGCTTGTGTTTGTGGCACTGGATGGGGTTGTGAAATTCCAGCACCTGCCTTTTCCCAACCTGCAAACTGCAAACCAGAAGATTCTTAGAGGCAGTTCTGTTAGAAGGCAGGAAAACATTGATGTTATGTATGCAAGTACGCAGTTGGAACGCTTCACTCCAGTCAGCAATGTTCATGAAGTCATTGGCTTCTAGGAAACATTCAAAATGGATGATGTAGGAGTCCCACGTTTCCGATGCGGGGTTGAATGTTGTGAACAGCCTGAGTGCAGCCATCTCCAATCGATCCGTATAATTGTGATCGCGGCAGAAGTTTTAACACTTGTTCTTGAGCGGTTCCATGGTCGTGATCCATTTTGGCAGCTTCAGTTTCCATTCAATCCCACCTTTGTCACCAGTGTTCGATTCAGGGCAAGAATGGAGGCAAAGCCACAGGAATCAAACTGTAACCAATGGTGAGTTGCTATCAGTTCACCCAGGTTCGGGCGAACCAGTAGCAGCAGCAGTGGGAGGCTCCGCCCACCCACCTGGATGTCATCAAATATGCTCTGCACATGCGCAGAAGTGGTGCGTGCATGAGCAAAGCGAGCACACGTACACAAGCAAACCAGTAGCAAAGGTAAGTGAAACCACTGACTGCGACCTTTATTCAGCTCATAATATAGAACATGGCAAACATGCTGGCTGGCAGTGCTCCTTTTTAGAGAGCTGTCAGCCATCGAACAATCAGTTTAAAGTATTTTCCCACTTAAATCGTGGACTGGAGTGAAGACTCCCAGCTGCATACCTGCATACGTAACAATTTACAAAAAACTTTCCTGTTTGGAGCTCCGAGCAAGAGGTCCTAATATAAGGTTCTAGTAAAAAGGCCAACAGTAGTATCTTCTTCCGCTTGGCATACTACAAAGTCAAGAGAGATGCCATGCAGTTGTCCATGGAGACTCTCAACCATCCATCTCATGGTTTGTCCCAAAGGAGCTTTTTCCAAAAAGCAACTTGACTTCCTTGGTTTTTCTTTGAAAATTAGAATTATTAGAATTCTTTATTGGCCAAGTGTGATTAGACACACAAGGAATTTGTCTCCGGTGCATTAAGCTCTCAATGTACATGCAACAATAGTGATAGATCATTATCATAGTCATTGTAGAAAGACATTCATCATAAAAAACATTAGATACACATGTAGTGATAGCAAAACATTTTGCTTCTCATCCAAGATGCTTCTTTAGAACTTCAGAGCTGAAGAAACTTCTTAGGGGGTGACATGATAGCAGTGTCCCAATATCTCAAGGGCTGCCCCAAAGAAGAGGAAGTCAAGCTATTCTCCAAAGCACCTGAAGGTAGGACAAGAAGCAATGGTGGAAACTAATCAAGGAGAGAAGCAACTTAGAACTAAGGAGAAATTTCCTCACAATTAGAACAATTAATCAGTAGAACAACTTGCCTCCGGAAGTTGTGGCTATTCCAACACTGGAAGTTTCTAAGAAGATGTTAGATAACCATTTGTCTGAAGTAGTGTAGGGTTTCCTGCCTAAGCAGGGGGTTGAACTAGAAGACCTCCAAGGTCCCTTCCAACTCTGTTATTCTGTTCTATTCTATTCTATTTTTGGACAAGAAGCAAAACGTTTTCAAAAAAAAAAACCACACACACACACACAAGAAAGTCCAGCTGTCTTTTGGAAAAAGCACTTTTAGGACATAACATGCAATTGATGAGCCAACTTTTTTTCAACCAGTCACTCGTGTAAAAAGTGGTTGGGGGGCTTTGATCTCACAGCTGAGGCCACCATTTTGGTTTCTTTGAACCGCTACCTCTCTCTTCCCCAGATGTTCTTGCTAAAGTGGACTTTTCCCCCCTCGCTTGAAGGCTGGTTTACTAATTGGTGGAATGACTGCCATCTTCTCAGATAGCTCCTCAGCCATATGGCTGGCCTTTTTAGAAGAAGACAGTGAGAGCATCTTCCATGCTTCTTGAGATAGTCAGATAGCCTGCCAAGCTACAACTTTAAGAACTTAGTCCACATGGGGAAACTTCATTTTTTAGCAAAAGGAAGTGCATGGAAGGCAATGCTGTCATTTCTACCCATTGGGTCGAAACGCAAGTTTGCATGACCATTTTCTGTGTATCTTTCATCAGCCTTGGTTTGAAATAACAGGAGGGTTTTTATTTGGGTGAGGAGGTGGGAACATTATGTCTTTGAGACTTTCCCAGATTTTGTCCAAACTCTTTTTCCCAAGATGCCTCGCAAGCTTGTCAACCAAATGGGCAGCACCAAAATTGAGAAAGAAAGAAAGAAAGAAAAGAAAAGAAAAGAAAAGAAAGAAAGAAAGAAAGAAAGAAAGAAAGAAAGAAAGAAAGAAAGAAAGAAAGAAAGAAAGAAAGAAAGAAGCAAACGTTTTCAGAAGCTCTGAAACAATTTCAGATCTGCACCATAGACAGGCTCAATATGTATATTGCTTTGTTAGAGGATGTGTCTGTTGTTTGGCTGTGTTTTGGCTTTGTGTAAATCTTTCTTTTAACGCACAACTTTTTTTTCCCATCCTGTGTCTTTATTTTTTTGTTTTGTTTCCTTCTTCTATGTATTGCTTTGCTTCTCATCAAGATCACTTTGGACAGTATGCAGGTATTTTTAGATGGAGGGGAGAGGGAGGGGAGAGGGGAAAAAAACTTCTCTGGGTCTTCTTCTACCCAACCTCTACCAGATGGCCCCTTGCCAGATGCCCTTGGCCTGCCTTTGCATGGAACCCTAAAAATGATTGTTACCTGCCAAAAAAAGCATGTTGAATTGCTTGATGTGAACACTGGCGCATGGCTTGGTGGGATGTCCAAGCAAACAGGAGATCCTTCAGCCCATAAACCGCCAGGCCAAAAATGCTCTGTGTGTCAGAGTTCCGACGGATGCCCTAATTAAATCATGAGTCTCGAGCCAAGCTTCAAAAGAAATCCAGTTATTTATTAGGAGCTTCCGGTCAGCATGTTCCCAAGTGAAGCCAGCTCTGACCCTACATAATTTATGCTCCAATTATGACCCTGTTTCCCCCCTTCCCCCAGGGTGTGTCATCAATACCATTCACCAATGGAGCAAATTTGTGGGTTGTAGAGATCACTCCCCTCTGGCTGCTTTGGGTAACCCTGGGAGACAGCCTTGAGAGAAATAAGCGTGGAATGTGCACCTGTCTTTGGCTGTTGTGCAGTTTCGCCGGTTCCCCATCCCCACTGGCCTATGGCAACTCGAGAGCAGGCCAGCGTTGCTTTGCGAGTTGACGCAGTGACTAATAACATCTGGAGATCATCTGCTGGTGGGCTGGCCACTAATCCAAAGAGCATGCCTGCAAAACTGTTCTCAATGTAAAGTAGAACTTTTGTCGTGACTGTCTGTAGACGTTTGTCTGAATGTACAGGAGATGGGCTTAACCCTAACCCTAACCCTAGCCAGAAGAGATTCTGGAAGGATCTTGAGTTTGGCTGCAGGGCTTCATAGAGCAGCTGGCTACTCTTAGATGACTTTGATGAACCTTGAAAGATATTTAGGAGTGCCAGACCTGGTTAGAACATGGATAGGAGACTTCCTGAAATTGCCAGGGTTTAATCTAGAGAGGTAATGGAAGGTTATGACCTGTTGACCGGTAGCAATCATACAAGAGTGATTTAGGGACTACCATTCATCCACCATTGACGGAGGATGCTTTCAGCCATTTCTAGCACATTCAGTCCACATGTAACGATGGTAGTGACCCATTTCAGCTTCCAGGCCATGCCTCTGGAAGTTCATATTTCATATTTCTGGCACTTCATATTTGTCCCATCTGAGATCCTGTGGAACAATAGTTGCAATTCATGGATCTTCATGGAGATTAGGGACATTGCTGAGGAGGAGGTTGCATGGAAGTTGCAGTCTTTTTCAAGGCAAATTGTCAGGGTTCCAAGTAACACTGCCCAACAAAATAAGACTCCAAGGCTTGAAGTTCCTCAAAGTTCCATTTTATTAGAGATGTCATATTGGCACATCTGGGAAAACCCAAATCTGAAAGCTTCCAGGTTTTCCCCAACCAAAGGAAAGTCCAAGTCCCTTCCCAAGACCCACAAGTCCATCACATGGTCCAACTGGAGATGCCTCCCAGTCCCAGCTGTCCAGGTTCAGGGTAAGATGTCCTTGACTCTCTGAGAAAAGAATGTTATTATATACTATATATCACCCTGGCTCCCCACAATTCCCCCCTCCCAGTTTCCCACAGTATTAAATGTGGGAGGCCTGAAGATCCAATGAAAAAGATGGTTTCCAGGCCTGGCACAAATGTGGTTCAACCAACAACTTTAGAAAACAATTTAGTCCTAGGTAGAGACACAAAGAAAATAAGGGGTCCAGAGGCCTCAACCATACAATGAATGATTGAGCGAACTAGATATGTCCAGTCTAATGAAGAGAAGAATTGGGGATGATATGAGAGCAGTCTTCCAGTACTTGAGGGGATGTCACAGAGAAGAGGGGGTTGAGCTCTTCTCCAAAGCCCTTGAGGGAAGGACAAGTAGTAACCATTGAAAGTTTAACAAAAAGAGATTCAACCTAGAATTAAGGAGAAATTTCCTGATAGTGAGAACAATTAGTGGAAGGGCTTCCCTCCAGAAGTCATGGGTGCTCCCCCTTGAGATTTTCACGAAGAGACTGGACAGCCATTTGTCTGAAATGGTATAGGGTTTCCTCCTTCAGCCATGGGTTGGACTAGAAGACCTTCAAGGTCCATTCCAGCTCTGTTATTCTATTTTCCATAATTAGCTGGATAAATTAACATAAATTATGGGTGCTCCATCACTGAAGGTTTTTAAGAAGTGACCGGACAACCATTTGTCCAGAATGGTAGAGGGTCTTCTGCTAGAATAGGGATTGGACCAGAAGACCTCCAAGGTCCCTTCCAACTCTTATTATTCTACATTCTAAACTTCCGACACAACTCTGCTAGGTCTCAAATCTGCATGTTCCCACTGATAGTAACAGAGGGCCGCTGAACATTTCAAACTGGGTCACAATCAGAGATTGCCATGTTTGCCTATTCCATTTGTCTGTATGGATCATTCCTGGGAAGGATTTGGATAGGAAATTGCCAATTTTTCAGGGCTGAGGGGGAAAACGTAGCGCTCCTTTGCTATCTCGATGTACCTTTGCCCTTTGACAAGTCTTGCAGTTCTTTCCTCCTCTCTGTTTGCCCAGGCCAAAGTTTGCGAGCTCGAAGAAAAATGTCGGACGCAGAGTGAGCAGTTCAACCTCCTGTCCAAGGAACTGGAAAAGTTTCGGCAACAAACTGGGAAGTTCGATCTTCTAGGTACTAACCTGTTGGCCTCCTCAGCTCTTCCTGGCTCTCCTAGCAAAACTTTAGCCCAATTGATGAACGGAATTGCCGCCTCTTTGGGTCAAGGTAAGAAGGAAGAGAGGAGGGATCAACCTTACCAGGCAATTCAAAAAGAAACACGACTAAATGAGCTAATTCTACTTTATTGTAAGGCTATATTGATATAATCTTAGAAATCTGAAAGTACAACTCTATCACTGTCTCCTTTACAGCCTGAGAATCTAGGGAGGGTCCCTTCTGGGTTTCCTTCCCCACCCATTATGCAGTTGTGAGCTATGTTGGCTCTTATCTGACCATCCCCCGGCAGCGTCTCTTGGCCCTCTCTTCCAGGGTCTTTCCCAGATACCATTATAGTTGTATACTTTACAGCTTGAGAAACTAGGGAGGGTCCCTTCTAAGCCACTTTCTCCACCCATTTTGCAGCTGTGGGCTAAGCGAACTCTTATCTGACCCATCCCATTGGCAGCATCTCTTGGCCCTGTCTTCCAAGGTCTTTCCCACGTGCCATTATAGCCACATGCTTTACAGATTGAGAAACTAGTGAGGGTTCCTTCTAAGCATCTATCTCCACCTGTTATGTTGCTCTGAGCTATGCTGTCTCTCATCTGTTCATCCCCTAGGCAGCATCTCTTCTCCCCATCTCCTAAGGTCTCTCCCACAAGCCATTACAGCCATTTCTTTACAGCCCAAGAAACTAGGGAGGGTCTCTTCTAAGCCTCTTACCTTGCCCATTATCCATCTGTGGGCTAAGCAGTCCCTTATCTCCCTAATGGCGAACCTATGGCATGCGTGCCGGAGGTGGCATGCAAAGTCCTCTCTGTGGGCATGCATCCCATTGTCAGCCGGCCAACTGATCTTCATGCATGCCAGAGACCCGGAAACCATAAAATCAGGTGATGAAGTCCTGGAGCCCCAGCACGAAGACCAGCTGGGCGGCACGCATGTGCATGCCGGAAACCAGAAGTCCAGGTGGCTAGCACATGCATGCATATCGGCCAGCTGGTCTTCAAGTTTCCAGGGATCCAGTGCACATGAAGACCAGCTGGCCGGCGCACATGTGCATGCTGGAAACAAAAAGACCAGGTGGCTGGCACATGCATGTGTACCAACCAGCTGGTCTTTGAGTTTCCAGGACTCCGGTACACACGTTCCTGTTTGAGCACTTGGTGCCGAAAAGGTTCACCATCACTGCCTTATCTGATTGTTTCTAGGTAGCATCTCTGGTCTTCATCTGTCACGTGATCATTCCCACATACCGTTACATCAAGTCATCTGATCCCAGGAGGACACCTTATCCTTCTAAATGTTTTCTAAAGATCCTTTTAATTTTTTTTAAAAAGAGAGAGAATTCCTTGTGGCAGAAGAAAACATCATTTGATTGGCAAGAACGCCTCTGGGGGCACCCCAGTTGACATTGTTAGAGAAAAAACACAATCAATAGTTTGTACGTCAATCATTTGTTCACCCGTGCTGAAACAAAGGTGAAAAGTGAAGGTATGGTCATCAGCGGTGTATCTTCTGCAGTTTGTCTCCAAGGAAATTGAGAAATGAAAGTTCTCAATTGTGTAATTGGATTCAAATTTCTAAAATTGCCTGACAGGTAACCTCTAGAATGTTTGTAAACTCTGCCCTGTTGTGACTTGTAGACACCAAATTAAGTCAACTTTATCCGGCTGGGAGACCCATTTTCTCTTCTCTTGGAAAACCCGGATGGAATTCAGGTTACAGAACTTCTCTTCAGGTTGATCTCTGTTTGACGTAAGGAAGTGACAGGCTGTGGAAATAAAAACAGAACTATTAGCATTCATGTAACAGAGAGGAACAAGGGTTTTCAGAAAGAAAAAACATGTCATACGTCGAAAATCATTTTTAAGAATCATATAGAAATTGAGCAGCTATGGTTGCCTGGATTATTTTAATGACTCAGAGTACTTCTGACAGTTTGATAGTTACTGTTCTTTCAAATGTGATCTTCTAGACTAGAGAAAAGGTTGTTTCTAGGCAACTTGGCGAGTTACAGTAAGAAAAATAGTAAGCTAAAATTGAATTGCACGGAGATATTGTTGACCTAAAGGTAAAGAGAAAAAGTGGCTCAGTGGCTATGACGCTGAGCTTGTCGATCAAAAGGTCAACAGTTCAGCGGTTTGAATCCCTAGTGCCACGTAACAGGGTGAGTTCCCGTTGCTTGTCTCAGCTTCTGCCAACCTAGCAGTTCGAAAGCATGTAAAAAAAGCAAGTAGAAAAATAGGGACCACCTTTGGTGGGAAGGTAACAGAGTTCATTGAGCCTTTGTCATGCTGGCCATATGATCATGGAGACGTCTTCGGGCAGCGCTGGCTCTTTGGCTTTGAAACTGAGATGAGCACCACCCCCTAGAGTCGGGAACAACTAGCACATATGTGCGAGGGGAACCTTTACCTTTACCTTATTGTTTACCTGGATGAATGTTTAAACCAGCTTTTTACAATCCACCCATCATTCCCGTTATGCTTGTCCTACAATTCTTAGTATCCTTGAGCATGTTAGTTTTAAGACATAATAAAAACAATCATCATAATAACCATCTTGCTTAGAAATGCTTATATACTTAGATGCTACCTCAATAATAGTTGGCTAGGACTTGAATTGTTAAACTTCCAGTCATCATAATAATCACTTGAACACCATCAACATTGATAATCAGTCAATTGCACAACGCAGCCTTAGTTGGAACAACTTACATCCCGTAACAAGAGTTTTCATACCATCCGCCTATCCCAGATACTTGGGGAGATGTGATAAGGCAAACAAATATGCCAAATTCAGTCTAAACAAACAACTAAACAGCAGGCTGGCTGAGGAATTCTGGAAGTTGAAGTTCACCTATCTTAAAGTCACTAAAGGTCGACGAACACTGGTTTAGAATTCTGACTTGCGCATCTGGATATGTTGATTGACTTCAAAACAAGCATATAGTTTGTTTTGGTGTCTGTACCGATCCGAGGAACAAACATTAACAGAACAGACGGAATAATAGAATTGGAAGGGAGTTTGTAGGTCATCTAGTCCAACCCCCCCCCCCACCAAGCAGGAGACTCTACACCATTTCTGACAGATGGCAGTCCAGTCTATTCTTGAAAGCCTCCAGTGATGAAGCTCCCACAACTTCCGAAGGCAACTTCTGTTCCATTGGTTGATTGTTCTCATGGTTAGGAAGTTTCTCCTCATTTCTAAGTTGAATCTCTCCTTGTTCAGTTTCCATCCATTATTCCTTGTCTGGCCTTCGGGTGCTTTGGAAAACAGCTTGACCCCCTTCCTCTCTGTGGCAGGCCCTCAAAAATTGGAAGACTGCTATCCTGTCTCCCCTGGTCCTTCTCTTCACTAGACTAGCCATGCCCAGTTCTTGAAACCGTTCTTCATATTTTAGCCTCCAGTCGTCCCCTAATCAAAAGCAAAGGCAGATTGAGTTACAGCTGTAGAAATGAAAACCCAGAAGCTACTGAGAATGGAGGCTGGGAGAATCAGCATTGTTTTAACCTGTGCAATCACTGTAATTCAATACAGAGGGCAGTGAGATGCATTTATTCAAGGATCTAGTGGAGCTCATAACTGATGGATCGATACTGATATGACTCGTCTTGCATAAATGCTCTTTTAAGTGCCAGCAGTTAATATGTGCTTGGAGACCTTTAAATTAAGTCTGTCACACCGGAAGCTTTCTCTTTTTACATTGCTTTGTTTTGATGAAGTCTTCGTCTCTCTTCGTGAGTTTGTTTACCAGTCGTCCGGATTTTTGCATGGCCGCTTCTGAGTTCTGTATTGCTTGTTCTTGCTTTTATATCACACCTTGCTCCCCCCCAGGAATGTTCATTCTTTTTACCTTAACTTTTAATAGAATTGGGTTATATTCAGGATCATATTCTCGAGAGCATTAAAAAAAATTGAAAGAAGTTTGGCTCATCCATAGGAGAGAATATTTGTAGCTCAGGGTTCAACTGTTGGGTCCTTGGGGTTCTCTGAGTTGGTTGTTTTCTTGCAGATGTTTCATGGTCCAATTAAGTAACAACATCACTGTTGGAAGGGAGGAGGGGTGCAGTGGCCTAGAGGTGGAGCTCTCGCCTCATGATCAGAAGGCTGTGAGTTCGATCCTTGGTAGCGGCAGATATTTCTCTCTCCGGGTATGATGAGTAAATATCAGCTGCGACCTCTGCATTGGCAACAGGAAGGGCATCCGGCCAGTAAATACTCAGCTCCATCCCGATGCAAGGGATTACGGGATCATTAAAATACACACACACACCCAAAAAAAACACCAGTGTTGGAAGGGAGTGGGGTTTGCAGAGAAGGAGGGAGGGGAGAAGGGAGGAAGACGAAGAAAATGAGGAGGAAGAAGAGGAAGAGGAGGAGACATTAATTTGAACTAAACTTTGTTTTGTTTTGAAGTTTTATTCAATTTGGATGTTGCCCAATTCTGTTGTTTATTTATTTATTTATTTATTGCCCAATTCTGGATTAATCCAGTTGGTTTCTATAATAAAAATATAAAGGCAAACCTTGCAAACAATGAGAAAGATGGTGTCTGTAATTTCAGAATCGCCCAAGGTTGTTCCTACATTTCAGGGTTGAAATGTAAAATTTGTTACTACCGGTTCTGTGGGCGTGGCCAACCTTTTTTTTTTAAACTTTTAAAAGCATTTTTTCTACAACCTCTTGGCTGAAGAGGTTGTAGAAAAATATTTTAAAGGGTTCTGATGATCCCAGCTGAGCTGCGCGATCATCAGAGGGTTTTTTTTTACTTTTAAAAGCTTTTTTTTGCCCAAAGAAAAAATGCTTTTAAAAGTAAAAAAAAAAAAACAACCTCTGATGATCATGTGGCTCAGCTGGGCATGAGCTGGGGGGGGGCAGGGATTTTTGCTACCAGTTCTCCGAACCACCCGCCACCATCGCTACCAGATCGGGCGATCCGGTCCTAACCGGGAGCATTTCACCTCTGCTACATTTGTTATTTTGATAGCCTATTCAGCTACAATTGCTGCAGGATAACTAGTGTGACATTCAGTTGTGTGGCTGTTTTTTTCCATGCAGATCATGAAAGTCCCTCCCGAGGCCAATTTGTGATCTCTGAGTATACACATCCTCTGCAGCTGTCTGGTGACAAACCAGAACAACTCTCCATCAAACCAGCTTTCCTCGTCCGCTCACGTTCCGGCATCTCAAGATGCAGATTTGAATCAGGCGTACGTAGACGATACCCCTTCCTTGACTGCAAGCAGAAGGCTTTGCTGAAAATGAATGATAATAGAGACAGTAAACGTATAGAAGAGATGTTTAAATGTGTAGCTCAGGGTTGAACTGTGAGGTCCTTAGTGATCTCTGAGCTTGGAGGTTTTCTTGCAGACGTCTCATTATCCAACTAGGTAACATCATCAGTGCTAGAACGGAGTTGGTATTGGGAGGTAGAGGAGGAAGAGGAGGAGGACCATGGGGACCTTAGTGATCTCTGAGCTTGGTGGTTTTCCTGCAGATATTTCATTTCCTAAGTAGGTAACATCATCAGTGCTAGAAGGGGGTGGGGATTGAGAGGGAGAGGACTATGGTCTGTGGTGCTCTTGGAGATTGGTTGTTTTATTGCAGACGTCTCATTATCCAACTAGGTAACATCATCAGTGCTTTAAGGGAGTGGGGTTTGGTCTCTGATTTTTATATAAGAACCTTGCCCTGTCAGTGTTCATGGGAGTGATCTTGGTGGTTCTTTAATTAGGCTGCTGTTTACTGTTTGTTAGTCTAAGCTGGTAGTCCCTTGACTGGGTATTATTCATTGCTTGTACATAAACTGTTGTGTCTTGCCCGCTCTCACTGCAGCCGGGGTCTGCTTATCTGCTCCCGAACACGGAGGAATGTATGCCTCCCGGCCCCAGTCCTGGCTCCATGCCCAGAACAAGCTGAAGAGGAGGGGGCACCTCCCGGTCCCAGCCCTGGCTCCATGCCCAGAACAAGCTGAAGAGGAGGGGGCACCTCCCGGTCCCAGCCCTGGCTCCATGCCCAGGCAAACGGAGCAGCTAGACCCCACCCCCTCCTCCACAGCATGTGAGCCTGAGGAAAGTTTATTTCCAACAGCTGCTGATTGGAGTGACCCTCGCATGAGAAGACTGGATAGGCGGAGGCAACAGAAGGAAGGAGGGGTTTGCAGAGAAGGAGGGAGGGGAGAAGGGAGGAAGACGAAGAAAATGAGGAGGAAGAAGAGGAAGAGGAGGAGACATTAATTTGAACTAAACTTTGTTTTGTTTTGAAGTTTTATTCAATTTGGATGTTGCCCAATTCTGTTGTTTATTTATTTATTTATTTATTGCCCAATTCTGGATTAATCCAGTTGGTTTCTATAATAAAAATATAAAGGCAAACCTTGCAAACAATGAGAAAGATGGTGTCTGTAATTTCAGAATCGCCCAAGGTTGTTCCTACATTTCAGGGTTGAAATGTAAAATTTGTTACTACCGGTTCTGTGGGCGTGGCCAACCTTTTTTTTTTAAACTTTTAAAAGCATTTTTTCTACAACCTCTTCGGCTGAAGAGGTTGTAGAAAAAATGTTTTTAAAGGGTTCTGATGATCCCAGCTGAGCCGCGCGATCATCAGAAGCTTTTTTTTTTAACTTTTAAAAGCATTTTTTTGACCAAAGAAAAAATGCTTTTAAAAGTAAAAAAAAAACAACACCTCTGATGATCATGTGGCTCAGCTGGGCATGAGCGGAGGGTGGCAGGGATTTTTGCTACCAGTTCTCCGAACCACCCGCCACCATCGCTACCAGATCGGGCGATCCGGTCCTAACCGGGAGCATTTCACCTCTGCTACATTTGTTATTTTGATAGCCTATTCAGCTACAATTGCTGCAGGATAACTAGTGTGACATTCAGTTGTGTGGCTGTTTTTTTCCATGCAGATCATGAAAGTCCCTCCCGAGGCCAATTTGTGATCTCTGAGTATACACATCCTCTGCAGCTGTCTGGTGACAAACCAGAACAACTCTCCATCAAACCAGCTTTCCTCGTCCGCTCACGTTCCGGCATCTCAAGATGCAGATTTGAATCAGGCGTACGTAGACGATACCCCTTCCTTGACTGCAAGCAGAAGGCTTTGCTGAAAATGAATGATAATAGAGACAGTAAACGTATAGAAGAGATGTTTAAATGTGTAGCTCAGGGTTGAACTGTGAGGTCCTTAGTGATCTCTGAGCTTGGAGGTTTTCTTGCAGACGTCTCATTATCCAACTAGGTAACATCATCAGTGCTAGAACGGAGTTGGTATTGGGAGGTAGAGGAGGAAGAGGAGGAGGACCATGGGGACCTTAGTGATCTCTGAGCTTGGTGGTTTTCCTGCAGATATTTCATTTCCTAAGTAGGTAACATCATCAGTGCTAGAAGGGGGTGGGGATTGAGAGGGAGAGGACTATGGTCTGTGGTGCTCTTGGAGATTGGTTGTTTTATTGCAGACGTCTCATTATCCAACTAGGTAACATCATCAGTGCTTTAAGGGAGTGGGGTTTGGTCTCTGATTTTTATATAAGAACCTTGCCCTGTCAGTGTTCATGGGAGTGATCTTGGTGGTTCTTTAATTAGGCTGCTGTTTACTGTTTGTTAGTCTAAGCTGGTAGTCCCTTGACTGGGTATTATTCATTGCTTGTACATAAACTGTTGTGTCTTGCCCGCTCTCACTGCAGCCGGGGTCTGCTTATCTGCTCCCGAACACGGAGGAATGTATGCCTCCCGGCCCCAGTCCTGGCTCCATGCCCAGAACAAGCTGAAGAGGAGGGGGCACCTCCCGGTCCCAGCCCTGGCTCCATGCCCAAGCAGGCTGCAGAGGAGGGAGCATCCCCCCCGGCCCCAGCCCTGGCTCCATGCCCAGGCAAACGGAGCAGCTAGACCCCTCCCCCTCCTCCACAGCATGTGAGCCTGAGGAAAGTTTATTTCCAACAGCTGCTGATTGGAGTGACCCTCGCATCAGAAGACTGGATAGGCGGAGGCAACAGAAGGAAGGGAGGGGCAGGCCTGGATAAGTGCTGAGTCATGGAGCCACACCCCATGGCCTATATAAAGGACCTGCTTTCTGGCATTCTCTGAGTCAGGCAAAGTCTAAACATATCTTGCTGAAGTCACTTTCTGGTCTCCTGCCTGCCCTGAGGACTTTGCTAGGACTTTGGCAGAGCTGCAGAGGCACACCTGATTCAGATTTCCCTGACCCGGCCGTCAGCGGAGGAGTGGGACACGACATAAACAGAGAGCAAACCCTTCCCTTCTAGCACTGATGATGTTATCTAATTTGGTGACGAAACGTCTGCAGGAAAGCCACCAAGCGAAGAGAAAACCAAGGACCTCACAGACAATAAATGGTGCTTAACACCTTAATTTGATGTAATCTGTGTCTCTATCGATGGATGTTCATGAATTTTCACATGCAAAAGATTCAAGCATCACTTCATAGAATGGCTGATGAAAAAAGCCTCCATCCAGTTGACGGTTGGGTCCGTGATTGAATTAGTGAGGAAATGTGTGGAAACAGGATTATCTTCCCATTCCTCAAAGTGGCTTTTCACTTCCAAAATTAGTTGCCCATAAGGGTTGTGTCAATACTTACACTGAATAGCCAAGAAGTAGATGCAGACAGAGATAAAGATCCAGGAGAGGAATATGGGAGGCAAGTCAAAAAATAGCATAGCAATTAAAGTACTGAAGCTGTCAAGAGATGATGGATAGATGAGTTCTCTTTTTAGTTGTTACTCTGATTTGATTTGATTTGATTTTCTTTCTCTTTCTCTTTCCTTTCTTTTTAAGGTAGGTGATATGATTACAAGTTAGGCAGGATAGAAAGAAAACATCTTTTAATAAAAGGGCGGCATGATTAAAAGTTGGAATAAGAGATAGAAATAAGAGAAAGGGGGAATATTAGTATATACACTTTTATATAGTAAAATAAAAGCAATAACAATAATTGAATAATGACAGAGTATAACTTAGTATAAATGTGTATGATTATTAGAAATATATAAGTTGGTTGACTGTAATTACGATGATTAATTCTACTAGTTTTATTTGTATTAGAATGTATGATACCCACACAAAATAAAAAACTTGAAACAAACAAACAAAAAAGAGTCGTGTCAGTTATAAGCTAAATGGATCATTGCAACATCTAGCAATTCTCTTTGCTAGGAAAAAAAAAATTCTCCAGGCTCTGAATGCCTGTTGTCCATCTCATCCATTTTAAAAGGTTAGAAGAATGATTCGGAAGAAAAGTCACCAATTTATGGCCAGTGCCATTTGTTTTAGCACATTTCTATTCCTTATTAGCACCTCTGCATGGGCTACCATGTTTAATCTCTCTCTGTCCGCCTTTGAAATTATCACTTTCCTAAATATATAAGATGGTCTTCAGACTTTCATGCATGCTTAATCTCTCTTGAAATACGGTTTGGGTCCCCCCACCCTTTTCTTTGATGTTAAGAGGAATCCCATTTTGTGTTAAGTTGACGTGTGTAGGTGGACAACTTATCCTGCTTAATATCTTGTTTGTGTTCTTGTTGCAGATGGAGAATGAACGGAATTCTAATACCTCAAAGCAGAGATATTCGGGGAAAGTCCATCTTTGCATTGCCCGATATAGGTAATACGGCCTTGTCCAATAAACGCTTTCAACCTTAAATTTGTGCTAGTTTTAAATTCTTGATAAGGTCCCTGGCCCAACTCCTTCCAAAAACTGACAACGCCTGTCTTTCTCTATGACACTAAACCATTTTTCCCCCCAACCAGGTTACGTTGAATAAGACGTAATCGTTGAGTCATAACACTAAGCCACAATGATTAGATTTACATAACTTCAAGCCCAAAATAATATCTCAGGCGAATATCTGAATGCAGATGGTTATTAATAGTGCCCTCCTCTATGTGAGTTGGGGCGCGATCAGGGCTGGGCTGCTGGGGGTTCCCAGGGTTTCGGGAGAAACTTTAACTAAGATTCTGTGTAGTTTGGAAAACCCCCAAATCCCACTCCTGGCTGGCCCTGCCTACCCCACCCCTCCCAGGAGTCCCCATGCAGCCCGTTTTGGATGCAGCTAAGTGCAGGGTGCGCACGGAGGCTTGTGGAGGGCGAAAAATGGGCCTACCAGAATTTTGGGCCCATTTCTGGCCTCCTGGGGGCCTCCAAAGGCTGGGGAGGCCATATTTGCCCTCCTAGATGCTCAAAGAAAGCCTCCAGAGCCTGGGGAGAACAAAAATACACCCCCCCCCACACCATGGTGCAGGAGGCTGACTAGGCCACACCCACCATGGCCACGCCCACTGAGCAACTGGGCAGAGAACCCCTTGCTAAAATCATGGCTCAATGATTAAAAGACGCTGAGTGTCGACATCCAGCTCCAGAATCCAAATAAAGATTCATTCTGTTTCCAAAATCATGTTCTTAATATCATGTTCTTAATATTGTATGTGTTTTGTTTCTTGTATTTTATTTGGTTGTTCACCGCCCTGAGTCCTTCGGGAGAAGGGCGGTATACAAATTAAAATATTATATTATTATTATTATTATTATTATTATTATTATTATTATTATTATTATTATTATTATTATTATTATTATTATTAACTGTTTATTGAATACACTGAATGGTAATGTCAAACTAACTCTGAGATTCCCAGACATCAGTTCATAGAATTAAGCAATAATTTCCCCCAGCCTCTCATGTATCCATGTAAGCAAGTTCGTTTTGTTATGGGAATCGTCTGCTTCAACTCCACACCTTCTACAATGTCCTTGAAAAGATTTCAGGCTCTCACAGTCTTCAGTGGAATTGAGAGGTTTTGTTTCTCCATCCAACCCATTCTAAAGCAACACTTCCCCCTTTTACTCTACTAGAAAGTTGAAACAATGAGTCACATAGCTGCCAAAGTTTCATATTTGACACTGAGCTTGTCAGCTGATGGCCCAGTTCGAGTCCCAAGTGCTGCATGATGGGGCGAGCTCCAGGGGTGAAATTTGCTTAACTTCGCTACCGGTTCGCAGATGTGAGCATGCACCCCACCTCTGCGCATGTGCAGAGATTAAAAACGAGACGTCATGACATCTGGGTGGGTGAGTGGAGCCTCCCACCGCTGGTGCTATCGGTTCGCCCAAGCCGGATAGAACCAGCTGAATTTCACCACTGGCAAGCTCCCATTACTTGCCCCAGCTGCTGCCCATGTAGCAGTTCAAGAGCATGCAAATGCAAGTAGATAAAGAAGGTATCACTTCGGTGGGAAGGTAACAGTGTTCTGTGTGCCTTTGCTGTATAGTCATGTTGGCTACATGACCACGGAAATTATCTTCTGATAACTCTGGCTCTCTTGGCCAAGCAATAGAGCTGAGCACTGTCCCCTGATATGACTGGACAGGGGGGAAATTTTACCTTTACTTCCTTATCAAAGATTCTGAGTCGAATCATAATCTTGTGTTTTCTTTCAGTTACAATCCTTTTGATGGGCCAAATGAAAACCCTGAGGCAGAACTTCCTCTCACTGCAGGAAAATATCTCTATGTGTATGGAGATATGGATGAAGATGGCTTTTTTGAAGGTTTGTGGGAGATGTGGGGAGCTCTAGCAGTCCCTTGATTTAAATCTTGGAGTCCTAGTGGATAACCATTTAAATATGAGCCAGCAGTGTGCAGCAGCTGCCAAAAAAGCCAGCACAGTTCTAGGCTGCATAACAGAGGGATAGAATCAAGATCATATGAAGTGTTAATACCACTTTATAATGCCTTGGTAAGGCCACACTTGGAATACTGCATTCAGTTTTGGTCGCCGCGATGTAAAAAAGATGTGGAGACTCTAGAAAGAGTGCAGAGAAGAGCAACAAAGATGATTGAGGGACTGGAGGCTAAAACATACGATGAACGGTTGCAGGAACTGGGTTTGTCTGGTTAAATGAAAAGAAGGACTGGGGAGACATGATAGCAGTCTTCCAATATCTCAGGGGCTGCCCCAAAGAAGAGGGAGTCGGGCTGTTCTCCAAAGCTCCTGAGGGCAGGACAAGAAGCAATGGGTGGAAACTAATCAAGGAGAGAAGCAATTTAGAACTAAGGAGAAATCCCTGAATTTGGACTAGACCTTCAAGGTCCCTTCCAACTCTGTTATTCTATTCTATTCTAAATATTTTCATTGAAATAGCTCCGCCAGTGAGATACATAGAAGCTTTGTGGCCATTCTCTTAATCACATGACTTAGTTTATGCAATGAATGGTTGAGTCTATCTCAAGTATAAAAAGAGAAGGACTGGGGGGGGGCGTTATGTGACAGCAGTCTTTCAGTACTTGAGGGGTTCCCACAGACAGGAGGGGTTCACTTATTCTGTAGGGCACCAGAGAACAGGACAAGAAGTTAGAGGTGGAAGATCATGAAAGAAAGAACCAAACTAGAAGTAAGGAGAAATTTTCAGACACTTAAGAACAATTAATCAATGGGATAGCTTGCGCCTGGATTTCTGGGTGGTCCATCGCTGGAGGTTTTCAAAAACAGACTGGACAACCATTTGACTGGGAAGGTATAAGGCTCCTGCCTTGAACAGGGGTTGGACTAGAAGACCTCCAAGGTCCCTTCCAGCCCTCTGATTCTATGTTCTACCCTAATATTTTGATAAGAAATTAGCATCCCTGGTTTCTATCACCAGCAACACTTTAAGTCAGGGGTCTCCACCCTTGGCAACTTTAAGACTTAAGAACTCTGGGAGTTGAAGTCCACAAGTCTTAAAGTTGCCAAGGTTGGAGACACCTGGTTAAGTAACTAATACTCTCTCAAGATTTCATTGAAGACCCAGAGAGGCCACACAGTAAGGTTTTAAAGAGACTGAAAAGGGATCAGATGTGGTGGGGAGGCGGGTGAGACACCCCTCAAAACTGTCTCCAGTGACCCTGGGCTGCTGTGGCTTTTTCTCCTCTCCTTCTGGCTTGTTGGCTTGGAAAAAAAGGCAGATAAAAGGGAGGACGGGCAGAAAGTGAGGACTCTTGGAAGACTAAAAAAAACATGGTTGCTGCAATCCAATTATCTCAATTTTTGCTGCCAGTAGATCAGGGGTCTCCAACCTTAGCAACTTTAAGACTTAGCCTGGCTAAGGAACTCTGGGCTTGTAGTCCACAAGTCTTAAAGTTGCCAACGTTGGAGAACCCTGCCGTAGCAATAGCAGACTTACAGTATATACTGCTTTAAAGTGCTTTACAGCTCCTCTCTAAGCGGAGTTTACTGAGTCAGCCTCTTGCCCCCAACAATCTGGGTCCTCATTTTACCCACCTCGGAAGGACGGAAGGCTGAGTCAACCTTGAGCCTGGTGAGATTTGAACTGCAGGCAGCTGGCAGTCAGCAGAAGTAGCCGGCAGTACTGCACTCTAACCATTGCGCCACTGCAGCTCACAAAATTACCCTTATCAAACAATTAGTAGATGATTGTTAACTGTGAGAGGGGATGGACAGGATCTTCATCTTCTGGGAACATGACTAGTATGTTTTCTTTGTTTTCTTATATCTCTTTCTCCCCAAAGGTGAACTTCTAGATGGACAGAGAGGCCTGGTTCCATCCAACTTTGTGGATTTTGTGCAGGATGAGTCTCGTTTATCCAGCGGGTTGGGCGGGGAGCCAGAACAGAATGTCCACAACCACAGTAGTCACCTGGTAGAAGGAGAAGGTCTCCAGGATACCAATTTACCGGTCCAGTTAGACTCCAGCATCCTCAATAATGGTGCAGGAACTCTGGATGTGAACATTGACGAAATTGGAGAAAACATTGTGCCTTACCCTAGGAAAATAACCCTTATCAAACAATTAGCCAAAAGTGTCATTGTGGGCTGGGAACCTCCAGTCGTGCCACCTGGATGGGGAACCATCCATAGCTATAACGTCCTAGTGGACAAGGAAGTCCGAATGAACGTCCCCTTGGGGAGCAAAGCTAAAGCTCTCATAGAAAAATTGAACATTGCTACTTGCACTTATCGGATATCCGTTCAAAGCATAACCAGCCGGGGGAATTCCGACGAATTGCAGTGCACCTTGTTGGTCGGGAAAGATGTCATTGTGGCACCTTCACACCTTAAGGTCGACAATATCACCCAGATTTCGGCGGAGATCACCTGGCTCCCTACGAACAGCAACTACAGTCATGTCATCTTCCTCAATGAAG
Source organism: Ahaetulla prasina (assembly GCF_028640845.1). NCBI lineage: Eukaryota > Metazoa > Chordata > Lepidosauria > Squamata > Colubridae > Ahaetulla > Ahaetulla prasina. The sequence continues at coordinate 6,107,272 of NC_080553.1, read as the reverse complement.
AGGAATTCGACATTGTCCGGGCTGCCACCTACAAGTATCAGTTTTTTAACTTGAAACCCAACACGGCCTACAAGGTCAAAGTTTTGGCCAAGCCCCATCAGATGCCCTGGCAGCTGCCTTTGGAGCAACGCGAGAAAAAGGAAGCTTTTGTAGAATTTTTGACCTTGCCAGCAGGTAAGCCTTTAGTCTCACAAAAACCCCACAGTCGTCATCCTCCTCCTCCTCCTCCTTCTCTCTTCTAGCACTGATGGTATTACCTAGTTGGGTAATGAAACGTCTAGAAGAAAGAAAACGACCAATCTCAAAGAGCAATAGCAATAGCACTTAGACTTTTATACCACTTCACAATGCTTTTATAGCCTTCTCTAAGTGGTTTACAGAGTCAGCCTATGGTCCCCAACAATCTGGGTCCTCATTTTACCGACTTTGGAAGATTGGAAGGTTGAGTCAACCTAGAGCCAGTCAGGATTGAACTGCTGGCAGTGGGCAGAGTTATGGATGGATGGATGGATGGAAGGAAGGAAGGAAGGAAGGAAGGAAGGAAGGAAGGAAGGAAGGAAGGAAGGAAGGAAGGAAGGAAGGAAGGAAGGAAGGAAGGAAAGGCAATAGCAATAGCACTTAGACTTATATACCACTTCATAGTGCTTTTACAGTCCTCTCTAAGCAGTTTACAGAGTCAGCCTCTTGCCCCCAACAATCTGGGTCCCCATTTTACCAATCACGGAACGATGGAAGGCTGAGTCAACCTTGAGCCTGGTGAGATTTGACTTGCCAAATTGCAGGCAGTCGGCAGTCAGCAGAAGTAGCCTGCAGTACTGCATTCTAACCACTGTGCCATCACCAAAGGTAGGTAGGCCTTGAGTCTCACATAGTCAGTTGTGGTCAGTCGGGCAGCGATCCCCAACCAATCCAGCTTGGTGGCCTGGGGTAGGGGGGCATGTGTGGGGCAGGCGCATGCATGTACACAGAACTCCCTTTGTGAGCGGATTTTTGTGTGTGTGAGCATTTGCCTATTTCTCCCACGGCCCAGTTTTGAACAGGACGCAACCCAGTAGTGGGCGATGGCCTGTTGGTTGAGGACCCATGCAGCAGGGGCCTGGAGGCTAAAACAGATGAAGAATTTTTGCAGGAACTGGATATGTCTAGTTTAATGAAAAGAAGGACTAGGGGTGACATGATAGCAATGTTCCAATATCTGAGGGTCTGCCACAAAGGAGGGAGTCCAATTATTCTCCAAAGTACCTGAAGGCAGGACAAGAAGCAATGGGTGGAAACCAATCAACCTAGAGAGAAGCAACCTAGAACTAAGGAGGAATTTTCTTGACAGGTAGAACAATTAATCAGTGGAATGGCTTGCCTTCAGAAGTTGGGGGTGCTCCATCACTGGAAGTGTTGAAGGAGAGAACGGACAACCATTTCTCTGAAAGGACGCAGGGTTTCCTGCCTGAGCTGGAGGTTGGACTAGAAGACCTCCAAAGAGCCTTCCAACTATTATTCTGTTCTGTTCTTCAATTGTTAAAGGGTTTTCTGTTTTGTTTTTTTTGGAAAATCCTTTTCTGACTCTTAAGAAGTGAATTTGATTTCAACCATCAAGCCAATTTGTTGGATGCCTGCATCTCCATTGGGGGCTTCAGTTGCCCAGAGTCAAAAGATACAGAGAAGCTATCCATGGCTCCATCTGTGTCCCGGAAGTGAGCTGAGATGTTCTTCTCTATGAAAGTTCTCACTGCTTGCTCAGTTCAGCCACGAGGTTGCCAAACTCATGAAATATACATCTCCTTAATAGTTGCATAGTTATTTTTAGGCCATTCTTCCATCTAGCGCACTTCTATTTCCGGACGAGGGGTTTATTTAAAGAGCAAAGTAGCGCTCACAATGCAAGTTTTTCAAAAAAATTTCCAAAGGACTAGGATCCTGCACAGTAGATCAAGGCTACTGTGGGAACAGATAATGTATTTGTGAATGCAGGGGCTCTCTAGGGAAGTCCATCCCACAATTATTTAACTTAAACCAGGGGTCTGCAACCTTAAACACTCAAAGAGCCATTTGGACCCATTTCCCGCAGAAAAGAAAACACCGGGAGCCCCAAAACCTGGGTGGGTGTGGCCAACTCGATGTCACTCACTCCCACCCAGTCACATGCCACACACACACACCAGCCATGCCTACCCATGTTTTGTGGCTCCCAGTGTTTTCTGTGGACATCTCTCTATGTGTGTTTCTTTCTCTTTCTCTCTCTCTCTCTCTCTCTCTCTCTCTCTCTCTCTCTCTCTCTCTCTCTCTCTCTCTTTCATCTCTCTTCTCTCTCAGGCCAAGCAAGGAGTGACTGGAAGGGGAGGGCGAGGGGTGGGGCCAGCCAGTGGTGGGTTCAGCCAATAGGGAGCCACAGCAGGGGAACAAAAGAGTCACAAGCCGCTCCGGAGCCACAGGTTGCAGACACCTGACTTAAACGGAGCTTTGTCCGTTCAGTGGATGGGTAGGAAAATTCTGGCTGAGTCCTTGCAAAACCAAAGGAGAAACGACCAGATGCATTCTCATCACACATCAGGCTTGGTTAGAGATTTTGTGGTTTTAGTGGTTTATCTGATGACTGCTAGCTGATTGGTCCAAGATATTACAGGGTCAGCATGGTGTAGTTTTCACAGTGGTGTATTAGAGTTAGTAGAAATGCAGAGATGAATCCAAGGGTTTAGGACAGTAATGGCTAACCCTTTTCGGACTGAGTGCCCAAAGCCCATCCGAACCCCTAAAATGCAATGCGCTCACAGCCCCCGCACATGTTCCACCCCTGGCAGAACTGAACTGGGGCGATGGCTCACGTGCCCACAAAAAGGGCTCTGCGTGCCACTTCTGGCATGTGCGTCATAGGTTCACCAACACGGGTTTAGGAGAAGAAGCAGTGAGGTAGAGGTAAAGACTTAGATGCATTTGTACCACTAAGTGTTTGGTTTGTCAGGGAAGAGGAAGAGGAAGAGGAGGAGGGGAGCAGGGGCAGGAGGAGAGCAGAAGGAGGAAGAGGAAGAAAAGGGGAGCAGAAGGAAGAAGGGAGCAGGAGGAGGAGAGAAGGAGGAGAGAAAGAGGAGCAGCAGGAGGAGACCATAAGATATTAGAGGATTTCTATGAATCCAGGCATTTAGAAGAGGAAGTGATATATTGTAAGGTCAAGGTAAAGACCTAGTAGATTTATTTATTTATTTATTTATTTATTTATTCGTATTTGTATACCGCCCTATCTCCCGAAGGACTCAGGGCGGTTCACAGGCAAGTAAAAACATATATGTACAAATTAAGAAAACCATTAAAAAACTTATTCTAAAAGCCAAATTATTAAAAATAGTATAAATATTAAAACCAATTAAAACCCCTATAAATTTAAAATCTAATCCAGTCCTGCGCAGATGAATAAGTGTGTTTTGAGCTCGCGACGGAAGGTTCGGAGGTCTGGAAGTTGACGAAGTCCTGGGGGGAGTTCGTTCCAGAGGGTGGGAGCCCCAACAGAGAAGGCCCTTCCCCTGGGCGTCGCCAGACGACATTGCCTCGCTGATGGCACCCTGAGGAGTCCCTCTCTGTGAGAGCGCACGGGCCGGTGAGAGGCATTCAGTAGCAGTAGACGGTCCCGTAAGTAACCCGGCCCTATGCCATGGAGCGCTTTAAAGGTGGTTACCAAAACCTTGAAGCGCACCCGGAAGGCCACAAGTAGCCAGTGCAGCCTGCGCATGATAGGTGTCATACGGGAGCCACGAGGGGCTCCCTCTATAACCCACGCAGCCGCATTCTGAACCAACTGCAGTCTCCGGATGCCCTTCAAGGGGAGCCCCATGTAGAGAGCATTGCAGTAATCCAGGCGAGACGTCACGAGGGCGTGAGTGACCGTGGATAAGGCATCCCGGTCTAGAAAGGGGCGCAACTGGCGCACCAGGCGAACCTGGTAAAAAGCTCTCCTGGAGACGGCTGTCAAATGATCTTCAAAAAACAGCCGTTCATCCAGGAGGACGCCCAAGTTGCGCACCCTCTCCATCGGGGCCAATGACTCGCCCCCAACAGTCAGCCGAGGACTCAGCTGACTGTACCGGGATGCCGGCATCCACAGCCACTCTGTCTTGGCTGTATAGACATACCACCAAGAATTTGGTTTGTTAGCAAGAAGAAGAACCAGCTATAAGATATTTCAGGACTGGTCTGAATCCAAGGATTTAGGAGAGGAAGTGAGATATGAAGAGTCAAAGGAAAGACCTAATTTGTACCGCCAAGAACTTGACTTGTTAGCAAGAGGAAGAAAAACAAGAAGCTATAAGATATTTCTATTGAGTTTTTTATGTATATTAAGAAAAATGTAGTAGTAGAACATTTTTTTAAAAAAATGGTATTTCTTGCGTTCAATTCCAGGTCCGCCAGCTCCCCCTCAAGACGTTCGAATTCAAGCTGGCCCAACTCCTGGAACTATCCTGGTTTCTTGGAAGTCACCAGTCCTCACCGCCGCGGGGACCTCCAACGGAGCCAATGTGACTGGCTACGGTATTTATGCAAAAAGTCAAAGGGTAGGTCTGTACTTAGAGAAACCTTACATTGTTGGGTTTTTTAAAGATAATCTAAGGACAAAAGCCAAATTTGCTAAAGGGGCAGATGTTCCGCATCATCATAAAAAGAGACCAAGTTACCTTGGTCTATATATCAAGCGAATGACCCATTGGGATCCCCATGTGATGACCTTGGGCACAGCACAGAGGCAACACAGGCAGCTGGCAGTTCAAACCGCCCCTTTATTGCTCCAATGTTTCTGGCAAATACTCCCATGTTTCTGGCAAGTCCCAGAGCAAAGGGATGAGACACACACACACACACACATACCTCCAGCAGCCTCTGGCTGCAAGTAGTTCAGCACAACGCTATGAGCACCACAGCTGCAAAGAAATCCAGCAGGGCAAATCAAGGAGTCCAGGATGCAAAGGAGCAAGGCAAGTAATCCAGAAATCCAGAAAGAATGCAAGGAATCCAGGAAAGTTCAAATGTCGGCAACAGCACTCAACATTCCATGAATTTAGCGTTTGTGCCCAACAAATGCCCCTCCCCACAGTGTCTCCTTAAGTCTCAGTCCCCAGGTGTGCCTTGTGAAGAGGGGCGGGACACTCTCCTCCAGAGTAGTCGGGTCAGTCTGCATTGTTCTTGCCTTCTCTCCACTCTCCATGCTCCAGGATCAGGAGGAGGTTGGTCCTTTCTCATCACCTGTCTTGCATGTTCTCTACTTAGCCTCTCTTGGTCATCCTGCCCCGCTTCCTCCCTGCCTACAAGCCATCCTAATCCTGAAAGGCCCTGACCTGACTGGGCTGCTCTTCCCCGCCTTTTTCCGAAGCCAACCTCTCGATCTCTGTCGTCTCCAGTTCTAGCTCGTCTTCCTCTGCAGTTTCAGGCTCCAATGGGAGGCATGACAACCCATATCAAAACAACTTACCTTATGTGTGGCCAGAATGAGAAAATAACATTTAACACAGCACAGTACGTAAGCAAAGTGGTTCAGTTGAGATCTGCATACGTGGGACTGTTTGAGGTAGATTGCAGGGGTGACCCCAAAATATAATTTTATCATATTTTATCTCTATCTTACATTATTGTATTTTATTCCATTTTCATCTTAGGTTGTATTTTATTCCAATTTCATTTTAAATCGTATTTTATTCCAATTCCATTTTAAATTGCTTTTGTCAAATTTCAGTAATAATTTGTTTCTAGAACTCTGTACTTTGATATGGCCCAAGGGCTAATCAATCAATCAATAAAAAGATACTTTTATTCTGATGTGAATTTAGCTAGAAAATGGAATTTATTGCCCAATTCTGGCACCATCGGACATTTTTGGAAAGCAAGGGAACCTTTTGCTTAATTGATTAAGCAATTCTTTACTTAATTGATCAATTAATTAAGAGATTAACTGGCAAATTTATGCTAGGGATTCCCAAGGGTTTCTTTGATTGGGGAAGCTCAGTTAAAATATCTTGCTTATTTTATTTTGCTTAGATGTGCCAATTTTATTTTGTGGTGCAATCAAGCTCCCTTTCTCAATTCTGCATAATCCTCATTCGCTTGATTCTGGCTAGTTGGGTAGGGCTTGTCATAACGGGATGCCCAGAATTAGATCCAGAGTTTGAAGTGGGATCAGATCTTGGCCAAAGAGGGTGGAATCATGCTTAAGAAATTGCATAAGAGCCGAGGTGGCACAGTGGTTAGAGAGCAGTACTGCAGGCTACTTCAGCTGACTGCTAGCTGCAGTTTGGCAGTTCAAATCTCACCGGCTCAAAGTTGACTCAGCCTTCCATCCTTCCAAATGAGTAAAATGAGGAACCAGATTGTTGGGGGCAAGAGGCTGACTCTATAAAACCACTTAGAGAGGGCGGTAAAGCACTGTAAAGTGTTTTAAAGTCTAAGTGCAATTGCTATTGCTGTTTTCCTTCCTTCCTTCCTTCCTTCCTTCCTCCCTCCCTCCCTTCCTCCCTCTCTCCCTCCCAGTTTCCTTTCCTTTCCTTTCCTTTCCTTTCCTTTCCTTTCCTTTCCTTTCCTTTCCTTTCCTTTCCTTTCCTTTCCTTTCCTAACTCTGCCCAATGCCAGGAGTTCAATCCTGACTGCCTCAAGGTTGACTCAGCCTTCCATCCTTCTGAGGCAGGTAAAATGAGGACCCAGATTGTTGGGGGCAAGAGGCTGACTCCGTAAACCGCTTATAGAGGGCTGTGAAGCACTGTATATAAGTCTAAGTGCTATTGCTAAGTGCTATTTCTACAATGTGACCCAAAATTGCACATTTTTGCCTGATATTAGTTATTAGTTATATCTAATATAACTATAACTAATAGTTATATCTATAACTATAACTAATATCAGGCAAAATTAGTTATTATTAGATATTAGTTATAAATTAGTTTATAAATTAGTTATAAATTAGTTATAAATTAGTTATATTAGTTATAAATTATAAATTAGATATTAGTTATATCACCCTGCTGACTCTTATTCAGCTGGCAATATCAAGTGTGGTTCTCATTAATGTTCCTAATGTGAGGGACCCATGGTCTCTCTGAGGTTGGTTCTTTTCTTGCAGATGTTCATTGCCCCGTGCACTGATGATGTTACATAGTTGGGTAATGAAACATCTGCATGAAAACAACCAACCTCAGAGAGCATCAAGGATCCTTCATTGGTTTGTTCATTTACAGAATAGCAGAGTTATTCCTCCTCTTCCTCCCCTCCTCCTCCTCTCCACAAACCCCACTCCCTTCTAGCGCTGATGATGTTACCTAGTTTGGCAATGAAATGTCTGCAAGAAATCAACAGAGCTCAGAGAGCACCCCCACAGTCTTCCTCCTCCTCCTGCTGCTCCTCTTCCTCCCTTCTGGCACTGATGATATTACCCTAGTTGATAATGAAACATCTGCAAGAAAACAACCAATCTCAGAGAGCACTAAAGACCCCACAGTTCTTCCCCCCCTCCTCCTCCTCCTTTTCCTCCTCCTCCCTTCTAGCACTGATGATATTACTTAGTTGGATCATAAAATGTCTGCACGGGTCTGGATGGGGAGAAACAGGCTCAAGCTTAATCCCTCCAAGACGGAGTGGCTGTGGATGCCGGCATCCCGATTCAGTCAGCTGCAGCCGCGGCTGACTGTTGGAGGCGAGTTACTGGCCCCAAAGGACAGGGTGCGCAACTTAGGTGTCCTCCTGGATGATCGGCTGTCGTTTGAAGATCATTTGACGGCCGTCTCCAGGAGGGCCTTCCACCAGGTTCGCCTGGTTCGGCAGTTGCGCCCCTTCCTTGATCGGGATGCCTTGTGCACAGTCACTCATGCGCTCGTTACCTCTCGCTTGGATTATTGTAATGCTCTCTACATGGGGCTCCCCTTGAAGTGCACTCGGAGGCTTCAGTTAGTCCAGAATGCAGCTGCGCGGGTGATAGAGGGAGCTACGCGTAGCTCCCATATAACACCCCTCCTGCGCAGACTGCACTGGCTACCTGTGGCCTTCGAGTGCACTTTAAGGTGTTGGTTATGACCTTTAAAGCGCCCATGGCTTAGGGCCTGGGTACTTACGGGACCGCCTGCTGTTACCACATGCCTCCCACCGACCCGCACGCCTCACAGAGAGGGACTTCTCAGGTGCCGTCCGCCAAACAATGTCGGCTGGCGGCCCCCAGGGGAAGGGCCTTCTCTGTGGGGGCTCCCACACTCTGGAACGAGCTTCCCCCGGGTTTACGCCAAATACCTGACCTTCGGACATTCCGTCGCGAACTGAAGACACATCTTTTCATTCGCACGGGGCTGGCTTGAACGGAATTTTATTAATTTTAAATTTTTATTAATTAATTTTAAATGGGGTTTTTAGTCTAGTATATTTTAACCTATCAGGCTAATTTTAAAATAAGTTTCTTAATCTGCATTTTAAATTGTATATTGTGTTATCTGTTTTTATTTTTGCCTGTACACCGCCCTGAGTCCTTCGGGAGAAGGGCGGTATAAAAATTAAATAAATAATAATAATAATAATAAAGAAAACCACCAAGCTCAGAGAGCCCCAAGGACCCCGAGCTACAAACATTTCCCTTGATTGTTCTTAATGTATTTGCATCTGTATCCCTACATTCAGGTGGCTGAAGTCATGTTTCCAACCGCAGAGAACAGCACCGTAGCACTAACCAAAATCCAGAGCGTGGATGCCAGAGAAGTCCTTGTCCGGACACTGTCTGCCCAAGGGGAGTCCATGGACTCGTTGAGTGCTCCCATCCCACCTGAATTACTGGTGCCTCCCCACCCTCCGCCAGCTTCCAAATCTAAGCCATTATCAAGTGCCAGTACCCCAGATACCAAAGAGGAACATTTGTGTCCCCACGGAAAAAGGGACGACTCCTGGGAACAGACCCGTGCGAACTCTCCCATCCACGGACACACTCTGGAACCTCCCAACTTCCACAGCCCACTTCACGGACGGCGGTCGCCGTCTCCTAACCGGATCCTCCCACAGCCGCAGGGCACTCCTGTCCCTAACACAGTCGCCAAGGCGATGGCACGAGAGGCAGCTCAGCGGGTGGCAGCCGAAAGCAACAGGGTGAGCAGAGTTGTGGCTTCAGACAACCGCAAGGCAACGTCCGAATCTGGTTTGAGCTGGGTGTGGGTTTCATTCGCTGGAATAGTTTCAAGGGTCAGTTTGCCTCCACTGGCAGGCCAGGATTTTTAGGGGGAGGAAAAAGAGGCTTTTGGAGGAACGGGAAGGGTTAGCAATTAGCATAGAAGGAATTGGTGCTAATTGGGGGAATGTTGAACTCCTCAATTCTTGGTGTGGTTTATTAAAAGTGCTATGGCAATGCAACTCATACATGCATTCATATATACATATATATTTAGAATTAGAATTCTTTTTTGTTCAAGTTTTTTTTTATTTTTTAACAAACATCAATGCATGAACAGTGTGGCACCTGGGTATCATATATTCTAATACAAATAAAACTAGTAGAATTAATCATAGTTATTACATTCAGCCAACTTATATATTTCCATTAATAATACACATTTATATTAAGTTGCAGTCTGTCATTATTCAATTATTCCTTGTTTTCTCATTATTGCTTTTGTTTAATTGTATAAAAGTGTATACACTAATATTCCCCTTCTCTTACTTCTGTCAGTTATTCTAACTTTTAATCATGTCACCCTTTATTAAAAAAACATTTTCTTTCTATCCTACCTAACTTCTAGCAAATCAGAACAACAACAAAAAGGAGAAATCATCTATCCATCGTCTCTTCCTCTTCCTTCGTTCCTCAGATAGCTGGCTGTGAATCCCTCCTTGTGAAGTGGGGCCATCGTAATCAGATGGGGTTGTTGATCACGTACCTGGCTCCTTGCTGCGTGACTACAGCCCTACCTGAGCTACTGGAGGTGCTTGCTGGCGTGGCGGTTGAGATCCCCAGACTTTTGGTCTTGGGAGATTTCAACTTGCCATCGGCCGGCTTGTCATCAACAGTGGTTCAGGAGTTCCAGGCCTCCATGACGGCCTTGGACCTGATTCAAGTAACTGATGGCCCTACACACATCGGGGGAGGCACGCTAGACTTGATTTTTATCTCTGGTCAGTGGGTTAATGATCTGGAATTAGGAGATATAGTGAAAGAACCATTGTCATGGTCGGATCATTTTCTCCTTCGCCTAGACTTTCGAACCGCTGCTCACCACCGCAGGGAGACGGAGCCGATGCGTTGGTTCCGTCCCAGGCGCCTGATGGACCCGGAGAGGTTTCTGACGGAGCTTGGGCCGTTTCCTGAGGATCTTACCCACGGCACGACTGAAGAACTAGTTGCGGCTTGGGATCGGGCCGCGGCTGGGGCTTTGGACCGTGTCGTGCCTTTGCGGCCTCTGACCCGGCGCAGATCTCAATTGGCTCCCTGGTTCTCCGGGGAGCTGAGAGAGATGAAACGCCGGAGAAGACGCCTAGAGAGTGTTTGGAGGTCCAGCAGGTCCGAGGCTGATCGGACACTAGTGAGGTCCTTTACCAGGACTTACCTAGTGGCAATGAGGGAGGCGAAACGCCCACGCTTTCCACCCTCATTGCGTCGGCAGATAACCGCCCGGCCGCCCTGTTTGGTGACCCGTTCCTCCTTCAACAAGAGGCGGGATGACCCCTGCAGGGTCGAGCCGAGGAGTTTAACGGTTATCTATACGATAAAATCGTTCAGCTCCGTGATGGTTTGGACCATGATTGCGATGATTCAGCTGAGGTGACAGAGACTCGTCTTGTTGAGGTTATTTGGGATGAGTTTGATTCTGTGGCTCCCGAGGACGTGGACAGGTTGCTGGGGAGGTTGCACGCGACCACGTGTTTACTGGACCCGTGTCCTTCCTGGTTAGTACTGGCTGCTCAGGAAGTGACGCGAGGCTGGTTCGGGGGGATTATAAATGCTTCTTTAGTTGAAGGGGTTTTCCCCGCCGCCTTGAAAGAGGCGGTGGTGAGACCTCTCCTGAAGAAGCCTTCCCTGGACCCAGCTATTTTGGGAAATTATCGTCAGTTCCAACCTTCGCTTTTAGCGAAGGTTGTAGAGAGTGTGGTTGCATGGCAGCTTCCCGCACCTGGAGGAAGCTGTCTATCTAGACCTGCTCCAGTCCGGCTTCCGCCCGGTTATAGCACGGAGACGGCTTTGGTCGCGTTGGTGGATGACCTCTGGAGGGCCAGGGACAGGGGCTGTTCCTCTGCCTTGGTCCTATTAGATCTTTCAGCGGCTTTTGATACCATCGACCATGGTATCCTGCTGCGCCGGTTGGAGGGATTGGGAGTGGAGGCACCGCTTATCGGTGGTTCTCCTCCTATCTCTCTGACCGGTCGCAGTCGGTGTTGACAGGGGGCAGAGGTCGACCTCGAGGGGCCTCACTTGTGGGGTACCCCAGGGGTCGATTCTCTCGCCTACCCTGTTCAACATCTACATGAAGCCGCTGGGTGAGGTCATCAGTGGGTTCGGGGTGAGTTATCATCTGTACGCTGATGACACTCAGCTGTACTTTTCCACCCCGGACCACCCCAACGAAGCGGTCGAAGTGCTGTCCCGGTGCCTGGAAGCCGTACGGGTCTGGATGGGGAGAAACAGACTCAAGCTCAATCCCTCCAAGACGGAGTGGCTGTGGATTCCGGCACTGGTACAGTCAGCTGCATCCGCAGCTGACTGTTGGGGCGAGTTAGTGGCCCCAAAGGAGGTGGTTCGCAACTTGGGCGCCCTCCTGGATGGCCGGCTGTCCTTGAGGAACATCTGGCAGCCGTCACCAGGAGGGCTTTTACCAAGTTCGCTTGGTTCGCCAGTTGCGCCCCTTCCTTGACCGGGATGCCTTATGCACGGTCACCACGCCTGGTTACGCCTCGGCTGGATTATTGCAATGCTCTCTACATGGGCTGCCTTGAGGTGCACCCGGAGGCTGCAGTTAGTCCAGAATGCAGCTGCGCGAGTGGTAATGGGAGCCGCCGAGGCTCCCACGTAACACCTCTGCTCCGTAGTTTGCACTGGCTTCCTGTGGTCTTCGGGTGCGCTTCAAGATCCTGGTTACCACCTTTAAAGCGCCCATGGCTTAGGACCCGGTACTTACGAGACCGCCTGCTGTTACCGTATGCCTCCCATCGACCAGACGCTCTCACAGAGAGGGCCTTCTCAGGTGCCGTCCGCCAAACAATGTCGGCTGGCGGCTCCCAGGGTAGGGCCTTCTGTGGGAGCACCGACGCCTGGAACGAACTCCCCTGGCTTACGCCAAGTTCCTGATCTTCGGACCTTCCGTCGTGAGCTAAAACATACTTATTTATTCAAGCAGGACTGGCATAAATAGTGATTTTAAATTGGGGTTTTAGAGATTTTAAACATTTGTAAATTTTTAATTTTTAAATTATCGGCCATTTATTAATAGTTTCTTTTAATTTCTTTTAATTGTATATACTCTGTATTTTATTTGGCTGTACACCGCCCTGAGTCCTTCGGGAGAAGGGCGGTATAAAATCTAATAAAACTAAACTAAACTAAAACTCTTGCCCGCTAGTGGCAATGAGGAGGCGAACGCCCCACGCTTTCCACCCTCATTGCATCGGCAGATAACCGCCCGGCCGCCCTGTTTGGTGACCCGTTCCTCCTTCAACAAGAGGCGGGATGACCCCTGCAGGGTCGAGCCGAGGAGTTTAACGGTTATCTATACGATAAAATCGTTCAGCCGTGATGGTTTGGACCATGATTGCGATGATTCAGCTGAGGTGACAGAGACTCGTCTTGTTGAGGTTATTTGGGATGAGTTTGATTCTGTGGCTCCCGAGGACGTGGACAGGTTGCTGGGGAGGTTGCATGCGACCACGTGTTTACTGGACCCGTGTCCTTCCTGGTTAGTACTGGCTGCTCAGGAAGTGACACGAGGCTGGTTCAAGGGGATTATAAATGCTTCTTTAGTTGAAGGGGTTTTCCCCGCCGCCTTGAAGGAGGCGGTGGTGAGACCTCTCCTGAAGAAGCCTTCCCTGGACCCAGCTATTTTGGGAAATTATCGTCCAGTCTCCAACCTTCGCTTTTTAGCGAAGGTTGTAGAGAGTGGGTGCATGGCAGCTTCCCGGCACCTGGAGGAAGCTGTCTATCTAGACCCGTTCAGTCCGGCTCCCGGCCCGGTTATAGCACGGAGACGGCTTTGGTCGCGTTGGTGGATGACCTCTGGAGGGCCAGGGACAGGGGCTGTTCCTCTGCCTTGGTCCTATTAGATCTTTCAGCGGCTTTTGATACCATCGACCATGGTATCCTGCTGCGCCGGTTGGAGGGATTGGGAGTGGGAGGCACCGTTTATCGGTGGTTCTCCTCCTATCTCTCTGGCCGGTCGCAGTCGGTGGTGGCAGGGGGGGAGAGGGCGTCCTCGAGGGACCCCACTTGTGGGGTACCCCAGGGGTCGATTCTCTCGCCTACCCTGTTCAACATCTACATGAAGCCGCTGGGTGAGGTCATCAGTGGGTTCGGGGTGAGTTATCATCTGTACGCTGATGACACTCAGCTGTACTTTTCCACCCCGGACCACCCCAACGAAGCGGTCGAAGTGCTGTCCCGGTGCCTGGAAGCCGTACGGGTCTGGATGGGGAGAAACAGACTCAAGCTCAATCCCTCCAAGACGGAGTGGCTGTGGATTCCGGCACCCCGGTACAGTCAGCTGCACCCGCAGCTGACTGTTGGGGGCGAGTTAGTGGCCCCAAAGGAGGTGGTTCGCAACTTGGGCGTCCTCCTGGATGGCCGGCTGTCCTTTGAGGACCATCTGGCAGCCGCCACCAGGAGGGCTTTTTACCAAGTTCGCTTGGTTCGCCAGTTGCGTCCCTTCCTTGACCGGGATGCCTTATGCACGGTCACTCACGCTCTGGTTACGTCTCGGCTGGATTATTGCAATGCTCTCTACATGGGGCTGCCCTTGAGGTGCACCCGGAGGCTGCAGTTAGTCCAGAATGCAGCTGCGCGAGTGGTAATGGGAGCCGCTCGAGGCTCCCACGTAACACCTCTGCTCCGTAGTTTGCACTGGCTTCCTGTGGTCTTTCGGGTGCGCTTCAAGATCCTGGTTACCACCTTTAAAGCGCTCCATGGCTTAGGACCCGGGTACTTACGAGACCGCCTGCTGTTACCGTATGCCTCCCATCGACCCGTACGCTCTCACAGAGAGGGCCTTCTCAGGGTGCCGTCCGCCAAACAATGTCGGCTGGCGGCTCCCAGGGGTAGGGCCTTCTCTGTGGGAGCACCGACGCTCTGGAACGAACTCCCCCCTGGCTTACGTCAAGTTCCTGATCTTCGGACCTTCCGTCGTGAGCTAAAAACATACTTATTTATTCAAGCAGGACTGGCATAAATAGTGATTTTAAATTGGGGTTTTAGAGATTTTAAACATTTGTAAATTTTTTAATTTTTAAATTATCGGCCATTTATTAATAGTTTCTTTTAATTTCTTTTAATTGTATATACTCTGTATTTTATTTCGGCTGTACACCGCCCTGAGTCCTTCGGGAGAAGGGCGGTATAAAAATCTAATAAAACTAAACTAAACTAAAACTCTTGCCCGCTTCAATACTTTAATTATTATGGTGTGGGTTTTTTTGACTTGCCTCCCATATTCGTCTCTTGGCTCTTTATCTCTGTCTGCATCTACTTCTTGGCTATTCGATCTAGATATTTCTCCCACCTCTACCCTCTTCCACTGCCTAGCTTCCAAAATTTCTGTCCAGGAGAATTATAATTCTTTATTAGCCAAGATTGATTGGACACAAAAGGAATTTGTCTTAGGTACGTAAGCTCTCATTGTACATAAAAGCTGTAAGTGATAAATCACGATCATAACCATCATAAAAATACATTCATCACAATCAAAAGATACAAGCTTAATGATAGAATCAACACAAATCATACTGGGAAACTAAATAAAACAGTATACATCGTAAAAATACAAGGAGTTAGGTAATAGGTAAGATGAGAAGAATATTACTACAGTCTTACTAAATAGTTTTACAGTATTGTGGGAATTAGCTGTTTAGCAGAGTGATGGCATGTGGGAAAAAACTCCTTGTATCTAGTTATGTGTGTTTGTGTATGTGTATATGTGTATACGTATATATGTATGTGTGTGTATATATACACATATAAAGATACACATATAAGGTACAAATGTTGTATCTTGATGAAGGTATCTTTTCTTTTATGTACACTGAGAGCAGATGCACCAAGACAAATTCCTTGTGTGTCCAACCACACTTGGCCAATAAAATTCTATTCTATTCTATTCTGTTCTGTTCTGTTCTGTTCTATACATATATATATACATCCTGTGTATATATGGTATACATATAGGTATACATATATATATATATATATATATACACATACACACACATATCTATATATCTATATTTCTGTCTGTCTATCTATCTAATAAAATCACAAAATGGAGAAATTTAACAGCTGGTTTTGCTTAGCAACAGAAATTTTGGACTCAATTGTGGTTACAAGTCAAGAGCTACCTGTAGAAAGGCAGGGAAGTACAGGCAGTCCTTCATTTAAAAACCACAACTGAGGCCAACATTTCTGTTGTGAAATGAGACATTTGTTAAGGGAGTTTTTCACCCATTTTACGACTTTTCTGGCCACAGCTGTTAAGTGAAAATCACTGCAATTGATAAGTTAGTCATTGGGTTGTTGAGTGGCTTTCCCTGTCAACTTGGCTTGTGAGAAGGTCACAAAAGGGGATCAAGTGACCTTGGGACACAGCAACCATCACAAATATGAGCCAGTTGCCGAGCGTCTGAATTCTGATCCCATGATTACGGGGAAGGTGCCAAGGTCATAACTGTGAAAAACGGTCATGAGTCACATTTTTCAGTGCTGCTGCAAATTTTGAATGGTCACTAAACAAACTGTTGTAAGTCGAGGACTACCTGTAACTGAAGGCTTGCTAATTATGAATATTCATACTTAACATCCTATCACTTATGCATATTTTATTTCTTTATTGAATTTATATTGCCGCCTATTCGCACTCAAGGCGGCTTAACAGAATATAAAACCTCATTTAAAGATGCATGACGTCCTAAGGCTGTGATGGCGAACCTATGGCACGCGTGCCAGAAGTGACACACAGAGCTATCTCTCCGAGCATGCGAGCCATCGCCTGTTGCTCTTCCGTGTTCCGGTGTGCCAGCCAGCTGGTCTTCACGTGTGTGGGAGCGCCAGAAACCAGAAAAGCAGCCGTCTAACGTGCATGTGCACACCAGAAACCAGAAGATCATCTTCCCAGCGTGTGCATGCGCACCAGGTGGCTGCTCTTCCAGTTTCCAGCGTGTACATGCGCATTGTTGTGTCTTGCCCACCCTCAGAGCAGCCAGGGCCTTCTTACCTGCTCCCGCACACTGAGGAATGTATGCCTCCCGGTCCCAGTCCTGGCTCCATGCCCCCACAAACTGCAGAAGGAGAATCTCCCTGCCCCAGCCCTGACTCCATGCCCAGGCAAACGGAGCAGCTAGACCCCTCCCCCTCCTCCACAGCAGGTGAGCCTGAGGAGGGTTTATTACCAACAGCTGATTGGTGTGACCCTCGCATCAGAAGATTGGAGAGGCGGAGGCTACAGAGGGAAGGGAGGGGCAGGCCTTAATGAGTGCTGAGTCATGGAGCCACACCCCATGGCCTATATAAAGGATCTACTTTCTGGCAGTCTCTGAGTCAGGCAAAAGTCAAACTTATCTTGCTGAAGTCACTTACTGGTCTCCTGCCTGCTCTGAGGACTTTGCTAGGACTTTGGGCAGAGCTGCAGAGGCACGCCTGATTCGGATTTCCCGGACCCAGCCGTCAGCGGAGGAGTGGGACACGACACGCATTGGCCAGCTGGTCTTCGCATGCACATGCACATCAGAAACCGGAAGACCAGATGCCCGGAGTGCATGTGCGTGCCGGAAACCAGAAGATCATCTTCCCGGTGCACTCACGCGCACCGGGTGGCTGCTTTTCCGCGCGCACTCCCGTTTTGGCCCTCAGTGCCGAACAGTTTTGCCAGTACTGTCCTAAGGTACAGTGACCCCAGAGGTAGAAAGCATGACTCCAACTATCTTATTCTAGTGTCACCATTTGACCACGAACTTCTTTTTAGAAAGCTGCAGGTGCCACCTCTACCCCCTTGGCACCCTGGAGAAAAAAATCCTTTCTCTCATTCCATTTTAGAACTGCAGAAAAAAAACAGTTACTACCAACCTGCCTTCCATTGAGGACCTGTATACTGCACGACTCAAAAAGAAGGCTGTGATTTACTTAGCGTTACATATATTGATGGCAGCTAGAATTACATATGCTAAATATTGGAAAAATGTGAACCCTCCACCAGAGGACGACATAATTAGGAAAATTTGGGATTGTGCTGAAATGGACAGATTAACTTTAAAAATTAAAGATAAAGAGGACTCGAAATATTACCGGACATGGAATAAATTTTATGAATAGATAGAGACAAGAGGTAGAAATGAGAGGGAAGTTTATGAATGTCGGTAGAACAAAGATGTATGAAACTATGGATATAAGATGGAAAAAATTGTAAATAAGCTAATGTAAGTAGAAACTTAGTTGAAGTTTTCTTTTATTTCCTAGGTTGTTGTTGTAGCAATTACTATTAACCTAGTACAGTTATAGTTATTAGCATGTATGCTAAGATTTACCACTGATCTCTCTCTGGCTTTGCTTTATTTGCATTGTTATCCTGACATGGTGCTGTCTTTTCAATAAAATTAAATTAAAAAAAGAAAAAAGACGGCTGTGAAAATATTTACAGACCCCTTGCATCGTGGACATAAACTGTTTCAACTCATACCCCCAAAACGACACTATAGAGCACTGCACACCAGAACAACTAGACAAAAGAACAGTTTTTTCCCAAACGCCATCACTCTGCTAAACAAATAATTCCCTCAACACTGTCAAACTATTCACTAAGTCTGCACTACTATTAATCTCATCTTTCCTATCACCCATCTCCTCCCACTTATGACTGTAATTTTATTTATTTATTTATTTATTTATTTTGTCACACAATATACAGTATATAAGCATAAGCATGAAATAACTATACAATATATAAGCATATATATGAGTATGAGTATGTAATAACTATATTAATTGGATATAATGAAAGGAAAATATAGGACAGGAACGATAGGCACGCTTGTGCTCTTATGCACACCCCTTACAGACCTCTTAGGAATGGGGTTAGGTCAATAGTAGACAGTTTTTGGTTGAAGCTTTGGGGATTTTGGGAAGAGACCACAGAG
This sequence comes from Ahaetulla prasina, assembly GCF_028640845.1. Classification (NCBI taxonomy): domain Eukaryota; kingdom Metazoa; phylum Chordata; class Lepidosauria; order Squamata; family Colubridae; genus Ahaetulla; species Ahaetulla prasina. The sequence continues at coordinate 6,088,966 of NC_080553.1, read as the reverse complement.
TCAGGTAGTGTATTCCAAATATTAACAACTCTGTTACTAAAGTCATATTTTCTGCAATCAAGATTGGAGCGGTTAACATTAAGCTTAAATCTATTGTGTGCTCGTATATTGTTGCAATTGAAGCTGAAGTAGTCTTTGTTGCTTGTGTCCTTACGATTTATATTGATTGTTTCCTAGTATGATTTGATTGCTTATTTGTACCCTATGACTATCATTAAGTGTTGTACCTCATGATTCTTGTCTTTTTATGTACACTGAGAGCATATGCACCAAAGACAAATTCCTTGTGTGTACAATCACACTTGGCCAATAAATAAATAATTCTAAATTCTAATTCTAAATTCTGAATGTTCTCTTCTGGAACCCCATAGATGGAGAGGAGGCCCGTTTTTCCAGAAAGGAGCAACATGTTGCAGTATGCCAACTCGGATGAGGAAGAAGACGGCTATGACTCACCCAGAGTCAAACGAAGAGGTGCTTCGGTGGACGACTTTTTGAAGGGCTCTGAACTTGGGAAACAGGTAATGGACATCTCCTTGGCAATGGGGTAAAACCATAAAATTCATAAGAAAGATGCTTTGGAGGTTCACCATCTCTTTCCTCTTTGATTTGTGATGTCTTCTCTTTTGTGATGACTCTTCTTCCCAGACTACAGAAATAGAGACTTTGATTTAAAGATTTATTTACAAAAAAACTAAGGGATGACCTATGAAAGATTTCTTTTTTTTAAAATAATTTTTTTAAATTTTTAAAAAACAAACAAACAGTACATTTTTTCTGAATAAAGTATTGACCGAGTCAAAATTTACAGCTTATAACATAAGTATTTCCCAAATATAATTTATATATTTCAATTTCTGCCATAATATTCTTTTTTCTACTTTTTTATTTTCCATCTCTACTTAATATTTAATATGTAATCAATATTACCATGTGCCCTAACCACCAATCTTAATCTTACTTCATTTCATTATCTTATTTCTCCATTTATCACATATATTTCTTCAAATCACCCCATTTGTAAATTATCATCAATTTGGTTTTTTTATTTCCTTTTTTCTATTGAAACCTTTTAATTTAAACAGTCATTTCCATCCTTAGTTTCTTTTTTTATTATTATATCTTGATATTTCACATTTATCTCCTAATGTCAATTACTTTCTAAGGTGGAGCAATTTATCATTTCTTATTTCCCTATTAATCATTTTACCATTTTACCAAAAACAATATATTTCTTCAGATTTGTTTTTCACACCACCTTTTTCAGATACAAACATTATCTTAATCTCTTAATCATCTTCTTTTTCTTAACTTCTATTAATATTTTATTCAATTTCAATTTCATTTGAAGTTCCATATCTTAAACCCTTCTAAATATATCATAATAAGGTCATATTAACCCTTCTATCATTCATTTTGTATTTCACAAATTATATCATAATTCAATTTTTACAATACTGATATTAATACAATTCATTTAATTCTATAGGTATATAGCATATTTCCTTTCCTCCTTTCCCTTGTTTTTCTCCATTCTACCATTCGTATTACACAATATATTTCGTATTACAATCTCAAATATTAATAATACAGTTCTCTTATTAGTATAGGTATATATCATATTACAGTTCCTCCTTTCCATTAATTACTCCTTTTAACCATTTTCCCTTGGTCCATCCAGCAACCCACCTCTTAAAATTTGACTCCCTTTATCCGATTCTCTCATTCTCTCATTTTCTTTTTTTTTTCTTTTTATAATTATTATGTCTTTTCTTCTGTATCCTTCCTTTGACTTTTAAATCCTTTATTCATCTAGTTTGCCCATCTGATCTATTCCCCTTTTCTCCTCTCACTTTTCTTACTTCCCCACTGTTGATCTCAGTATAATCATTTAACTTTTTTGTGCCTAATCCTTTCCCATTTTCTTTTCTCTTTTGCTTCGTCCTATCCTCTCTATTTTTACCACTCTTAATCCCAGTGTAATCATTAAAAATACTTTCCTCTAGCCTTTTCCCCTTTCCTTTTCTTCCCTTAGTTTGCTTCTTTTTTGTAGGTTGTTTCCTCCTATCCCTTCTCTTTTTTTTATTGTTACTCCCAATGTAATCATTTGATTTTTCATCATCAATGTCTTGATCTTCAGTGTTGTCTTCTTGCTTCTCATTCTTAGCCTCCTTATCCAATTGAATATGGTCTGACACAATTTTTTGTTTTCAATCAAGATTAAATGATACACACATCTTTTTTGACCATCTCAATTAGTTCCTGCCACATTTTGACGTTCTGGTTTGTTTTTAACTCCAATTTACACTTTTGTTATTTTACACCTCATTTGGTTGTCGAGATCAAATAGCTTAAAAGAAAACAAATCCTCCTTCAAATTTCTCATGGCTCTTGTAGCTCAAGGTCACTGTAATTTTTTACAGATTTCAAATTGTTCATTGTAGTGCTTTTTTTCTGCCAGCAGATGTCACTCTCCAATCCACAAGTTTCAAATCAACAAAGTCACAAAATATCCAATTTGTGTATTAAATCCGCTTATCAAATGCTTTTCAAGTTTCTTCTTTCTCTTCTTAATTTTATATATCCCAAATTCCAGTTTAAAATCCAATTTGAAATCCAATTGAAAAATTTCCTTTACAGGACTTTTCTATTCTGATTTTTTCTTTGCTCTTCCTTCAAAGTTCAAAACTTTTAAAAGTATGTCCAATCTTGTTCAGAAACTATTTTCGTTCAGGTTTCTTTTTCTTATAATAATTTTAATATCTCCAAATCCAATTTCCAATCCAAGAGCCACAGGGCCCTGTGTGGCTCAGACTGCTAAGACAGTCTGTTATTAACAACAGCTGCTTGCAATTACTGCAGGTTTAAGTCCCACCAGGCCCAAGGTTGACTCAGCCTTCCATCCTTTATAAGGTAGGTAAAATGAGGACCCAGATTGTTGGGGGCAATAAGTTGACTTTGTATATAATATAAAAATGGATGAAGACTATTGCTTGACATAGTGTAAGCCACCCTGAGTCTTCGGAGAAGGGCGGGATATAAATGCAAATAAAAAAAAAATCAAGCTGCGTTCTGGACTTTAGTGCTTTAACTTCTGTTTGTTCTTCTCCCTCCATTAACATTCCCCAACGCCAATTATCTGCTATTTCCTCTCTGAGACTTCTTTTGAAAATTTTAAAATACTTCTTTTTTATCTGTGAGTTGACCAATCGCTCACCCGGTACCAACACTCCGTCCAAAACACCACTCCTGCACAAATCTTATTCCGGTTGCCCCAGCTTCATGATGGTCATAATGGCTACTGTCGCTGCCCGCTGGCGGATCAAAGAGTTTCCTTCGACCTCCGAGAAACTTGCCTGTTCCTCTTGATCGTCTGAGGTGCCTCTCCTTCTTCACTGTCCCTACAAGACGGATGTTCTGTTTCCCTTCCCCCAATACTCCCAGCAAAGAGTCCGTCAGAGGCCTTCCTTTTTTTTTTCCTTTTATTTACATAGATACATGTCCTGGCCACGTCTACCCACGGGCCTGCCAAGTTTCTGGAGATAACGAGGAAATTATAGATAAGGCCAGAATTACTCACGAATATATTCTTCCCTCCATGAATTAGCTTGCCCCAAATTCATTGCTTTGTCCGAGACAAAAAACCAGGAAGTCCCGCCTCCTATTTATAGTCTCTGCAGATGTCACTGCATGACAATTATGACTTGGCTTTGTCCCAACTCTTCCGCTGCTGCGCACGCCGATCAAGCCTTCGTAACCTTGCGTCCCTCCAAAACTGTTCTTGGGGCGTTGCCAAATCAGAAGAAGGCCCGGGAGAATCAGGCTTGCCCCCTCCCTTTGAGTGGGTGCCAGGGAGGGAGAGGGCTCAAGAGAAGCAGGGCTTGCCAGGTCTTCTCCCTCATTTTCTGAATCATCCGAGTCCAGGAGTCTGGGTCCAGGAACCTGGGTCACAACAACGGATCTGGTCCAAAGACCCCCTGACTGGTTTGTCTGGCTGGGTTTTCACAACACTCATCAGAGCCTGCTATTTTCCAGCCAGTCTCACCACAACGCTTCCAGTTCTTCCGACCTATGAAAGATTTCAATGGCTAAGAAACAGTTTTTATTTTTTACTTTATTTTTGACAAATTAGAGAAAAACAAGGCCCAGGCAGAAGAAGAACATAATGGCTTCAAAATCTAAGGCACTGGTTTGGACAAAACTCAGCAGCAGCTGTTGACAAAAATAGGATTGCCAACATGATCACCAATGTCTAATGATGGATATAGAAGAAGAAGAGGAGGAGGAAGAGGAAGAAGAGGAAGAAGAAGAAGAAGAAGAAGAAGAAGAACAAGAAGAAGAACAAGAAGAAGAAGAACAAGAAGAAGAACAAGAAGAAGAAGAACAAGAAGGGGAGGAGGAGGGGGGAGGGCGGAAGAGGAGGAAGAGGAAGGAGAAGAAGGGGAAGAGGAAGAAGGTCTGCGGAGCTGGCAGCAGAGTCAGACAGTGAGGAGGTTGGGGAGGAACGTGGGCTAGTCCTGGAGTCTTGGGAAGGCTCGGATGAGGGCTCTGCGTTGGAGACAAAGAGGGGGCCAGGGCCATCTGGTAGTTATGTGCTGCCTCTGGAGCCTCTGGAATATGACATCAGCAAGGTAGAACAACAGTGTAAGCCTGCTCCTAGTGTGTGCATGCGCAGAGCTGCCAGAAGCCAAGAACAATTAAGGAAAAAAGGAGGACTCAGGAGTAAGGCTTGGAGTTGATTGGCCCCTCCCATAAGACATAAAGGAGGAACAAATGGACATGAGCCTTTGCAGGAAGCAATTAGTTCATATAGTCAGTTCAAACTCTGAGAAGCTCCATTTGACTCTGTGCTATGTTTGGCCTCGCAAAACTTAATTGGCAATTAGGTCTTTGGCAGCATTTCAAGGAAGATAAAGGTGGGTGCTTATCAACATTACCCTGAACGACTGTGTCAGCTCAAGCAGACATCTGCACGGGCTGTTTGTGAATCATTATGGACAGTGAATGACCATAATTCACAGCTGTCTCAATAAAAGAGATTTTTTGGGACTAAGAAAGCCTCGGTCAGAACACACTTGATCTCTGCCTTGAGCAGAGAATTGGATTAGTAGATCTCAGAGGGCCCTTGCCACCCTATGATTCTCTGTTCTATGTTCCTTTCCCCCCCCCCTTCTCTCACAGCCCCACTATTGCCATGGGGAGGAATATCACACGGAAAGCAGCCGAGGCTCTGATTTGTCGGACATTATGGAAGAAGATGAAGAAGACTTATACTCAGAGATGCAGCTGGAAGATGGCGGGCGGAGACGAGTTAGCATAACCTCGCATAACACCCTGAAGGTAAAAAGAAAAGGTGACCCAAAGCTGCTTTTTTTCAAGAGGCAACTGGACTTTTTTTGTTTTTCCTTGAAGATGTCTTGCTTCTCAGCCAAGAAGCTTCTTCAGTCAGAGCTGAAGAAGCTTCTTGGATGAGAAGCGAAACGTCTTCAAGGAAGAATAAAGAATCTCCAGTTGCCTCTTGAAAAAAAGCACCTTTGGGACAACCAGGACCTGGATGGCTGAGAATCTCCGCAGACGGGGTGAACCCAGTTTGAAACAATTGTGGTTCACAAGCTATGATTTATAGACTAGTTATCCATCCGTGGTTGGTGTCTGTGTTGAGTCACGATTGGCAAACCATCACAGTTTTAAGTGTTGAGGTGGTTGCGTTAACCAGTCCTTATTGTACACAAAGAGATGCTCCAAATCTAGTGTCGTGTCCCACTCCTCCGCTGACGACCGGGTCAGGGAAATCCGAATCAGGCGTGCCTCTGCAGCTCTGCCAAAGTCCTAGCAAAGTTCTCAAGGCAGGCAGGAGACCAGAAAGTGACTTCAGCAAGATATGTTAGACTTTGCCTGACTCAGAGATGCCAGAAAGCAGATCCTTTATATAGGCCATGGGGTGTGGCTCCATGACTCAGCACTTATCCAGGCCTGCCCCTCCCTTCCTTCTGTCTCCGCCGCCTATCAATTCTTCTGAAGCGAGGGTCACTCGTCTGCAGCTGTTGGTAATTGACCTTCCTCAGGCTCACATGCTGTGGGGGAGGGGGAGGGGTCTAGTTGCTCCGTTTGCCTGGGCATGGAGCCAGAGCTGGGGGCTGGAGGTACTTCTTCCTCCTCAGCCTGTCTGGGCATGGAGCCAGGGCTGGGGCCGGGATGCATACTAGGACATTCCTCAGCATTCGGAAGCAGATAAGAAGCCCCCGGCTGTGGTGAAAGCGGGCGAGACACAACATCTAGTTTGAGATGTACTCATGTTTTCCAACGCTGCAATTTTGGTGGGAGGAGAAAGGCAGAAAGGGTTGTATGAATGGTAAATTGAGGGTATCAAAGGGTCTAGATAAGCAATGCGTGGCCCTCTGGAAATGTTTGTGGAGACTTCAAGAGAGGAAGAAGTTCCCATTGCATCTCTAGGCTTGGATTCTGCCATGGTGACCTAAACCATTGACATCTTCTTCCAACATCTATGAACTTTCCCGTGTAATCTAGATGCTTTCTGCCTTTTTGTAGACAAAAGTATAGTGTGCTATCCTGGAAAACCGAGGTGGCCAAAGTTGCAATTCAAATTTTGAAATCTTGAATCCTTCCACCGAATGGAAAGTCTTAAGGTTATAAACAAGGGATCTTCTGAAAAGCGAAGCAAAAGGAGGCATAGCTTTAGAAAAAGAGCTTCTCTTCAACCTGGGAGTTCTGTGTGGCATCACAGCTCCTGCTTTTTTTCAACTGGTGTCCTCTCCATCTAGCAGTAGATATCACGTTTTCCTTCTCCCCCACCCCTACTTTCAAAAGTAGGTGACATTGTTTTGATCTGACAAGGCACTTTAGTAAAAAAATAAAAATAAAGTAGAATTCTGTTTAGGAAGTTGTTAGGGTCTAAAACAGGGGTGGGATTCAAAAATTTTAGCAACTGGTTCTCTGCCTGGTTGCTCGGTGGGCGTGGCCATGGTGGGCATGGCCTACTTGGTCTCCTGTACCATGGCGGGGGGGGGGGCATTTTCCCCCTCCCTAGGCTCCAGAGGTTTTGCTTGAGCCTCCGGGACGGCAAAAACAGCTTCCCCCAGGCTCTAGAGGCCTTCCGGAGGCCAGAAACAGGCCCATTTCTGGACTTCCAGAACTTCTGGAACTTCCAGGAGGCCCATTTTTTGCCATCCCAGAGCCTCCGCGTGGGCCCTGAACTGGCATCCAAAATGGGCTGCATGGAGACTCCTGGGAGGGGCGGGATGGGCAGGACCAGCCAGTCCTTGCAACTATTGGTTCAGCGAGACCAAAGTAAAACTAGCATCCGGTTCACCCAAACCGGTCCAAACCAGCTGAATCCCAGCCCTGGTCTAAAAAGTAAAAAAATGGTTAATAGGATTGGAGCATTTCTGGTGGATCTGGGATGGCTTCCCAACTATTGGAGGAGAAGGAGGGCTTTCAGAGAATCATACCCCCTAAAGCAAAAAAAAAAAAAATCCTGCTCTTTTAATCAATAATGAAGAGATTTTGTACTGAACGAAGACAAGGTACTAATATTGAGAGAGAGAGGGAGAGAGAAGGGTTAAACTCCAGCAGTAGCCAATTCTGAGATGAGATTTTTCTATGTAGGGTCAACCACTCGTGTTCTGTATGCCTGGTCAGGTTCTTATTTTGATTGCAGTAAACATGCCTGCTAAAGTTGACATCTCGCCCGATAGACCCCACTAGGACAGCTGTTCTAATCATCTGTTTTATTTTCACAGATTCCCATTCAAAGCATGGCATAGTTCTTCACTTGAATAAGAGCCGCATGCTTTCAGCTCACCATTGCTGTACAACTAATTCTGTCTTTATTTTTCCCCCACTTCCCTTCCCTTCCCTTTCCTTCTGTTCCCCATTCATCCCTTTCCTTCCATTCCCCCTTTTTCCCTTCTCTTCCCTTGTTCCCCATTCATCCCTTCCCCTTAATCCCTTCCCTTCTTCCCCATTCATTCCTTCCCCATTTATCCCTTCCCTTCCCTTCCCCATTCTTCCCTTCCCTTCCCAATTCATCCGTTTCCTCTCCCTTTCCTTCACTTCCCTCTCTCTTTTTTAAAATTGCGCACTGTTTGTTCTCCTTACCTTCCTTCCTTCCTTCCTTCCTTTCTTTCTCTTTCTTTCTTTCCTCCTTCCTTCCTTCCTTCCTTCCTTCCCTCCCTCCCTCCCTCCCTCTCTCTCTCTCTCTCTCTCTCTCTCTTTCTTTCTTTCTTTCTTTCTTCCATTCTCGGTGACTCTTAAAGGAATGCTATCAGCATAAAACCACTGAAACAGCTTTCCAGGAGTCTCCCAATTTTGCCCGCCACCGTAAAAAACTGTTCAGTATCCCTGAAGTGGCGGAAGAGGAGGGTGATCACTCCGAACGTTTCCACAAACAGGGATTACGGAGGCCCCACCAGGCCCGAAACGCCCTAGCTAGAGAGGGTAGATCGACCAAGGCCTCCTGTCAAGAGCATCCTACCTTCTGGCACCCCACCACCAAGTCACGGAGTTTGGAGGACACCGAAGAACGAGGTTATAGACTCAGCAGGTCTTCCACCCGAAGCCCAGATAGTGGTTTGGACTGTGGCAGTGAAGAAGAAGAATCACGTTTAAATTTCCCCCCAGCGCATGAGACCTTCGCTGCCCATATGTCCCCCACCTGCGGTCAGGATGAGGACAGCTCTTCCTTGTCTTTACGGCCACTCTTGGCCCGTCGGAAGACTCTAGTCCGGCAGAGTAGCATTGAAGAAGACTTTGGAGACCCCATCCAGCTCTTTGTGGACTCTCCAAACCAGGAGGACCTTTCAGCTTGTTACAAGAGGAAGCCTGAACATCAGAGATGCTATAGAACAGGACATTTGGTCCATGAAGATGCTGAGGGAGGTTGGAGTAGCCCCTTGATAGAGAACGAAACGAGACTCACTTCTCTTCCACTTTCAAAACATCCCTCCCGAAAATCCGAAGCCCCACCGGTGTGTTACAATCTGAACTTCCGTCTAACATCTTGCCTGCCCAATCACTTCCTTTATTTTCGAACCAAAATCTTTATTTCTCTCTTTCCGTTTTGAGTTCTTCTCTCCCCCATATGCACGTGACTCTTTCTTTCTTTTTCCCATGTTTTTTTTTTCTTCTCCTCCTCCCAATAATTCTCTTTCCATCTTAATCTGCGTTGGATCATCGGCTTCCTTAAAACTTTCTCCTTTGGTTTCATTTTCTTTCTTTCTTTTTTAATTTTGTGCCTTGCTCAAAAATAAAAATGAAATGAGATTCAATTGCTTGTTAGTCTATTATGATTTTATTGTTCCCCACAGGCCACAAATAAATATCTAAATAAAAATTTTTTTAAAAAAACACCTGTCTTTTCCCCCTCTGTTTTCTTTAAAAGGACAACTGAAACGATGTTTTAATTAAGGGTTAGCTGAACTGCCATTGTCCTGACATTTGGGATCGTTCTTCGATTTTATTTCTCTTATTTTCCCTTCTTTATATTTGTGCTCTCGATTTTGAGCTCGCTTGGTAGAATAGAACCATGTATAATGTGATGCACACCTTCAGCAACCACAACAAAACACACACAGCCAAACAATGGATGTATTTCCATCCCCACCCTTCTTCTGTTCAATGTCTGCTTTCAATAGTTTTATCTTTTTTTTTTTTTAGTTTACTTTACTTTTAACCTCATTGCAGATTTTCAAGGATGAACATTCTTGCCAATCCTTGGGATGTTCCAGCTTCTTTCTATTCCTGCTTTATTTTTCCATTCCTGCTTGTTTCTTTTTTTTCTTTTTTCATTTGAACAAAACCAGAAACCATCTCCTCTTGCCTTTGAAGTTGCAAACTCTTAACTCTCTCAGCATGCGAGAAAGACCCATCATCCACTCCCCAGATTTTAGCCTCTTTTTCAGGCAACGGAAAGACGGGAACCCTTTGAGACATAAGATGGAAGTTGTGTCTTACTTATGGAATGATGATTCTCTCCAGTTGATCCAGATCGTGGTTTGTTACCGGTGTAGCAAACTAGAGACGTTCCAAATATTCTGCTCTGCGTGATAAGGAGATCCAGCGATTCATTATTCTGAATCCGTGTCCTCAGTGGAATGATTTCTTCTTCTTTTTCAAAATTGTCCATCAACCAAATTGATGTTTCCCCTCCCCCTCCCCCGCCCCCCCGCCGCCGATGGTTGGTTATTTGCAAAGCCATTCTCCTGAAAGTCCTTCAAGAGAACTTGGAAAGCTTCTTTAACAATTTTTTTAAAAAGATGGCAAATATTCTGCAAATAGGACAGGCTAAACTCTCTGAAAAGCCGAAAAACCTACCAGCTCATCCAGATTTCGTAGTTCCAAGGAACGGCCGCATTCTCAACAAAGAGGAGGCCAAAAGATGCAACCACAAAGGCAAAAGAAAACTTTTAATTCTCCTTTTTTTTTTGTTTGAATGTGTGACTGTTGTCCGCCAAATATGTGCCATGTCCGGATGGCAATTTTTCTGTCGGTCCATCTGTCTCTCTTTCTCTCTCTCTCTCTCTCTCTCTCTCTGTGATTTTCTTTCTCAGGTTTAATGGCATCTGTTCCCTCTCCCCCCCTTTTTTTTCTTCCTTCCTTCCTTCCTTTTCTTTTTCAGCTAACCTTTCAGTTAAAAAAGAAAAGTTTAGTTGCCTTTAGAACGTATGTTTTCGGAGAACGATTTGTTTGATTTTCTTCCATGCAATTGTGTATTCTCTCCTTGTTGCCTTTCATACTTTCTATGGGGCTGTTGGGTAGCTTTTAAACATCTTTCTCTCCCCCCGCCCTTCCCTCCTCTTTTATTTTTGGTTGGTGTGGACCTTCAGCTCTTAAGTAAGCCCATGTCATCCAGGCGGCCGGATCGAGGAGAGCATCCAGATCGAAGATTATCTCATGGCACTTCAGGTCCCCAAAGGTCACGTCCCATCCTGGTCCCTTCTATGGGTAAGTTGGTGATGATCCATCTGCGTGGTTGGTTGGGGGGGTTACCAAGTTTAGAGGAGACGGTTGATTTTGAAGATCTGTAATGGAAGGGACGCGGTGGCTCAGGGGCTAAGACAGCTGAGCTGTCGATCGAAAGGTCGGCAGTTCGAATCCCTAGTGCTGCCGTGTAACAGGGTGAGCTCCCGTTATTACTGTGCGCCTTTGGTGTTGAGTCATGCCGGCCACATGACCACGGAGACGTCTTCGGAAAGCGCTGGCTCTTCGGCTTTGAAACGGAGATGAGCACTGCCCCCTAGAGTCGGTAACGACTAGCACATATGTGTGAGGGGAACCTTTACCTTTACCTAATGAAAGTGTAACAGGGTGAGCTCCCGTTACTTGTCCCAGCTTCTGCCAACCTAGCAGTTACAAAAGCACGTAAAAATGCAAGTAGAAAAAATAGGGACCACCTTTGGTGGGAAGGTAACAGCGTTCCATGCACCTTTGGCGTTGAGTCATGCCAGCCACATGATTACAGAGACGTCTTTGGACAGCGCTGGCTCTTTGACTTTGAAACAGAGAAGAGCACCGCCCCCTAGAGTCAGGAATGACTAGCACATATGTGCGAGGGGAACCTTTACCTTTACCTTTAGTCTAGATCTATTTCCAGCTATTTAACGGGCTCTCCTCGCTTTGTTGGCTATACCAGGGTTTTTTAATTAAGTGTTTTTTATCAGGGCAACCTGGTCTATCCAACTATGGGATGGAGCATACTGCTCCCTCTTTCGCCTTTCAGCCCCAATCCAGGAGCCTTCGCAGGCAGTCACTTTCGCTACAAACTAATGTTTGTTTTAAATTTATATTTTACCGACAAAGAAATAAAAAAACAAATAGTTTGTCGCGAAAGTGGCTGAAAGGCGATAGCGGAAGCAGTATGCTCTGTCCCATATCTGGGTAGACCAGGTTGCCCTGATAAAAAACACTTAATCTCTCCCCAGGTATAGCCGACAAAGCAAGGAGAGCCTGTGGCTTAGAGGTTAATATTTTATTTATTTATTTATTTATTGTCACAACAATATATGTAAGTATCATACAGAAAAGATTATATAGTGTATAAACATGTAAGAGGAATGTTATTAGGAGGAATAAGCATATATATATATATATATATAGGTCTTTGGTTGTTCGGGTTTTCTCCCGTGTAAAATTGGAAGTGTCTTGGCGACGTTTCGACGAAGTCTCATTCGTCATCTTCAGGCTTCAGCTTCGTGCTTCTGGGAGCAATGTGTGATCGCAGCTGTTTCTTCCTTTTAACTGCTAGTGGGGGTTTGAACTGATTGGGTGGGAGCTTGGCTGTGCTCTGATTGGATGGGGTTTTTTCTGTGCTCTGATTGGCTGGGGGTGTGTCCTGTGTTGGTGGGGGCTTGGTTGTGCTCAGTCTAGTCTGTGCTGCAGAGGGATTTGAGCTGGTGAGCTGCATAGCTGTTGTTTGGCTTTGTGGTCGTGCTACATCTTCATAGTGGGTGTCAGTCTGCTTCATGAATGGATTGGAGGGGTTTGAAATGGCTAATGTTGCAGCTGCGGTCTGGCTTCTGGTCCTTGGTCGTGCTTCATGATCAGTGTGGGTTTGGGTCTGCTTTCTGGGTGGATGTGCGGTGGTGACATCCTGTGTGGACCTTGTGAGTGTGGGTCTGGTGTCAGGTATTTGGCGTAAACCAGGGGGAAGTTCTTAATATGTTTGATATCATATTAATATATTGATGTCAGATCATACCTAATATGCAAGTAGCCCAGGTTCAAATCCCAGAAAGGGTATGGCTAGCTGACAAGAACTAAATAGCTTGAAATAGATCTATACTAGTCTCCCTTTATTTCTCTGTCAGTAAAATATAAATTCAACAATGGAAGGGAACATTCAAAGTTGAGATTTAGTAGAAGTGAAATGTTAGCAACTGCCAGTGGGGACACTCAGTCATGAATTGCATCGTATTGAAGTTAGAGACAAGGATGCATGGACTTTGATTCTTTTCTAGTTTGAAAAATGAGCTGTCAAGCATGGGGAGGGGGGAAGCAGCCAAAGCGGTTCAAACGAATGCAAGTTTATTATATGCAAACATTCTCTACAAGACTCTGATCTACTAACAGTTAAAGCAAATAGGTGATAGAGAAGAGTCAATGGAATTCAAGGTGGGCTGGACTTAGATCTCTTATGGGCAAGAAGGGACTTGAGACTGATGACATATTTGACTCCTCCCTCAGGCTCTGCCTGGTCATCTCCTACATGAGCACTGTTTCTATCTGCACTTCCATGTTGGTTAAAAGAGTCTTGTGAGTTGACAGGAAAGACTGGAAGAAGATCCCTCCTTCTTTTCATCCAAAGTTGTTTCAACCAAGGGTGCTCCTTCAGCTTGCGTAGGAGAAGAGCAGACAAAGCTGGGGAGGGCAGAGTTAAACATGTCATCAGCCTAGACTCATTGCATTCCCACAAGCGGTCCAAATCCCACCCCTTCTGAATTCTGTTGGCCTTTACCTGGCGCCAATTTAGTCTTGAACGTTAGTTGACCAGATTAATATCAGTCCCAAAGAATCAGGACCACCAATTAAGCTGCAGCATAGAAGATTTATTGAAGCCTATAAACAGGAATCTGACCAACTAACATTTTAGTAGGTAACAACTACAAGGAAGGAAGGCAAGCTGGAAAAAAAATTGCTGTGGCAGTTTATTAACACGGGACTTGCATATGGTTACCATACACAATTTGAGCAAGCACATCATCTCAGTTCACCCTTGCTTACATCAAGGGTCAGCTGACACTTCTCTTTTGTGCAAAGTCTCATAATTAGAAATGACTTTAAATACTTCAAACTTCACACAATTCACACCTTTTTTTTTTGTGGGTGTGATTTAAATAGCCGCCTTATTTTTAACAGTTCTGTAGAAGGAGAATCCAGCACGGAATATGGCTGGTGCAGATGAGGGACAAATTTTATTCACATCTTGTTAAACGAAAGGACCGAATTTTGCAAATAGGTCTGAATTGATATAATGATATCAATGATATGAATTGATATAAGGTTTAAAGGAAAACAAGAGACATCTTCCTTGATTTACGACCACAATTGGGACAGAAAAATTGGTCATTAAGCAGTGTGGCGGATAAGTAGGCATCATAGGTCTGTGATGGCGAAACTTTGGCACGCGGAGCCATGTCGCCTGGCACGTGTGACATCGCTCATTCCTCTTCTGGGTTTCTGGTGCACATGTGCATATGATGATCAGTTGGCCTTTATGCATGCAGCACTGCCAGAAACCGGAAGAGCTGGTCTTCCATTTTCCAGCGTGAGCATGTGCGCCGGCCAGCTGATCTGTGCATGCGCATACACGGCAGTAACCGGAAGACTTACTGGCCACCCTTATCTGGTGCACATATGCCCCCTGGGCAGCTCCTCTTCCTGGTCACAGTCCTGATGAGCACATATATGTGAAGTGTTCCCTTTTCACCACTGGGTGTTGCCTGCATATGACCACGCTCCCTTTTCGGCACTCAGTGCCGAAAAGGTTTGCCTTCACTGTCATAGGACTTTCCCCTGATTTTATGAGTTTTTTTGCCATAGTCATTAAGTGAATCGCCTTGGTTGTTAAGCAAGATAGCATGTGAATGCGACTTGCTACATTTCCTGCAGGCTTCCCCATTGACTTCGCTTGTTGGAAGCAGCTGGGAAGATCTCAAACGGCGATCATGTAACCCCAGGAGGCTGCAACTATTGTAAATGTGAGCCTCAAGTGCCTGTATTGTGATCATGTGACAGTAGGGAACGTTGTGACAGTCATAGATTACTTTTTTCAGTGCCACCATAACTTCAAAAAATTCCTTCCTCCCTTCATTCTCATCTTACTTCCCTTCCCTTCCCTTCCCTTCCCTTCCCTTCCCTTCCCTTCCCTTCCCTTCCTTGGGAAATATGTATCTATGATTGAGGCAGTGCTGGCCAGGACATCTGATCACTAGGAACTGTGCCACTAGGAGGCTGCGGGATGCTGTTTTATTTTATTTTATTTATTTTTATTTATTGTTTTATTTCAACTTCAACCAAGGAATGAGCTAGGATCAAAATCAACATGCAGTTCTGCAGTGCCATCTACTGGCAGACCATAGTATTTATTGTATTGTAACACTAGTTTAGGGGGAAGAAAGCACACCACCGGCTGGGGGAATTCTGGGAGCTGAAGTCCACAGACCTTTAAGCCGCTGAGGTTGAGGAACATTGTTCTAACCGACTGTTCCAGTGGTGGGATTCAATTTTTTTTACTACCAGTTCTGTGGGCGTGGCTTGGTGGGCATGGCATGCCTTGACAGGCGTGGCTTGGTGGGTGTTGCTTGGTGGGCGTGGCATGGCTTGGTGGGCGTGGCATGGCTTGGTGGGTGTGGCAGGGGAAGGTTACTGCAAAATTCCCCATTTCCTCCCAATCAGCTGGGACTCTGGAGGCAGAGAATAGATGGGGGCGGGGCCAGTCAGAGGTTGTATTTACCGGTTCTCCAAACTACTCAAAATTTCCGCTACCAGTTCTCCAGAACCTGCTGAAACCTACCTCTGGACTGTTCATAAATGCACACCAATTGCCAAGTGCCTAAATTATGATCACATGAGGGTGCAGATGTTATGACAGTAGTAAGTGTGAGGACCTAACTTGAGTCACTAAACATATGGTTGCTAAGTTACAACAGTTTTTTTAGTGTCTGTTCAAGATTACAAAGGCACGGGAAAAAGGACATGACCGTTTTTCGCAGTTACGACCTTTGCAGCCTCCCCATAGTCACGTGATCAAAATTCAGACACTTGGCAACTGGTTCATTTTTATAACCGTTGCAGAGTCCCGGGGTCACGTGATCCCCTTTTGCGACCTTCTGACAAGCACATCTTTTTTTTTTTTTTTATTTTTTTATATAAAAAGTTTTTATTGGTCAATAAAGATTTATGCAAATACATATCAGGTATGGTAAATTTTCATTTTTCTTATACATAATAAGAATTTTACTCAGAATTTTAAACACATACAACAGCCATATGGCAAGCAGGTGATCTGAGTAGCTAAGTTTCAATCTTACATACACAATGAGGAAGGGTCAAGAATAATCAGAATATCATACGAAAGAGAATAAGAAAAACCAACACAATACCAAATATCTTTATCACTTCCTAGTTTTGGATCTCAGAACTCTGGGTTCAGCCTGACCCAACTCCAGGGCATAACAGCGGCAGCCGCCTCCGCCCATGGTCTATAACCTCCCTTCTTCAATTCCTGGGTCATCTAAATCCAAGAGGCTTTGTGTTCCTCCACGTAGGCCGCAGCCTCCGCAATTGTACTAATTTTTTTCGTAATGCCCTCCCGGAAAATCATCAATCCCTCTGGCATCAGCCATCTGAAGCCCACTCCCTTCTGGTACAATTTGCTTGATAAAAAGTAATATTTCTTTCTCATTTCACGTACCTGTCTGGGAATCTGCCTCAGAATGGCTATCTCCCTGCCCCTATAAGTCAGTGCCCCACTCCTATGTTTTCTAAAATTTCATCTCTCGTCTCTCTTTTCACAAATTTGACATGAACCTCTCTAGGAACTGCATGCGTGCGTGCATATTGTGAATTAACTCTATAAACTCGATCCACATCCCAATTCATAAAATCAACACCTCTCCCAAGAAATTCTCCCAACAGTTTAGTCACAACATCTCTCAAGTCTTCTTGGTCCACTTCTTCCAAATTTTGAAACCTAAGGAAATAAGACATTTTATCCATCTGTAGTCCAAGCACAGCATTGCTTGTCGTCTCCCCTCTTTTCTGCACTGCCGCATCTCACCCTCAGACCTTCCACTTTCTGCTTATTTTCTGCTGAGACTTGTTGAGTATCCTTTAAATCCTTTTGGATAGTCACAATTTCTGCTCTTATTTCATCCAGTTTCTTGTCCATATTAGATAACTTTTCCAGAATTCTCTCCATTTCTCCAGCAGTTGGTCTCTGACCTTTTGCCATTTAAAAATTTCAAAATCCTCAGGCAGGCACAGTATCCTTATAATTTCCTCCGGATCCACCAGGGGGCACTCACAGGAGCAACGAGTCCAGAGTATAGTTAATCAACCAGGAAGCCGAAGGGAAGTGATGTCATCAAAATTCTCATAGTGAAGGCGGAAGCTGGACGCCACCATTGTTCCCCAGAGGGAGGGGGGGCCTCAAACCCTCCCTCCTAAATTTCTCCATCACCTCTTCTCTCCAGAGCTCCACAAAACCGGTAATCTTGTTATTTTAAGTTCTCCTCTCTCCAAAGTGATTCGTACTCCTTCCAGTCGCAGGGGAGAAAAAAAAAAACCCCCCGCACTCCGGAGTACTCCACTCACGTTTGCCGATATTCCCTTCCCTTCTTCATTCCTCAATTCTTCTCCGTTCCCTGTTCACCACCAGGCTGCTGCAATTATAAATCCAAAGCCCCGGTGTCACCGGGCACAGCGGCCCAGGCGACGACCAAAGTAATGGCCGCGGCCTGTGGCCTCCGCACCCCGCCGAGCCTAGGACGCGCCAGCATCGGTCCCCCCAGTCCTGTATATCGGCTGGGAGACCCTGGCGAGTCCGTCGGCAGGTGTCCTTTTCGGAACACCTGGCCCCTAAGGGCCTCGGCGGCGGCAGGATTCGGACACTGGAGGCAAGAGAAGCCTTCCAGACGTCCGTTGCCACCGGATACCGGAAGTCGTCTCTGACAAGCACATCTTTTTATCTGCGCAGGACTGGACTAGAATTTTAAATTTTAAATTTGGTTTTAATGGGATTTTACTATTTTATTGTGGTTTTAATATTCGGCCGTATTTAATAAGTTTTTTAAATTGGGGTTTTAACTTGTATTTATGTTTATGTTTTACTTGGCTGTAAACCGCCCTGAATCCCTTGGGAGATAGGGCGGTATAAAAATATGATTAAATAAATAAATAAAATAAATAAATAACTAAATAAATAATGTCAGTGGGGAAGTCAGATTCACTTAACAAGCACGTTACTAATTTAACAACCTAACAACCGCGGCGATTCACTTAACAACAGAAGCAAAAAAGGTCGGAAAATGGGGGCAAAACTCACTCAAGAAATGTCTCACTTTAACAACAGAAATTTGGGGCTCGATTGTGGTCGTAAGTTGAGGACTACCTGTACTCCTAATGGCTCTTACCTCCATATAACCAATTTTCTGATCCATCTTTCTGCTTTTCCAGATGGGTACAGTAGTCGCGACCGCCTGTCTCCAGAGATCTATGAAGAATCAGAAACTGATCCTGGAGCAGAGGAGATGACCACGCGCATATTTGTCGCCCTCTTTGATTATGATCCACTGACCATGTCTCCAAACCCTGATGCAACTGAAGAACTTCCCTTTAAAGAAGGACAAATTATCAAGGTAGGGTTTATTTACAGATTAACAGGTTTGGAAGGGACCTTGTTGGTCATCTAGTCCAGGGGTCTCCAACCTTGGCAACTTTAAGATCTATGGACTTCAACTCCCAGAGTTCCTCAGCCAGTTGAAGTCCATAAATCTTAAAGTTGCCAAAGTTGGAGACGCCTGATCTAGTCCAACCCCCCACCCAAGCAGGAGACCCTACACCATTTCTGACAGATGGCAGCCCAGTCTCTTCTTGAAAGCTCCCACAACTTCTGAAGGCAACTTCTATTCCATGGGTTGATTGTTCTCACTGTCAGAAAACTCCTCCTTATTTCCAGGTTGAATCTCTCTGTCAAGGTTCCAGAAAAACCTCTTCTGCATAAAAAAAACTCAGAAGCCATTGTCTTTCAGAGTTCTTTACTAGCATGAGGAAACTGGCACACGATGAGTGAAATTCCAAAACTGAACTTCCAGATTCTTTTCCCAGTTATACAAACCCCAAGAGTCCCACCCCCTCAACCCCTGTGCTGGTCTCATGGTCCCACGTTCTCCCAGTTCATTCGAATATCTTCTCGCCACTCTTCCTGCAGATGTGAACACCATCCGACCTTGACCGCTTGAAGAATGTTACCATACCCCTCAACCCCCCTTCTTCCCCTCAGGGGAAAAATGTGGCAGTGTCTGGAACCCTAAAGTCTAGTATGGTTTCCAGGCCTGACACTCTCCTTGTTCAGTTTCCATCCATTATTCCTTGTCTGGCCTTCGGATGCTTTAGAAAATAGCTTGACCCTCTCCTCTCTGTGGCAGCCCCTCAAACATTGGAAGATGCGATCCTGTCTCCCGTGGTCCTTCTCTTCACTAGACTAGCCAGGCCCAGTTCCTGTAACCGTTCATCATGTTTTAGCCTCCAGTCCCTTAATCATCCTGGTTGCTCTTCTCTGCACACTTTCTAGAGTCTCCACATCTTTTTTATAGTGTGGTGACCAAAACTGGATGCAGTACTCTAGGTGTGGTCTTACTAAGGCTTTATAGAGTGGTATTAGTACCTCACTTGATCTTGATTGTATCCCTCGGTTAATGCAATTTAGGATTGCATTGATTTTTTTGGCTGCTGCTGCACACAGCTAGTTAGTCCTTGACTTAATACAGTTAGTCCTTGACTTAACAAAGATTCATTGGGTTAGAACTTACAACAACACTGAAAAAAGAGACTTAAGACCATTTTTCGCACTTACAAACATTGCAGCATCCCCACAGTCACGTGATCAAACCTCGGATCCTTGGCAACTGGCATGTATTTATGATAGTTGCAGTGTCCCAGGGTCACGTGATCCCCTTTTGCAAACCTTCTGAGATGCCAAGTCCATGGAGAAGCCAGATTCAATGAACAACCGTGTTATTCATTTAACAACTGGAGCAATTAACAGGTTAACAGTGTTGGAAGGGACCTTGTAAGTCATCTAGTCCAACCCCCCACCCAAGCAGGAGACCCTACACCATTTCTGACACATGACAGTCCAGTCTCTTCTTGAAAGCTTCCAGTGATGAAGCTCCTACAACTTCTGAATGCAAGTGGTTCCATTGAATATAGAATATGGGCCTCTGGTGGCTCAGACTGGTGAGACAGTCTGTTATTAACAGCAGCTGCTTGCAATTACTGCAGGTTCAAGTCCCACCAGGCCCAAGGTTGACTCAGCCTTCCATCCTTTATAAGGTAGGTAAAATGAGGACCCAGATTGTTGGGGGCAATAAGTTGACTTTGTATATAATATACAAATGGATGAAGACTATTGCTTGACATAGTGTAAGCTGCCCTGAGTCGTCGGAGAAGGGCGGGATATAAATGCAAATAAAAAAAATAACAGAGTTGGAAGGGACCTTGAAGGTCATCTAGTCCAAGCCCCCGCCTAAGCAGGAGACCCTACACTATTTCTGAGAGATGGCAGGCCAGCCTTTTCTTGGAAGCCTTCAATGATTAAGCTCCCACAACTTGCAAAGGCAATTTCTGTTCCATCAGTTGATTGTTCTCACTGTCAGACAATTTCTCCTTATTTCCAGGTTGAATTTCTCCTTGATCAGTTTCCATCCATTATTCCTTGTCTTTTGTGATTCACGTAACTGTGGCAAGAAAGATCATAAAATGGGGCAATGCTCACTTGACCGTCTTGCTTAGCAACAGAAATGTTGGGCTCAATTTGGTCATACGTCGAGGGCTTGCATGACGGATGATAACTAAACCACTCAAGCTTTGCGAATTCTAACCGGTGATCCTTTGATTCTTTTCCGTGTTGTCTCTTTTCTACATCTAAGGTTTATGGAGACAAAGATGCCGATGGGTTTTATCGGGGGGAAACTTGTGCGAGACTTGGCCTTATTCCTTGCAACATGGTTTCTGAAATCCAAGCGGACGATCAAGAAATGATGGACCATCTTCTGAAGCAGGGGTTCCTCCCTCTGAATACCCCAATCGAGAAACTTGGTAAGTATTGGCCTGTGGACATGCGTGGAACTGGTGGCTTGACCACCATTCCTTTGGACAGTTGTTTCCACAGTTGGGAAATGTTCTCCATGTTTGATCCTCTAAGTTGCGTTCCCACAACACGTTTAACTGGGTCAGTTCATCATTTTGAAAGCACTTAAGAACATAGACAAGTGGATTGCTGTGTAATATCAGATCAACAATAAAGCAATAAACAACATCCATATTGAGGGGTTTCAACACTCTCACCAACACTGATAGTGTGAACCACTTGTATATCAACGAAGAGCAAACCCCTCTCCCTCTTAGCACTGATGATGTTGCCTAGTTGGGTCATGAAACGTCTGCAAGGAAACATCCAAACTCAGAGAGCATCAAGGACCACACAGTCCTCCTGCTCCTCCCCCTCCTCAAACCTCACTCTCTTCTAGCACTGAGGTTATTATCTAGTTGGGTAATGAAACGCTGAAAACCATCAACCAAACTCAGAGCAATGTCTGCAAGGAAACAACCAAGCTCAGAGAGCACTACTACTATTACTGCTCCTCCTTCTTCTCTTCCTCTCTCTCTCCCTCCCTTCTTTCTTCCTTTCCTCCTCTTCCTCTTCTTCCTCCTCCTCCTCCTCCTCCTCCTTCCACAAATTCCACTCCCTTCTAACACTATGATGTTCCTAGTTGGGTCTTGAAATGTCTGCAAGGAAACCACCAAGCTCAGAGCACATCAAGGACCACACAGTCCTCCTCCTCCTCCTCCTCTGCTCCTTCCTTCCTTCCCTTCCTTCCTTCCTTCCTCTTCCTCTTCCTCATCTTCCTTCCTTCCTTCTTTCCTCCCCCTTCTAGCATTGATGATGTTCCCTATTTGGGTAATGAAACATCAGCAAGAAAACAACCCAAGCCCAAAGCACCAAGGACTCTACAAATGAATGGCTTGTTATACGTTTAAAGACCATTGCAATTGCTTTCTCTCTTTGGGTTGGAACAGAAAGAAACAGAAGAAGCAGCCGTCCGCCTGGGTCGACCACAAGAAGAATGGTTGCATTGTACGACTACGACCCAAGAGAAAGCTCTCCTAATGTTGACGTGGAGGTATTGTGGTCATGGACACAAATCCAAAACATTTTGTTTTGTAATAATAATAATAATAAAAACTATGGGAAATATGGCCACAGCATCCACTTCGGGGACAAAATGGGTGGGCTGAAAATCATGGCATGGGTTTCAGCTGTCCAGAAACTTTTCCTGGACCACTGGCTACTTAGAAGATAGAATCATAGGGCTGGAAGGGACCTCGGAGGTGCTCTAGTCCAACTCCCTGCTCAAGGTGCGTAGGAGACCATATGCCATCCCAATCAAATGGTTGTCCAGTCTAATTTTTAAATGTGGGAGGGGGGGTCCTCAGAGCAAAAGATTTGAGAAACACTGAAATACAGTAGTGGCCAAAATTGTGGAAATCTTTTGGGAAAAGAGTATTTTCTAAAACTAACTAATAACACCCACTTTTTTGGGGAGTAGTACCATAAAATTATGTATCAATGGAAAGATAATTTAATCAAGAATGTAATGCCATAACTTTTATGAAGGATTTGCTATTAGAATAGCAGTTACAGTATAAAGAAGAAAAGTGAAACATGTAAAAAAATGAGATATACAAAAATCACCACCGTAGAAAAACGAGATATACAAACATTATCCCCATGTCAGTTAATCCTTAGTTGGGCAACCTTTAGCATGAATTACAGCCTTACAACGTCTTCCCATGGAGTGAACCAAGTCTTCTAGTTCTGCAGCTGTTACAATGTGAAACAAGATTGAATGATTGCTTTCCCAAAAGATTTCCACAATTTTGGCTACTACTGTTAAGAGGAATGAGATCCTGAGAAAAAATGATGTTGTTTTTTAATCATTTCTGCAGGCTGAGCTCACATTTTGCACTGGAGACATCATTACTGTCTTTGGAGAAATTGATGAAGATGGTTTTTATTATGTAAGTGCTTTATTTATGCTCTTCCCCTGATCTGTATTAATGGTGTGAAAAACCTTTTGGTTGACCACCAGGTACCTGAAGAAAGGCTGTCACCCAAGAAGGATGGTGGGTCAAGAATGATATTTAGGACGTTTTTTTCTTGACTCCCTTAAACTAGTGTCCTTCAACTCTTGGCCATGGACATAAGAATCTGCTTTACTTTTGAACATCTTTCAGTGTCTACTTTGCCATAATGGAATCAGTGCATTTGGGGAACTTCTACAACAGCGTTTCTCAACCTTGAGAACCTGAAGATAGGTGGACCTCAACTCCCAGAAGTCCACAGCCAGCTGTGATTGAGATTGAAGAGCTCTAGATTAACCTTCAGAACTTTAAAATAGGTGGACTTCCAGAATTCCCCAGCAGGTCATGATCAAGATTGAGAATCCTAGATCGGTGCTTCTCAACCTTGAGAACTTTAAAATAGATGGACTTCCAGAATTCCCCAGCAGGTTATGATTGAGATTGAGAGTTCTGGAACAGTGCTTCTTAATCTTCAGAACTTTAAAATAGGTGGACTTCCAGAATTCCGAAGCAAGTTATGGTCGAGATTGAGAGCTCTAGATTAGCGTTTCTCAAGCTTGAGAACTTTAGGATAGGTGGATTTCCAACTCCCAGAATTCTCCAGCCAGCCATGATCAAGACCCAGAGTCCTAGATCAGTGTGTTTCTCAAGCTTGAGAACTTGAAAGTTAGGTGGGCTTCAACTCCCAGAAGGCTGCCAGAGCTGACCAGGAATTCCACCATTCTGGAAGTCTACCTATCTTGAAGTCACCACGGTTTCATTTCATTTCATTTCATTTATTTGATTTTTATACCGCCCTTCTCCCGAAGGACTCAGGGCGGTGTACAGGCAAATAAAAACAGACAAGACAATATTCTATAAAATACAACATTAAAAACCTTATTATAATTTGCCTAAAAATTTAAAATATATAGAAATTAAAACCCCGTTTAAAATTAATAATAAAAACTATAAAATCCATAAAATTTAAGCCAGCCCCGCGCGAATAAAAAGATGCGTCTTCAGTTCGCGGCGAAAGGTCCGAAGGTCAGGTATTTGGCGTAAACCCGGGGGAAGTTCGTTCCAGAGTGTGGGGGCCCCCACAGAGAAGGACCTTCCCCTGGGGGCCGCCAGCCGACATTGCTTGGCGGACGGCACCCTGAGAAGTCCCTCTCTGTGAGAGCGTACGGGTCGGTGGGAGGCATATGGTAACAGTAGGCGGTCCCGTAAGTACCCAGGCCCTAAGCCATGGAGCGCTTTAAAGGTCATAACCAAAACCTTAAAGTGCACCCGAAAAGCCACAGGTAGCCAGTGCAGTCTGCGCAGGAGAGGTGTTATGTGGGAGGTACGCGACTCTCCCTCTATCACCCGCGCAGCTGCATTCTGGACTAGCTGAAGCCTTCGAGTGCACCTTAAGGGGAGCCCCATGTAGAGAGCATTACAATAATCCAAGCGAGAGGTAGCAGTGCGTGAGTGACTGTGCACAAGGCATCCCGATCAAGGAAGGCGCAACTGCGAACCAGGCGGACCTGGTGGAAGGCCCCCCCTGGAGACGGCCGCCAAATGGTCTCCAAACGACAGCCGCTCATCCAGGAGGACACCTAAGTTGCGCACCCTATCCTTTGGGGCCAATAACTCGCCTCCAACAGTCAGCTGCAACTGCAGCTGACTGAATCGAGATGCCGGCATCCACAGCCACTCCGTCTTGGAGGGATTGAGCTTGAGCCTGTTTCTCCCCATCCAGACCCGTACGGCTTCCAAACACCGGGACAGCACTTCAACAACTTCATTGGGGTGACCTGGGGTGGAGAAGTACAGCTGAGTGTCGTCAGCGTACTGATGGTACTTCACCCCAAAGCCACTGATGATCTCACCCAACGGCTTCATATAGATGTTGAACAGAAGGGGCGAGAGAATCGACCCCTGCGGCACCCCACAAGTGAGGGCCCTCGCGGTCGACCTCCGCCCCCCTGTCAACACCGTCTGCGACCGGTCGGAGAGATAGGAGGAGAACCACCGATAAACGGTGCCTCCCACTCCCAATCCCCCCAGCCGGCGCAGCAAGATACCATGGTCGATGGTATCAAAAGCCGCTGAGAGGTCTAATAGGACCAGGGCAGAGGAATAACCCCTGTCCCTGGCCCTCCAGAGATCATCCACCAATGCGACCAAAGCTGTCTCCGTGCTGTAGCCGGGTCGGAAGCCGGACTGGAACGGGTCCAGATAGACGGATTCTTCCAGGTATTGGGGTAACTGACGCGCCACAGCACTCTCTACAACCTTCGCAACAAAGCGATTGAGAAACTTTGTTCTAAAAGCCCGTTTGTTTGTTAACTTTCCCTCTCCATTTCCATGTTCCAGGGAGAACTTAACAACCAGACGGGTCTCGTTCCTTCGAATTTTCTTGAAGAAGTGCCTGATGATGTAGAAGTCTATTTATCCGACGCTCCCTTGCGGTACCCTCAAGAAGCACCCATGCGTACAAAAGTGAAAAGGGTAAGCAAGCATTGAGAAAAAAAAAAGAATAAAACAAAACAAAACTGTTGTTTTCGCTTTGTTCCCCTTGCCGACCATTTCAGATTGTTTGGCTTGAACGTGTTCGTGTACATATGTATATGTATATATAGATAGATATATTAAGAAACACATTTTTTGAAACTCAAGTTTTTAGATCGCTCTGAAGCTGGGAGATAAAAAAACAAAAAACTAAACAGCTCCTCGCTCTAAAACCAACTTATTCCTTCCATCAATGATTGTCATGCTAATTTAGGAACCACTAATTTATATATATATATATATTATATATATATGTGTGTATATATATATATATTATATTTGTTCCCCACCTTGAACAGTTTATATCTGTAAATTATAGACCTGATGTAGAAATTACCTAAGACAGTAGACTTGGGGATGGATGGATGGATGGATGGATGTAAAACTTCAGGCACTTCTTTTGGGTTTTTTGGGTGGGAACATCACCCCAAAACTTCAAAATTTCAAAGCGATGTTTTGAGCTGCCGAACGATGCTCCCTTCTGAAGGGTTTCATGTGTCTCTCATCCTTGCAGTTTTTGTTCCCCCTCTTATTATATTTTACGTTTATATATATATTTTTATTTCTTTGCTCATCTGCTTTGGAACAGAAGAAGAGTGTTCATTTCACACCTTAAAAACGGGCAACATTGCCTTCACGTAAGTGTGCAACTGAAGATACCAGTAGATAACTCAGATTCCGCTGAAGTTGGCCTTCTGTAATGCGAGCCATCTTGGGCCCATGACATGTGCCGAAAAGAGAGAAATATGTCTCCAAATTCTTTAACCCTGGTTCCAGATTCTTTTGTTTTTCTTTTTAAATGAGGGCTGCCCTTTCCCAATCTAATGCCTTCCAACTACAGTGTGGACTACAAGTCCCATCCCCTCCAGGTAACCAACTGCTAGTCCGGCAGCAATAGAAGGCACTGAGTTAGGAAAGGAGAATTTCTGATTTATAAAAGAAACGCAGAAGGGATCTTGCGTCCAGGGCTTAAGGCTCGTTTAACCCACGCAGGGAGAAAATGTTTGAATATTTGGAACATATTTCTTACTGGCCTTAATGCTTGTTTGCATAGTGTTCCCGGTGTGATTCCAAAGAAAAGCTGCATATTGCATTGTTAGCTAATCAGGGAGAACGAAAAAAAACAACGCAAAATTGTAATCGGTCGGAAAGAACCCGGCCGGTGGTGGGAAGAGAGGACTCAAGTTCTTTCTTTTGAAAGCACACTAACATTCAACATCTGGTGATCAATTTGCCTTAAAAGCAGCTCTCCTGGTGTATGGTTGCCCATCCAGTCATGGCCAAGTTCAAACTAAATGCCCAACATTTCAGCAGCTCCTTGGCTGACCAATGCAATAAGCTGAAAGGAAAACGTGCCACTCAGATCGGTGGGCAAACACATTAACGCTCCACAGATGGTATCTTCAGGTGTATGTTGGGGTTGCACTGAGAAAAGGGTCCCTTTCGGCTTCTCCCCTCCCCTCCCCCCCATTAGGCAAAACCTTGAAGATCAAAGCAAGCTTGGGACCTCCTTGGCTTAATGAACCCACTGATGTCCAAATGGACATAACACAAGGGAAATTGGGTGTTGTTAAGCAGCTCCATTTTGGATTTTTCCTCGCGGCATTATCCTCCTCAATGCCATTGGGCATGTGGAGAGTGCCACCCAACCCAGAAACATTCAACCAAAGGCCTCGGAGAGCTTTCTTTGATTGTGATTAAGGTTTGTTTTAGTTTGGTTTGTTTGGAGTTTTTTTCCCCCCTTTCCACCAGTGTGCCATCTTCTCAAAATATGTCCCAACAGAATGCTAAAAGTTGGCAAGGGGTGGCAGTGGATTAAGAAGCATGGAGGGAAGCAAGAATTGGGCTAGTCTGAATTCTTCATAACCCCGGAGGATTCTTCCCGGAAATGGGTTAGTCGACTTAGTCGTATGCCACATGTGAGTCCCCAGATCCCTCCCTGAGAAGTAAGGGAATCCGGGCAAAATCCAAATTCCACTTTAAAATAGTCATTTTTCAAAGGCTGTCCTTCCAAAATAGGCAGAAGACTTCAGCTATCTATGCCGTGACTTTAAACATAAATCAACCCAATTCAATTTACAACGTCTTTTGACATACTCCAGGAAACAAGACGGGGTCTGTCACGTGGCATATTTTAAAGAAGAAAAAATTCCCACCCCTAAAAGGTATGTGTGTGTGTGTGTGTTTAATGCAGTGTTTGTCAACTTTGACCACTTTAAGATGGGTGGATTTCAACTCCCAGAATTCTCCAGCCAGTCATGGTTGAGACGGAGCACTCTAGATCAGTGTGGACAATTCTGGAAGTTGGAAATCTACCCATCTTTAAACAGGCCCTGATTGACAAACCCTGGTTTAATGAATGAAAAAAAGCTTTCTTGTTGTCCATGACTGCAACCCTTCAGTAAACTTAACAAATATACCTATCAGGTTCCTCCTGAGAACACAGGTACACCACCAAGGAGAGCACCAAGCCCCACAGCCCATCTCCACTCGGGGTCACCTCTGCCAGCTATGGGTTCTGGTAGTCCCAGGCGAGGCAGGGAGCTGTCTTCGAGAAAGACAAAGGGGCTCCTTTCCAAAGGGAAGAAACTACTGAAAAGACTGGGTGCCGTGAAATGAAACTTACAATCATCTGGACATCCTCTAAAAACCATCAGACTTTTTTTAAAAAAAACACAAAAAAATACCCATATGCAGACCGATCTAGAAACGCTCAAAACTAGGGATTTCAGGACCCCACCCACCATTTTTTTTTTAAATTAAGAGCATTCTTTTGTCTCCAGAACCTGCTGTCTGGATTGGTCTCGCTCAGCGTGGCAGTGATGCTATAAAAAAAAAAAGCATTTTGATAAGCTAACATGTTTTTCCCCCCAAACAAAAACATTTAAAGAGAAGATGGGATTAAGGAATTTAAACCTGCACCAACCCTAAGGACTTTGTTTCCTGTTTCCACTTTTCCTTCCATATTCCTAAATTCCTATTTCCACTTTGGTGAAACCCTTCCCTGAAAGTGGAAAACAAAGAACCCTAAAAGCAATTTAAAAACCCTCTTTTGTTCTTCGATCCCCGTGTTTATTCACGTGACGCGTACATGGTCTTGAAACTCCTAGTTTGCCAGAAGCCTTTGATGTTTGCCTTATACATGCACAATTATTTGTACTGTCTGAACTCTACAGCGTAAACTTTCTATGTACTCTGTGTTGACCTATTAACGGTTCCATTCTCACCGAGATGGCCATCATTTAAAAGGCGATGGAATCAGATTTGTGTCCAGTATTAATTCCTGAGAGTGTGAAAATGTTGTGCAAAGGTTCATTATTATTTTTTTCAACCGTCTGCGTAAAGTGCTGTTCAGCTTCTCAAGTACGCTTTAAAAAAAAAGTATACGATTACAGCAGAAACAAAAATGCAGATTTAAGGTGGGCGTTGCTTGGGGTTTCTGTATTGTTGAGCTCCGAATTGTGTTTGAGTCAGACGCAGACAGAAATAATACGCAAAAATATTGCATTATTCCTGGGCCACTGCCAGGAAGGTCTTTCAAATTAGAAGTTTGATTTTGACCCCTTGTTGTGACTGGAGATGAAAGATGGAATCGCACAACTACTGCGTATGTGCTGGGGGGGGGGGGAAGAGATTATTTGGCTGTTTAAGACTTTTGTAACCATTTGTATATTCTTTTTACTGTTTATACATACTTTTCAGACTGCCTTTGTTTTATAATTGATGGAAGGTTTGTAATATGGATGATCAAAGCTTTTCCCCATTGTGTCTTCAAAGAAATATAATGTAAATTCTTGTAAAATAATAGTGTGCTAGATTTATGTAAAGGAAAAAAAAATGGCCTAAACTCGTGGTTAAAAGTATTGTGTGGGCGTGTGCAACTGTGCATGTGTACAGTTGTTAATGTGTAAATTATTTTATATAAATAAATTTGATATTTTGTAGAAGGTTTTGGCTCCTGAATTAATCGATTAGCTATGTGTAAGCAAATTCAGACATGTTAGCTAAACATAGTTTCACTAACAGTAGCAGAAAACACAGAAGTGAAATTGGTTTGCCGTAGCCAAAATCTCACTAGTCTATGAAACTAGGTTTAATTTTAGTCTCCTTCTTACATGTGAATCCTTATAGTGAGGATTTTAAAGTACCTGATAAGTTTGTTCCATGTGTCTTTGAATCTATATTTTTTTTCTTGGTACAATTTAGCTAAAAGGAACAAGACTTTTTCCAGACAGTGAATACAGATAGTTGACTTACAACCCCAACGGAGCCCCATATTTATGTTGCTAAGTGAGAAATTTGTAGTGACTCTTACCCCATTTTACGACTCTTCTTGCCACAGTAAAAAGACACAGCAAAGGTGAGAAGGCAGCTTGTCTACTTCACCATTTCTTTATTCCCTGAGCAAAACACCTTATGGTACTAAAACTTTGAAAAACTGATTCCAACACATAAGCTTTACTGCCATTAAATCAACTTTATTCTTAACACCCAGCAGCCTCTGCTGACGAAACCACTATTATGGCAACAAAACAGTAACATTCTCCAGTAAAAAATTGATCTGGATGAGAAACTTAACTAAGTCATATAGGCATAAATGATGATGATGATGATGATGATAAAAAGATAATATTGGCATAGTTATCACTGATATAATACAACAACACCAAATATCTACTCAATTGAGTTTTAAGGCACGTCTTTGGTGGTTTTTTTTCCTAACAAAAGAACTCTCTCTGGTCCATATTCTATTTCCGTTCCACTTGTAGTCTCACAGATAATAAAGTTTCTCCGAAAGGGTTAAATTTGGCTCTCTGTGGATACTTTGCCCTACAAGGAAAGCCAGTTTATGGGCATACTGGCAGGGAGCAGGCACCCGAATAACTCCCTGCAGAGAAAGGAAGAGGCATAAAACACCCTCATCAGCATCATTAAGGTAACAGCCATATTCTAGGACACAACAAACACTCAACCTTGAAGCCTTTGGATCAGGAAGGAATTCAGTTTTTAGGATATACTTTCAAGAGTGGTTGAAAAGGCCTATGGCTTTAGAAATGAATGGAATTTCACCTCCTTTGAGTTTTTAAGCAGAAAAAAAATGGAATAGAAATTCAACAGGGGCAGATCCAGCAAGAAGATACAATCTAGATACACTAAATGGAGGTTTTAAAATATAGCCACCTGTAGATTAGGAGATAACTCAAGATTTCCCGAAGAGTGATTTGTCTCACTGAAACCCAGAAAAACTGATGTGAGGCTACAGGTAATAAAAAATCTGTAGATGGGTTGGGGATCATCAAAAACTACTTTTGAACTTGATGGGAGGCGTACTCAGCTGCAACAATGCTGGAAGGGTTGGTACAGTATGTATATGCCTGAGCTGCAGAGCGTAACAATATCTAAATGCAACTGCTTGGTTGTTGGTCCCGTTACATTTTTGTATTACTTTATTGACTTTGTCCAACTTACAGACATCTAGGAAATTTTCTGAGGCCCAAAACCACTACTGTATTCATTTTTTCTCCCCTTTCCTGTTAATTCAGGTAGATAAAACCCATTCCCTATCCAGGTTCAATATTCAGCTTTTGGGCAACAAGATAGGACTGGAATAAGATATAGTTTTTTTTCTCTTGAATGTTGAGGTTAGTAAGAAGCCAACAGCTCAACTAAATCCGTGATGGTGAACCTATGGTGCGCGTGCCGCAGGTGGCATGCAGCGCCCCCATGGGCACACGAGCCTTTGCCCCAGTTCAGCTCTGCCGTGCATGCGCATCCCACTGGCCACCTGGTCATTGGGTCCCTGCTTTGCATGCGCAGGGGGTGGGGCACATGCTCATTGCATTTTGGGGTTTGGGCGCGCTTTGGGCATTCAGTCTGACAAAGGTTAGCCATCACTGGTCTAAGTAATCACGGAAGATCCACTAAAGGGCAAGTTACTACTTACCGGCCAATTGTAGTACATATGACACAGCTTATATGTTAGCCTCTGCATGTAGTCAGGCTTCAGCGCACTGCTGTCATAGATTACGTTGTAATGGGTGGGTGCAACTGTGCCGCTTTTCACGGACTGACTCACAATGAAGAAATCGTACCTAGGGGAGAACCAGATCAAAGCTGTCTTGAGAAACATTCAAACTTGGAGAACTTCATCTTCTTGGAGATCAAAGATCCCATCCAGTGATGGTCTCGGATCAGCCTACTCTGCACTCAGAACAGCTCCCTTCAACAACTAATGGGAAGTCCTTGGGTAGATTTTAAGGTAAAAGACTTCCTATTTTAAATTGTTCAGGTGACATATGTCAACATTTGTCACCTGGTGTCTACATTTCTTGACCATTCTGAAGAGCTGACCCTGGTATTCTTTCTTTCTGCATCCTGGATCTCCCCTATTTTCTTCTCCTTTTGCTTGGTCTTATCTCACACCAAAAATGTTAGCTTCCACTGAAATCTGGTGTAGAGGAGTACTGTGAAGGCTTGACGAAGATATTCAACAACTGTTGGAGAACATCTGCCTAACCCTGGAAGGGAGGAAGGAGTAAGAAGAAAACTCGAGACTGCCCTATCTTGATGCTCTCTGGTGTAAGTATGAGGAAAAAGAATCAAGGTTGTTTTCAAATAAGACCTAGTCAGGTTTGAAGAATGGAAAATAGGCAATTAAGAGCCCTTCTTTCCTCGACGAGTAAGAGTTGACAGGGACCTCGGCGGTTTTCTAGTCCAACCCCTTGCTCAAGCAGGAGACCCTATACCATTACAGACAAATGTTTATCCAAAATCTTCTTAAAAACTTCCAGTTTTGGAGTACCCACAACTTCTGGAGGCAAGTCGTTCCGCTGGTTAATTGTCCTGTTGTTTTGTTAGGAAGTTTATTCTTAATTCTAGATTGCTTCTCTCCTTGATTAGTTTCCATGTGTTGTTTCTTGTCCTGCCCTGAGGTGATCCCCCTGCCCTCAGGGGAATAAATTGACCCCCTCTTCTTTATGGCAGCTTCTTAGATATTGGAACAGCCCTCTCCCCACCACCACCCCCGAATAGAAATCTCTCAACTTCTTGCTTTTAAGCATCTATACATTTTTACCTTGAACTCAACAGTTGACTTACCACTCTGGTCTGGTAACTTCTAAGTCAATAATTGTGCCAGGTGGGGGGTTTTGTAGTTTTCCTTCCATTTCGGCAAAGAATCTGCTGTTCACACGTTTCTTTACCACAATCACTGTTAGTTTGGGGCTTGAGAAGATTGCATAGAGTGGGTTAGTTTGCTTAAAGCGCTCAACGTTTCTCAAGAGACAGAGATTAAACGTGGCTTCCCTTATTTTAACCAATCATCCTTTGCTGTTCTCAGGAAAATTAAAATGTGCAACAAATCAAAGGAAACCTGTGCATAAAATTGCCCTTGCAAACAAGCCAAAAATGATATACAGAATCACAAATACACTGAATTGGCGTCAGCAACTTTTGTAGCCAAGAAACATTTATATGCAGATTATATTTTTAAGTGTGATCTCTGTGTAATTTTTTTTTTAATTATTTCTATTTCTTTGGCTGTCCTCAATGTGGCCCAAAGTCATTTCCAGCTGAGCAACTCAGAAAATTGAATAAAAGTAAGGCATAATATGTCTGCTTCATTCACAGCGCCCGTGTTGTGCTGCCTTATATATCAGATAGTCCAGCCCTGCCCCCAAACCACATTTATTCTAGAAATCCTTTTGCTTCAAGGAATTACAGCCATACAAATTTACAAAGCACCTTACGGGGTTGAAGCAAACTGCCCTTTGGAGTATGTTGGTCTACCCAACCAAGTCCCTTTTCCTCCCAGGCAACTTTTGACAGGCCCCCAACTTACCGATAGTCAGACCCAACTGTTTTCAAGCACTCCAAAAATTGTGGAATTTC
The DNA here is from genome assembly GCF_028640845.1 of Ahaetulla prasina. Lineage (NCBI taxonomy): Eukaryota > Metazoa > Chordata > Lepidosauria > Squamata > Colubridae > Ahaetulla > Ahaetulla prasina. The sequence continues at coordinate 6,055,660 of NC_080553.1, read as the reverse complement.
ATAGTTTACCAAGGTTTTTAACTGACCATCACCAACACCGTCACGATACACGATGATACGAGTAGGCATGTGTTCATTGTAGGAATACCATGTCCTGAGTGCCGCTAAGGAAAGATGGGGCAGCAATTTACAAGAATTAAACTGGATCCCCTACCCAAAGGAAGAGCTCAGCCTTAACCCTCCCTACACACCAAAGAAGTTAGTTTCTTTTAAGATTATCATGTTTCAAATATAGGACTGTTGTGTTTTTTTTAGTAAAACTCAAGCACTGACACTTTGTTGCAGCTATTTTACCTTGTAGGCACACTTTGAGTCCATCCACAATTTCTTGTCCGCGATCTTGAAGCACACAGCGCGAATACCAACTGCCAAGAGAAGCCAAAAAGTCTTAGATCCCCAGAGACTTTCTGCTCTGCTGCCAATGACAATACAGAAAGTTCCCGACTTACAACCAAAATTGGGACTGGAATTTTGGCCATAAGGTGAAGCACTTGATTTTACATTGGTTATTGAGCAAATAATATGGTCGTTAAGTCAGAATCATCTAGTCCTAAGTCCAATATGCCATAGTTTCCTTGGCACAGAATGGGACAACTCGCTGCAGCCAACTCATCACAGCCAAATCGCCCTGGGACAATTTAACAATTCAATTTAATTATTTAAAATAAAAAAATGTTTTAAATTTGTCATTCATATTTCATTCTGTCCCTCCTTTTGCATTCTTTCTTTAATGATTCTACTGTATTCCACCATTTTCTTGATATTGTCCCGCAGAGATTTGGCCTTGGCGAATTGTCAAGACCCTCCTGTTGTTCTCCTGAAATCAGCAAAAACTGTCGTGAATCAGTCACGTGACCACAGGATGCTGTAGCCGATTATAAATGTGAACCAGTGCCCAAAATAGGGCCATGTGATAGCAGGGCAGGACATTTTGCAACAGCCAGAAGTGCTTTGTAGGTTGGCAAGCTCCCTTTCTCAGGCTGTTTTAACTCCGAATGGTCGTTAAATGATAAGTGGTAGCCTGAAGACTGCCTGAAACAGCAAAACAATCCCTGAATGTCAACATAGGTAGTTGTGTAAAACACATATGTTTTCCTAAAAGATCTGTAGTTCTTGAAAATGTCTAACAATCCTACCGGGTCATTCCATGATTCAAACTCGCAACAAATGCTGCCACTGATCGCCGTCCAGCTGAAATGTCATGGTAACAGTCAATTCCCACAATCATGAGTTGCTTCATCTGGAATATTGGAGAATTATTGTTATTAGAGAGCCATTTTGGCCTAGTGGTCAAGGCATCAGGCTAGAAAGTCCCGCCTTGGGCATGCAAGCCAGCTGGGCGACTTTGGGACAATCACCAGGAGCCTGGGAGTTCCATTCCCACCTTAGGTACGAAAGCCAGCTAGGCGACTCTCAGCCCCACCCACCTCACAGCATTGTGGAAGTTGGAAAGGTCTGCTCGCCACCTTGAGTTACTTGCAAAAATAAAGGCGGGCTATTAATTGATTCATGTCAAGCAAATTGTCAGTGAACTGGAGCAAAACACAAGACATCCCCAAAACAAGCTAAGTTGTATTTTAACTCTCATGTGGGTTTCTTACAGAGCTGCTAAGCTAAACACTCCTGGAAGAAGGGGGAGGAAAAAAAAGCTACTTACTGGGATTTCAACGCTCCAGAGTTCTCCTCCCATTTTACAGTTCATCTGTAAGGCGATTTTGGTGGCTATTGCCATGACGGTTTGCGGCTTGCTCAAGGTGCGAGCCAGGACACATTGGCTGGGCGTGGGACAATCAGTACACAAGTATTTCTTGATTGCATCGTATTTGTCTTTACGGTTACTGGATAGGACACAGACCACCTTGAAGAAGGAAAGACATTCAGTGCATCCAACCCAGGGTTTACTGAAAATCTCAAGAAGTGTTCTTATTGTTGGGAATCGCATTGTAGGCTACATTAGCAGAGCTACCCTGGAGAAGCCAGCATGGCCTTTCGCCTTTTACACGGCGGTGTTAAAGACATGTAAATCTGGGGTTCTCTCAATGACCCTTGCAGTTCATCCTTCCAAGGACACTCAAAGGCACTTTAGATGGTCCAGTTAGAGAACGTTAGCCTATTAGCATTTAAGTAAAAAACGAAAAGGGACGTGGTGGCTCAGTGGCTAAGACGCTGAACTTGTCGATCGAAAGGTCGGCAGTTCAGCGGTTCGAATCCCTAGTGCTGCATAACGGGGTGAATTCCCGTTACTTGTCCCAGCTTCTGCCTACCTAGCAATTTGAAAGCACGTAAAAAATGCAAGTAGAAAAATAGGGACCACCTTTGGTGGGAAGGTAACAGCTTTCCATGCGCCTCTGGCGTTGAGTCATGCCGGCCACATGACCACGGAAATGTCTTCGGACAGCACTGGCTCTTCGGCTTTGAAATGGAGATGAGCACCACCCCCTAGAGTCGGTAACAACTAGCACATATGTGTGAGGGGAACCTTTACCTTTGCCTTAAAAATGAACTCCTGGTTTCTGTGGGTTTCCTGAGACTGTTTATAAGCCTTCTAGAAGACTTGCCCCCTACTCCATTCTCCAACCATCTTCACATGTGCCCTCTTTGAACCTGACAAGTTGTATTTAATCCTGATCTTGGCATGAGATATCAACTGATAAGAAAAATGGGATCTAGCAGGGTTGTTGCCCCATTTATTCCTAGAGGCAAAGCTCCAGAGGTTTTTTAACCACTTGCCCGAAAGTTTAAAACAGAACAAACTCATGGTTCCCTGTATTTAATCAGGGATCAGACAAACCAGGCATTCCAATTCATGGGATCACATTGGCCATACCATCTGAGTATCAGAGGTAATCTTCTGCTTCAAGGTTCTCAGGTACGCCTCTGTTCTGTCGTCGACTTCAACCCTACAAGGAAAGGCATCTCTTTTACCACTAGCTGTATAAACCAAGAGTCTCCAACCTTGGCAACTTTAAGACTTGTGGATTTCAACTCCCAGAATTCCTCAGCCAGCAAAGCTATGCTGAGTGAGGAATTCTAGGAGTTGAAGTCCATAAGTCTTAAAGTTGCCAAGGTTAGAGGCCCCTGGTATAAACTGATATTTCTCAACCTGGATAATTTGAAAATGTGAGGACTGGCGGGGGAATTCTGGGAGCTGAAGTCCACAAATCTGTCCAAGTTGAGAGACACCAGTAGAAATATTGCACTTGGTGCCAACTGATGCCAGACAGGTAAATCCTCAACTTTTTACCTCAATTGGGACCAGAATATCTTGTCATTAAGTGATGTGGTCATTTAAGTGAGGAGACATGCCCGATTTTACAACATTGTCATGGTTTAGTGACCATTGTTGTGGTCACTAAATGAATCCGGCTTCTCCCATTGGCTGCAAAGGTTTCAAATGGTGCTCCGGTGACCCTGGGACCATAAATACTTGCCATCTGCCAAGCACGTGAATTTTGATTGTGATTGCGGTGATGCCGCATTGGTCCTAAGTGCAAGGACTGTTTTTTGAATACAGCTTCAAATGGTCATTAAACGAATGGTTGTAGGTTGAGGACCACCTGTATGTGTATGTGAGTGTGTGTGTGTGTGTCTGTCTGTCTGTCTATCTACCTTTTTCTTTCTTTTACTTTGTTATCTGCTAACCTGCCTCTTCTAGATAATGTTACAAACCTTCAAAATACTGCATTCCTTATCAAGAACTAACTTCAGCTGGGAATTCTCACAGGGGAAACTGAATCGCGGCTTAAATTTGCAACTTTAAATTCAGAAGCCCCTCCACCGCTTCTGGCAAAGAACCCGGGACTTGACGATGATACTTACATGATAGCTTTGTTCATTCTTATGCCCATCGCGGGTGTGACTTTGAAAAGATTTTGGACCAGAACATTAGCGGCATCGTAATTCCGGTGGGTGTAGATCAGCAGCCAGTTTTCCAGGGGTTTTACGCAGGTGAGGGGAGCACCCCTCGTTTCCCTGGACCAGTCTGCAAGGTGTGGGTTGTAGTCAAACTGAAAGAAAGCATTCAGAGTTCAGCACTTAACAAATAGGCCAAATCTCTCTTTTCTCTTCTTTTTTTTTTAATCTGTCAAATTTAACAGACTTGGATTTGGGGGGGGGAAGGGGGGGTTGTTTAACCTGCTTGAGGAAGGAAAGATTACCTACCATTTTCCCTCCCTGACGAATTTTTTCAGATTGGACCACTCGTCCCGAAAAGGAAAGCAGTTTAGATTCAAAGCTTAGCCCCCAATCGCGTAGCTCTTTCTGAACGTTGTCATCTCTGCAAAAATAAAAATAATAAAAACGGAGCTGGTAGATCGTGGGTGTCGAATATGGTCAGCCTGTGGACTTCAACTACCAGAACTGAAGACCACCAATCTTAAATGTAGCCCTCGTTCAACTCCCCTGCAGGAGATGGTGGTTTTATGGAAGTTACTCATTACAGGCTCTTGTTTATGCCACCTTTTCCCATCTGATTCCTTCCCTTTCAGATTTTTTTTTGGGGGGGGAGAGGGGGCAAAGATTCCAGCAACCTACTTATTAATGTAATTGATAAGCCGTCCAACTTCACGCATTCTTTGTTCTGGCGCAAGTCTTGTGTGAACAGACAGATCTTTCATTACATTAAAATCGCTTCGCATCTTATTAGTCAGGCCTACAAAGAGGAACAAGCACAAAGCCCGGGGGGGGGGGGGGGCGGCAGGGGGGAGGAGACAATTCAATAAAATCAATAAAAGCCAGCACTCAGACCCAACTCATTTATTATTCCCTCAAAACAAATTAATCTAAAAATTCAAACATCCCCCTTCTTATAATTGTCGAGGCTACCAGTCGCTGGAGATACAATGATCATTTTCACTAGATAATTGTCAATGTTACATTAGGTAAAAAGAAATGGCCTCGTTTCCAAATCAGGTGGTGAATCATAGAATTCTGGGGCTGGAAGGGACCTTAGAGGTTTTCTAGTCCAACCCCCTGCCCACTTTATGTCATCCTGGACCTTGTTCAATATCCCTTGAAAAACCTCCAGCAATGGAGCACAACTCCAGCAGGCAAACCCTTCCTTCGATTAAATGAAGAAAGGCTATTTTCGAACGATCAGACCTGTAAGATAGCAGAGTTCAGGGATGAGTATCACTGGTCCTGCCAAGGCACCCGATGGGCCTCGCGTCCTTTTTGGCTGGCTAATCAAAACAGGTTGGTTCAAGTCGGTGATTTCTTGGGTGTATTGCTATTTTAAAAAGCAGAAAGGTTGTTTGAGTCCAACATGCAGAATGCAGAAAGAGGCTTCCTGTCAGGCTGCCTCTGATTATATCTAGGAAAGAATCCACCTTGACTTCATTTGAAAATAAAGAAAAGTACTTTTACTAGGTACATCTGGATTGCAGCAGTGCTAAGTTGAATCTGAGACAAAATATGGCTAACAATCTATATCCCCCCTATTTCTCCCTCCTCTTCCCCAAGAGGTCATCAAGGTCTGGTCCAATGCCAGCTCCTTCCCGGGGTCCCATGGTAATCTTCTTCCGCAGGTCTCTGGTCGTCAATCATATCAGGAATGCAATGTCCGTTACGAGTTCGCGCTCAAACATTCCTGTTGAATTCAAAACATTAATCTCCCCTCCCCCCTTAATTATGTCAGACCGACACTCTTAAAGGGCCCTCTCTACTTAATTTGAATCCAAGAGCTATTTACATTAGAAATAAAATCCCATGCTATCTAACAACTGAATATAAGAAGTACAAAAAGATATGAAGATTGGAGTGGAGGCTGACACTTCCTTTTGCAAGTCTTAAACTACGTAGGCAGAAGCAGCTTTGTGAGATAGGAAAGTAATTTTTGTAAATTGCAAAGAAAAAATTGCTTTGGCAAAGTCGACTTTGTGTTTCGTCTATACCCAATTGATCAAGGTCCCTTTCCCTTTCTAAGACTCCTTTGCAATTAGGTCATATGGCAAGATTATTATTATTTTGGAGAAGTGCTTTTTAAGTGCTTTTTTTGTGGCTGGAGGCTTAGACTTGCAATTAAATTTCAACCATTACACAAACAACAGGTAATCAAACAGAGGCTTGCAGAGCCATTGAACATATCGAATTCCCCAGAGGCCATTTGGAATTACAAGTATCAATGTGCTGATCAATGCCTTTTACTGATCAAAATCTAGCTTTACCATTACATTATGGATTTGACTGGCTTAAAGGGGAGGGGGTGGGGGTGGGGAGTAACACAACCAACTTTTCATTCCCTTTTTATTCCCACCAAAACTTCAGCCACTCTGTACCATCTTGTAGTAGTCCACAAAGCTGATTTCGGTCCCATCTGCTTTTTTGAAGGAATTTTTCGGACTTGATTCCCAATCAATATCGTCTACCCGGTACGTTTTGTTGTTATACCTGGGCAAAGGTGGGATTTAAGATTTAAATCACGTTAAATCTCAATCTTAATTTCTAGACAACTCTGCTTGCAGACTCCCAGGGTTGGGGGATCGCCATTTATGATCTCAACTGGCTTCCGATGAGCCGAGTTAACGGGGGAAGCTGGGTTTGCTTAAAGACCGTGTGATTGACTTAACAACTGCAGTGACTGCCTGAAACCTAATGACCACCTCGCATAGCAGTGAAACTGTTGATCCCGCTGCCCCCACCACCCCATTGTAGTCATAAATCAGGGACTAACTGGGAAAGCAAAAGGTTTTGATCCGCACCGTTAAAATCAAAATTAATTGAGTTTACCGGGTAAGGACAATCACACCAATGAGTTCCTTTGTGCAAATTTCTCGGAACCGCTGTTCTCCAACTTGATCGTACAAGGTGTACATAAAATCCAGGACGGTCTCACTTCGGAGAACTTTGTGGCTCACATCTGTGCAAAGCATAATGCTGGTCTCGTACTGCAGAATGGAAGTGGTGAAACCGGGCCAAATCATCAGCCTGTCAGACAAAAAAAAAAATTCACAGTACTTGACTCTCGACATTTGCCTGCTCTCTTTTAAACCGACTCTCATATTGCAAACAAGTTCTACAAAGGCAACCATCTGCCACTCCAATACAGAAACCCTTTTTATGTGGGTGGTCGGTTGGCTTTCAAAACCAAGGTCCATGGGTCAGGCTGATCCCCTTAACATTGATTATTTCAAGACACATTAAGGAAAATAAGCTTGCTCGGGTTTGTAATCCCAGATCTTTAAATATGAAAATGCTGCAGGCATCAGAATAAACAACTAAGGCAAAACTTAGCTAGGAGAGACAGAATATATCTAGAAGTTTCCAAAAGAAATAATGGATTGATTCTGATCTCAGTTGTGGCCATAAAGGCATTTCCAGTTTTGTTACCTGTGCTTGGGAATACTGATTGGGTCACTTGGGTTGTAGTAATTTCGCCCAATCTGCTGTAAATTCATTATTTTCAACAATCTGAGAAAGAGCAGAAATGGAAAAGTAAGATTATACACAGGAATCTTAGCAGGAAAAAAAGTTTGATTTTGGGCACTGGATGATGGTTTTATTTTCTTCTCTTCTCCCACAAGACTTTTCTTAAGAACTTAAGAAACAATTTCTGACTTCGTGAACAGAGAGGCAATCATTCACCTGCTGGGTAAGAAATCATGCCGAAATTTGAGCTAAGCTACCTGTTCCAGGTGATTGATCAACAAACTCCATGCCCATCACGAAGACCCTCCAATTAACCAGGATGCTGACCGAGAGCAGCAGTAGAGAAAATGGGTCAAAACTAGGAAAGCTTGTCTTGGACCAACAAGGACAGCTCGAATTGAGCTCTTCCCTCCCCCTCAAAAAAAGCGAAAACCAAAATGTTTGCAGACTCTTCTCTACATGAATGAATTCTACAAATTGTCTAGTCAAAATGTAACTGATTTCTCATGCAAAATGTCCTGGCTCTCTTATCCACAGATCCTAGTAATCCCAGGTCTCAAAAACAAACAAACAACAACACACCATCAAATGCTTATACAATAAAGGCTAACCTTCTAAAAATAATGTTGTAGAACTGTAGGCATGTTGGCGAAGTCGATGGAAGCTCGTTGGTTAAAGTGATGGTGATCTTCACAACCTCTCCCTGCCGTGTCTGGCTTAACACTTCCGTAACCTAAGAGAATCTCCAATAGTTATTTTTAGGATGGGATAATTTTAACCTCCAGAAGCCTTAAGAAAACTGATTAGAATCAAGAAATGGACAAGACTTCATAATTTCTAAATGCTTCTCATTCTATCTGCAATGCCCATCCTCCATGCCACCATAAGCACGGTGGCTAAAATGCAGTATTGCAGGTTGATTCTGCCAACTGCCAGCAGTTTGATCCTGACCGGCTCAAGGTTGACACGGCCTTCCATCCTTCTGAAGTTGGCAAAATGAGGACCCAGATTGTTGGATGGGGAGGGGAGCGCAAGATGCTGACTCTGTAAACCTCTTGGCGAGGGCTGTAAAGCACTGTGTAGTGGTATCTAAGTCTAAGGGCCATTTCTATTCTCAACCTCAAAGACTCGATTTCCATAATTCAATACAATCAAGGCTGTATCTGAACTATTCAGACTATGACAGAATATCACCAGTACCTTATTTTCCAACTTCTTCGGTAAGAACAAAATGGACCCATCGAAAGCATGTGTCTTGCCAATCAAGTTCTCATGTTGGAATAGCAAGGCTGCCCGAAGACGCCGGGCTTCCATCTGTGGGTTGTAGTCAATGTGGTACTGGTACAAAGCCCATTGCGGGCGAGATGTCAGCCGGAAGTGGTTGGCGCTTAATCGGATTAAATTCCCCGACACACCTGTGGAAAGGTATCCATCTATCAGCCGTTTAGTATCAGAACAGAATAGAATAACAGAGTTGGAAGGGACCTTTGAGGTCTACTAGTCCAACCCCCGTGTCATGCCCCAAGCAAAGTCTGAATCTGCAGGGGAAGATGAGCAGGAACAAGAACTGACAGAGATTGAGAGGGTGGCTCCATTGGCCTTGGAGGAAACTGGGGATGGGCAGTGTCAGTCCAGGTAAGGCTTTTCTGAATTAGTGAGGCCTCCCCAGACAAGGAGACCTCAGGAGAAGAGCAAGGACTATCCCCTCCTGATCCGAGAGCAAGGAGGGAAGAGAGACGGTGAGATCAATGTGAGCTGGCTATGAGGGAGGAGAATGCCCCGCCCTCTTTCACAAGGCACACCTGGGGACTGAGATGTAAGGAGGTGCCGGTGGGAGGGGCATTTGTTGGGAACAAACATTTAATCTGTGAAGCCTCGTGTGCATTTGCCAACACCTAGAAATACTCTGTCTTGTGGGGTTTGCCAGTTTGCCTGTTTTGCTGAACCTCTTGCTCTGGTTACTGTTTAGCTAACCTGGCTGATTGGACTCCTGGCCCTGGTTAATGTTTGGGCTAACCTGGTTTTTATTGGACTCCTGGCCCTGGTTGTTGTTTGGTTAACCTGGCTTACTGGACTACTTGCAGCCAGAGGCTCCTGAAAGTTCGTGTGAGAGCTTTGCTCCAGGACTTGTAGTGAATATGGGAACGTTTGGGGGCACAGTTGGAGCAATAAAGGGGAGTTAGAACTGTTCCCTGGTTGTGTTGCTTTCGTGCCACGCCCCGAGTCATCACAGCTCTGCTCAAGCAGGAGACCCTCTACCACTTCAGACAAATAGCTGTCCGTGCTCTTCTTAAAAGCCTCCAGTGTTGGAGTACCCACAACTTCTGGAGGCAAACTGTTCCACTGGCTAATTATCCTCACTGTTAAGAAGTTTCTCCTTAATTCCAGGTTGCTTCTCCTTGATTAGTTTCCATTCATTACTTCTTTTCTTGCCTTCAGGTGCTCTGGAAAATAAGTTGACCCCCTTCTTCTTTGGGGCACCCCCTTAGATATTGGAAGACTGCTATCATGTCATCCCTAGTCCTTCTTTCATGTCACTACACAGACCCAATTCCATCAACAATTCTTTTAACAAGCATTTATTAAACAAGCATTTTCAACAGCTCTGCCACTGACTGGCATACATTCAATCTATCAACAGTAAGAGCACTAGCACCACATCAACTGCAAAGTGATGCCTGCGTTTCTTCATGGAGGATTAACATATTGTTGGAAGTTGCTACAACTGGAAGGGGCTGGAAGGGTGTTTCTCCCCAAATAAAATGCCTCAAGAATGATAGAAAAGGCACTCAAGAGAAACATGGAAATTTTTCTTAAGAACCCCATAAAGTACCTGTTTTAGACTCTCTGACATGTTCCATTAAGTGACGGGTGTTTACTCCAAGGTCATGGTAGTCTCTGCGGCGTCCACCTCGTTCTCCCAAACTCATTTCTTGAAAGCCTGCTGAAATCTTAAATTCTGTACAGTAGAGGAGAAAAAAATATCAGTTATAATCTGCATTTGTGGTTAATTCTGCACAACCTGCCTCCTGAACTCTATCAAACAAGTGGACTGCTGTTGCTAAAGATGATCTAAAGTGACCCCAGGGGATGGCATAGAAGTAAGAAACCCTGATCAACTGGATCACAAAACTTGCCTCTTAGCAATCCAGAGAGGAAGCACCATATCAATTTCATGGTTAGTTAGGTCAGCTCCTACAGCTGCTTCTTATAGGGAGGCATTAATAAAGAGATCAACAAATCATTTCTAAGATTACCATCACTGAAAAGTGAGTTATGGGACTCCTATCAGATTGGGTTTGTATTTTTTTTTAAAAAGTGTGCTAAGATTGATAGAAGAGAATATTTGTAGCTCAAGGCTGAACTGTGGGGTCCTTGGTACTCTTAGCTTGGTGGTTTTCTTCCAGTTGTTTCATTACCCAACTTGGTAACATCATCAGTGCTAGAAGGGAGTGGGATTTAAGGAGGAGGATGACTACAGGGTCCTTGGTGCTCTGTGAGCTTGGTAGTTTTCTTGCATATGTTCAATTACCCCACTTGGTAACGTCATCAGTGCTAGAAGGGAGGGGGGTTTGCGGAGGGGAGGGGGGAAGGAGGACGACGACTTGGGGTCCTTGGTGCTCTCTAAGCCTGACTGTTTTCCTGTTTCATTACCAAAGCAGGCAGTGCATGATGGCTAAGACTCCAGGATGAATATATACAGCGCCCTAGGAATTCAACCCACATAAAGGCAGTAGACCAAAGCTGCACCCCCATCTTATTTCTATTTCAGCAGTGCAAATTCAATTTTGATTTGACTCCAGGAACATGGAGAGGATACCTGCCTTTGAGCCACCAATCCTACCTTCCGATTTTGAACCCGGGGGTCCTTTTTGTTGGCCATGCCCAACCTGAGCTCCATTTCCAGCTTCAGCTGGAGGCAGCTGGGGAGTTATTTGGCTGTATCCAGGCGCAGTAACCTAGAGGAGGCAATGCCGATTTAAAAGGGGGCTGCTCAGTATCAAAAGACAAACATTATGGTAAACATTACAGACCAGAAGCCACGAGTAACCCTGGAAAACGAGAATTATAATTCTCATCATTTCACTGAACAGGCTAGCTGGGCCTTCTTGGATATCAGGGATCAGAGGAGCACCAGTAGCCCCAATCCTTTTTTAAAAGGTTTTTAAAATTTCTTCATTTTTTAAACTTACAGGAGTTGGTCCCACTGTAGAGAGGGTTGCTTCTTGACCACGAGCTCGCCCCCTCGCCCGAGACCTTGCTCTTGCTCTCCCAGTCATTGTCTCACTGAATGAGCTGTAACGGCAGACAAACATGTTGTTTTCATTCTTTTTCACATTTCCAAGGGTAAAAAAAATACAGCCTGCTTTAAATTGAACCCATCTGCAGTACATCTTTTCCAGCAATGAAATTAATTAATACATCAAGGCAACCTTGTTTAGAAAATGCTAAGATGACCTCAAAGATTTCCCTCTTAGCACAGAAGTTACCATATAAGCCAGGATTTGAGGCACATCCTGGCTTATGGTTCCCATATTGTTAACTGCAAGCCCCAACTAATCCACAGGATTTCAGAGTTGACCCAGCAAGATCCAAAGTAGGTTTTATGCAAGCTAAAATTCCAGTGGATTTTTGAAGCTGCAAACCACTAGGAGCGATTGTCCAAACTGGATTTAAATCAACAGCATATATTTAAACTAGTATCAAATGTTTGATTTGGTACGAGCCAATCTGGGGGCATCAATCCAGACACCCATAAAGGGTAGTAGATACATATGCAACAGACAATCCCAGTTGAATGGCAACATGAACTTTTGCATTCCAGATACGGCAATTCTAATGTGGATCAGAGACACACAAAAGCAAAATATTGGAACACTCTCAACTAACATTCTTCCCTTTTGGACTACAACTCACCTCATCCCCAAACAATTAGGATAGCTCATCTATTTTTTAAACAATACTTTTCATTTGTCTTACGATATATCCCTTAGTTAAGTCTTATTATCTCAGTAGGAGGAAGACCTATCCTTACAAAGATACTTTAATTACATTCTTCACTGCATTGTCCCAGGTAAACAAAGTCCGTTTTCAAAAATATACACAAAATAATTAACAATGTGAACTTCCTCAAACAGAACAACTGTTAGTAAGTGGGAACAACTACCACTAGTAGCTTACAGCATTCCTCCCAATAAATCATAATTTGTGTGTGTTGGAGGGGCGGTTTCTCACTTTTCTCATCTCTTTTTTACAAAGATATATACTCAATTTAAGATTATCCTGAATGAACCTAGTTTGATACATTTAATAAACCTAGTTTGATTCATTTAAGCCACTCATTGCCATGATAAAGAGTATAGAAAATACTAGGCTAATTAAAACATTAAGTCAGTAATTAGTGACCCATTGAATGGACAAATAATTTTTACATTTTAGGCATCGTTGTAAAAAAGTTTGCTCATTTGTTTTTCTAAAAAATAAGGCTTTTGTTCACCAATAGCGGAGTCTTAAAAATACTAGAATTACTAAGGTATTAAACTCACTCATTCATGACCCATCAACTAAATTGTTAAATAACTAACAATGTTGACCTCCCCAATGAGAGCAAGTGTTAGTAAACCAGAATAACAAGTGTTAGTATGTTTGTTAGTAATTAACAAACTAATGAATGTTATATTTTAAGAGAGTTGTAAACTTTTTGCTCATTGAGGAGTAGGGTTTTTTTTCCACTTTTTTCTGTTGAGACTATTTTTAACAAATAGAAACACAGTCTTGAAAACACTATATTATTATTCATTTGCAAGTTTTCCTTTTTTTTTTCCCGTCCCCTCCATTTTGTACACAGGTTGCAAACACATCATTTTTGCTTATTTTTTAAAAAAAAGTAACTTCAGCTTAATTGAAACTGTTTTATGGGAAACCGTCTAGCAACCTTTTCATTATATTTATTATTCATAAATATATTCATAATCATGTTTATACTTATATCTGTTATTCTATACATGCTTGACAAATAAATAAAATAAAGAGAAACACATGAGAAAACGACAGTTCTCTACTAATCCCAATGCAACTTCATTAACAAGAGCAATTCGTTCTTCTTGTCATCCACATTCGTGGGACAAATGTCTTACTAAATTTACTATTATGAATAAAATAAGTTAAAAATGGGAATTAAAAAAAAAAAACAAAAGGAAACAGCCAAGGAATAACCAGAGCAATACCGTAGCAGGCTTTTAATAAAATAAAAATCAATGAAAACAAAACACTAACCAAAGAAGCTTCGAATAATGGGGGGGGGGGGAAGAAGAACGAATAATAAACACAATTTTCAAACGGCGCTGGCTATTCCCTCCAACGGTAAAAATAACCGCCTCACCCGAAAGGATTACTCCGCGCTCTGTACCACGTGACACAACTTGCTTCCTAAAGCGGAGGCGCCGGGGAAGGACTATTTTTTCTCACCACCACCGCTCTTGGAAGACGGGACTACGCGTCTCTCGTCGCCGTTGTTTAAAAGAGTGCGCTGAGCTCCCATTGGCGGAGCGGCGTCTCGCGCGCTTCCCACTCCTCCTCCTCCTCCTCCTCCCTCCCCCCCCCACTCCGGACGAAGCCGAAAAAGGCCGATGCTCCTGAGACTCGGGAGCTTCCGAAGAAGTCCGAAAACTTCCGAAGGCTTCTTTAAAGCCAAGTTAGGAAACCTTTTTGGCTTACACAAAAGTTTTGCTTTTTTTTAAAAAAATAAATTTTGGGATACGAGGAGGATGCAACTGCATTGGATTCCACTGAAGGAATATTGTAGATTTTTTTTTGAACAAAAAGGTTTTGGTGTTTTTTGTGCAGAAATTGCGCAGGACAATTTCTGAAGACTTTGTCTCAAATTGTATAGGGTCTCCTGCTTGAACAAGGGGTTGGACTAGAAGACCTCCAGGGTCCCTTCCAGCTCTATTCTGACGGACTGATAGAATTAAGTGGAAAATACTTCAGGGAATGTTTGGCTTGTATTAGGTTAATTGCAGGTACCCCTCGACTTAACCCCCACGATTGAGCCCAATTTTTTTTCTTGCTAAGTGAGACCTTTTGAAGAGAGTTTTGCCCTGTTTTATGATCTTTCTTGCCACGGTTGTTAAGCAAATCACTGTGGTTAAGTGAGTCACATAGTTTTGTTTGTTTGTTTGTTTACATTTATACCCCGCCCTTCTCCGAAGACTCAGGGCGGCTTACAATGTATAAGGCAATAGTCTCATTCTATTTGTATATTTTTTACAAAGTCAACTTATTGCCCCCCCCAACAATCTGGGTCCTCATTTTACCTACCTTATAAAAGGTGGAAGGCTGAGTCAACCTCGGGCCGGGCTCGAACCTGCAGTAATTGCAGGCTTTGTGTTCTAATAACAGGCTTCTCTATTGCCTGAGCTATCCCGGCCATTGTTAAGCAAATCTGGCTTCCCCATTGATTTTGCTTGTCAGAAGGTCGCAAAAATGGAGTCACGTAACCCCAGGACGGTGAAAACCGTCATAAGTACATGCCAGTTTCCAAGCATCTGAATTTTGTTCACATGACTACGTTGTAAGTGTGAGGAACAAAGTCCCTTTTTTTTCCAGTGCTGTTGTGACTTGGAACGGTCACTAAATGAACTGTTGTTTAGTCCAGGGCTGCAAAAAATGTCTTTTTTAAAAAATATTTTTATTCTTTGCATAGGAATACAGTGTAATTGTCCTGGCGTTCACTTGCCATGAAACAAAGGTAAAAACAAAATAACATATATACTATTTTAAACAGTGCTAGGGTTGTACAGTAATTTCTGACCATCATATTCTAGTATGTCTACTAATCTATCATTCTAATACCTACATTCTAATACCTACATAATATCTCTTTCCATGTCCACCTAACCTGATTCTTTTGCATGCCAACTTCTACCTCGTGTTTCTAACCATTGATAGAAACTATCCCATTTAGCATAGTATTCTGTATCTCCTTTATTTTTTATTTTCAGCATTAGTCTATCCATTTCTGCACAGACTAGTATCTTTCTTATCGTCTCCTCCTCCAAAGGGATGTTTTCACTCTTCCACTGCTGCGCATACACAATTCTTGCCGCGGTCAAGATGTGTAATATTAGGTATATTGTCCTTTTATCATAACCATTTGATATAATCCCTAGTAAAAATAATTCTGGCTTAAACTCTATATGTTGTCTGGTCATTTTTTCTAACCACATATGCCTTTGTATCCAAAATTTCCTTGCCTTTATACAGGTCCACCACATGTGGTAATATGTGCCAGGTATTTGTTTACATTTCCAACAGTTTGGGGACTGTAAAACCTAAATGACTTATCTTTTTTATTAAGTAAATAACTCCTGATGATGATAAATGACGCTAGCTGGGCAAATTATACTTATAATAATTGGCTGGACAATTAATCAAGTATAATTAGCTGGATAAGATAATATGATAAATCAGGATAAATTGTGGATGCGCCATCATTTGAGGCTTTTAAGAAGAGCCATTTGCCTAAAATGGTATAGGGTCACCTTTTTTTTTTGTTTACATTTATACCCCGCCCTTCTCCGAAGACTCAGGGCGGCTTACAGTGTATAAGGCAATAGTCTCATTCTATTTGTATATTTTTACAAAGTCAACTTATTGCCCCCCCAACAATCTGGGTCCTCATTTTACCTACCTTATAAAGGATGGAAGGCTGAGTCAACCTTGGGCCGGGCTTGAACCTGCAATAATTGCAGGCTTCTGTGTTCTTAATAACAGGCTATTACCAGCCTGAGCTATCCGGCCCTTAACCTTGAACAGGAGACTGGACTAGATGACCTCAAAGGTCCCTTCCAGTCCTCTTATTCTATGTTCTAAAATGCCAACTCTGCTTGCTTTCTCATCACCACAAACATACCACAAGCACCCAGGCAGCCTTCTCCCAAGGGGCTCGGGAAAGATCTATGAATGTCTGTAAAACATATTGGATTGATAAAGGGTCTCTCCTGCTTGAGCAGAGGGTTGGACTAGAAGACCTCCGAAGTCCCTTCCAACTCTGTTATCCCAAGTGCTATAATTATCTGGGGAAAGCAACATAAATTAGAATAACGAGGTGGGTAAATACCATTATGATAATTTGCTGGGTTTTTTGACCTTGTCAATGTAGTTATGGATATTTTGAATAGTTGAATAATTTCAGTTCTGTTGTGCTGTTTGACAGCCACCCTAAAGTCATGCATAAAGTCACTTCTGTCCAGCCAGACAGCTCCATGGGTCTCCCAGCAGAGGGCGGAAAATCTCCAGAAATCTTTCTTGCAAGCTGGAAACCTGGAAACTCAGATACTGGCCTTTGCAGTTCCTGGATTTTGGGGAAAGTTTGGGTCCCCCAAATTAGTGGTGAAATCAAATTATTTTACTACCGGTTCTGTGGTTCTGTTTGGTGGGCATGTTGTGGCTTGGTGGGCGTGGCAGGGGAAGGCTACTGCAAAATCTCCATTCCCTCCTCACTCCTGGGGGAAGGATACTGCAAAATCTCCATTCCCACTCCACTCTGGGGCCAGCCAGAGGTGATATTTGCTGGTTGAACTGCTCAAAATTTGAACTGCTCAGAAGTTCTGCTACCGGTTCTCCAGAATCTGTCAGAACCTGCTGGATTTCACTTCTGCCCCAAATCTGCTTTTCAGTTGTTGGTCAGTTGCTGCCTTCAGAACTGGCTGGATGCTTATTTCAGTTGTTGGTCTTCAGCTGGTTCCTTTGCGGTTTCCTTTTCCAATTTTAAAATTAAACGTTTAATTTTAAGAAACAGCAGCCAGGCCCTGCAAGGGGAAGGTCAGCTTTTCTGCAACCCATCACTTCAAATAAGGGCTGGTCTCTGTGCATTTTTTCCAAAATTCCTTGCAACAGTCCAGAATTCTTTGTAAGAGATTTGGGGGCAATTTTTAGGGGGCGATGGGAAAGAAACAGATGCGGGGAACATTCTTTCCAAAAGCTCAGGATGTTTGTTTATTTGCATCCCGCCTTTATTATTTTTAGAAATAACTCGAGACACAAATGTATGCCACACTCTTTCCTCCTGCTATTTCGCCCTCCCGCTCGCAACAACAACCCTGTCAGGTGGATCAGGCCGAGAGCTACGAAATTGCATGAGGTGGTCCCTCTCGGATGGCCCAATTTTCTGATTTTTGCAATTCCTGAGTGTCGGTTTATCCTGCTTATAAACTTTCCAAATTTTGACTTTATTTATTTATTTCCAGCACTTCCTGTTTCCTTAACCTTCCCTTTGCTTTGTTTTCCTTTCCTTCTTCCTCTTCCTCTTCCTTTTTTCCCTCTCCTTCTCTTGATGAAAAGGTTGTAAAACCCACGTTTCAAAATGAACCTCCAAGGGAGAAGCTGAGGAGAAGTCAGATTTGTAAAACCCTGGAGGTTCATTTTTTTAAGTCCTGGTTTTCACAACCTTTTGATCGATGCTCTTAAAAGCCATCTGGATTCTCCTCAATCCTCTTAAACTGTTAAGCTGCCAAAAGTTTTATTGACCTGTTTATTTATTAAATTTATATGCTGTCCATATCACTGCTACAGCCACTGGGCGGCTTACAAAATGATATCTAGTTTCCTGGAAGTGACATTTGGGGGTTGAGTGGGCAAAATATCAAAGCAAAACAAAAAAACAAAAAAACAACAGCTGGCTTTTTTCCTCCCCCATGAGATAAATTTATCCATCATGCTGGATTTCTGCCAAATCCTTCACTTTGAGGGCTGGATTCCCGGATTAGCCCCGGATCTAATCCTAGAATAAATTGTGATCATTTTATTACTATAATTAATTTCTGTAAAGGATGCTTTGCTTGCTCTGGTTTCTATGCCCACATTCAAGAATTTTTAAACATAGAACCGCTGGGTGAGGTAATGGGCGATGAAGGACGTTTGTCAAAACAGTTGTGTAAAACACAACAAAGGCTTTTATTTAAACAACTTTGAAAACAAAACCTTAGTTTTGATATCTTTATTGCAGAGTCAAAGACATAAGGGTGGATCTGAACAGCAGCCGTTGCTAGGTTTAAGAAAATTTTAAATCTGGTTTCAGTCCATTTTTTTCTTCTGGTTTTATCACCTTTTTTTATCAATACCTCTTAAAAACCATCTACTTCCTCTTCAATCCTCTTTCTTTTTAAAAAAGTTTGTTTTTTATTTTTTTACAAACATATCAAATCAATGCATGAACAGTGTGGCACCTGAGTGTCATACATTCTAATACAAATAAAACTAGTAAAATTAATCATAGGCATTACATTCAATGAACTGATATATTTCTAACAATGATATATAATTACAATGTGTTGCAATCTGTCATTATTCAATTATTCCATGTTTTCTGTTATTACTTTCATTTTATTTATATTTTTTCAATACTCTTAACTGTTCGCTGCCAAAAGTTTGTTTTATTTCTGCATTTATTTAATCGATATGCCGCCTGTCTTATTCTTGCAGCGACCCTGGGTGGCTTATTAAAGGATCAAACGACAACACCAAACAATTGAAAGTAAAGAGGAAAGAATTAGGATTAAAATTAAGAAAGATTTCAGGGTTTTGAGGGTTTTCTTGCCATTTTTTTTTTTTAAAAACCATTCTTTTGCAGATTTTGTGCTCTATGCTGGTCTTTTAATTTCATTGGGGCATAAATAAAGATAGATCTTGGTTTTTAATAGAGGGATTGGATTACATTTTTCTGCGGTCTTTTTGCATCATTTTGCAGGAGACACAGACTTTGATGCTAACTCTGCAAACCAGGATGATGTAAGAGGTATCAAGATAAATGCAGGACAGTCCCCCCTTCTGAAGTGGGGGGCTTTTGGTGAGCTTTTAATTTGCACCTGAAAATCCAGGCCGTCTCCCCACCTCTGGTTCCCCCCCCCCCTTCAGGATCTTCCCGGGAGACAAAGGAAGAGCATCAAAGGAAGAGAGCTCAGCAGGACTGTCGTAAGCCTGAAGTTATAACTTAGGCATGCAAGCTTTAAAAAAAGGGGGGGAAGAAATGTTAGTCTCACTCTGTCTCTGTCTCTCTCTCTCTCTGCTGTAAGTCGCCTCTAGTAATTAAGAATTTGACGCCTGCTGTTTTATCATCTCATTAGCAAAAGGGGGCAGGGAAAGTTGTGTGGGGGGTGACATTTATCCTGGCTTGCTAGGAATCCAGCCTGCCCCAAGATGATCAATTCATGAAAGGGGAAGTCAGATTTCTAAATAAACAGAAGTGGCTTGGTTCCCAATGCCTTGCTTTGTTTTCCTTCCCTTCCCTTCCCTTCCCTTCCCTTCCCTTCCCTTCTCTTTTTCTTTTTCTTTTCCTTTCCCATTCCTTTTTCCTTTCCTTTCCTTTCCTTTTCTTTCCTATCCTTCCCTTTTTCCTTCTTTTTCCATTTTCCTTTCCTTTCCTTCTCTATTTCCTTTCCTTCCCTTCCTCCTTCCTTCCTTCCTTTCCCTTTTTCCTTTCCTTTCCTTCCCTTCCCTTCTCTTTTTCTTTTTCTTTTTCTTTTCCTTTCCCATTCCTTTTTCCTTTCCTTTCCTTTTCTTTCCTATCCTTCCCTTTTTCCTTTTTTTCCTTTTCCTTTCCTTTCCTTCCCTTTTTCCTTCCCTTCCCTTCTCCTTCCTCATTCATTTGTTCTCTTTCCCATCCATTTACTCCTTCCCCTCCCCCTTCCGTTCCACATTTTGATCATGTGTCCTCGGGGATGGTTCTCACGTGACCCTGAGAACCGCAACCATCATAAATATGAGTCGATTGCCAAGCATCCAAATTTTGATCACATGACCCTGGGGATGCTACAACATAAGAAATGGTCTTAAGTCACATTTTTTTCCAGTACCGTCGTAACTTCAAACGGTCACTAAATGGATGACTCTGAAGTCTAGGACTACCTATTATAACCAGGTCAAAGATACCCTGTCCAGTTTTGAATTCCCAACGCTGAGCAGGCTTCCGAAACATCTAGGGAATTTCTATTTCTCTGGCAGCCAGCCTCCATAACTGTCTGGTTTGGTTCTGCAACCCAACAAGACAGACGCAGACTTCAGAGGATAATTAGAACTGCAGAAAAAATAATTGCTACCAACCTTCCTTCCATGGAGGATCTGCATACTGCAAGAGACAAAAAGAGGGCTGTGAAAATATTTACAGACCCCTCGCATCCTGGACATAAACTGTTTCAACTCCTACCCTCAAAACGACGCTATAGAGCACTGCACACCAGAACAACTGGACACAAGAACAGTTTCTTCCCAAACGCCATCACTCCGCTAAACAAATAATTCCCTCAACACTGTCAGACTATTCACTAAGACTGCACTACTATTATTTTTCTCTTCCTTGCTGGTATCTATCTCTTCCCACTTATTTCTACAACCATGTTGCTTGTATCTTTCAATTATATTGTTTTTGTTTGTTTCCTAGTACAATTTGATAGGTTATTAGTAACCTTGACTATCACTAAGTGTTGTATCTTTTTATTCTTGATGAATATACATTATTCTCCTTCTGTATACTGAAAGCATATGCAGCAAAGACAAATTACCTTGTGCGTCCAATCAAACTTGGCAAATAAAGAATTCTATTCTATTCTATTCTATTCTATTCTATTCTATTCTGTTCTGTTCTGTTCTGTTCTGTTCTGTTCTATTCTATTCTAATTCTAATTCTAATTCTAATTCTAATTCTAATTCTAATTCTATTCTAATTCTATTCTATTCCATTCCATTCCATTCCATTCCATCAAGCCTTCCTTGACTTCTGAACCACCCGTTCCTTCTCTTGTCATCTTGCCTGTCCCAATTCCATTCTGTCTTTTTTCTCTCTCTCTCTTAAAGTCCCCTGAGGTTGCTTTGTTCAAGAGGACAAGAAATTCATACGAGGAGGAGGAGGAGGAGGAGGAATAGAAGACGAAGTAACCCCTTATGTAAACTACAATCTGGTTCCCGCGCCAACATATTAACTAATTTCTTGGAGAGCCTTTGAAGTTGGCAGGGGGTTCCCTGCTTATGGAGCAGAGAACGAAACGAGATTTTAAGTGATTCTTTTTCATCCCCTTAGCTTAATGAAAGATTAATAACCTTGTTATTTTCCTGGGCCTGCTTTATTTTCTTTTCAAGTGGGGAAGCTGTTTCGGCACTTGCTCAAACCATCATCTCCCTTATCCAGATGATAGCACAGGCCGCCGGCTTGCTAATTTTTACATAATAGTTTGCTGGCCTGTTATTCATCAACTCCCTTTAGCTTCGCTGGGTTGGAGAGTTAAATGAAAGGTGGTTAACTCCTGATTTTGTCTCAGGAAAATATTGACGTAGGCCAGTGATGGCTAACCTTTTTCCCGTGTGCAGAAACTGCGCGAGTGCATGCCGGCACCCATAATGCAATGCGCTGACCTTTGCACATGCGCGTACGACCCCCTCTGCTTCCCCCTGTGCATATGCACATGACCCCCACTTCCCCTGCATGTGAGCGCGACCCCATTTTTGGCCTAGCAGGCTTCCCTGCAGCCTCCTGGCCCCTTGACCCCCCCACCGGCACATGCACTTGTGTCTCCCACATACACCCCCTCCCCTGCACATCCTGAAAATCAGCTGGCCAGTGGGAGGCACGCACACGCATGCGCAGTAGACCTGAGCTGGGCGATGGCTTGCACGCCCACAGAGAGGGCTCTGCGTGCCAACTGTGGCACACACGCCATAGGTTCACCATCACGGATCTAGACTTACTATCTAGGGAGATTCTCAGTCCTCCAGGTCATGGTTGTCCCAAAGGTGCTTTTTCAAGAGGCAACTGGACTTTCTGGTTGTTCCTTCGAAGACGTTTCGCTTCTCATCCAAGAAATGGTACGGTATATGAGGTGCAACGCAGTGAAGCCATGTGCAGATCTGTACATTGGGGAAACAAAACAAGCACTTCATAAACGCATGGTGCAACATAGAACAACCCCATCAGGACTAGATTCAGCAGTCCACCTGCATTTAAAAGAGAAAGGCCACTCTTTTGAAGACCGCAAAGTTCGCATTTTGACAGACCGGACCGCTGGTTTGAAAAAGGGGTCAAAGAGGCCATCAATGTCAAAACTGAACAGCCCCCACTCAGCGGGGGGGGAGGGATACGACATCATCTATCTCCAGTCTACAACCCAGTCCTTTCAGCAGTTCCAAGAAGGCTCCACACCCATTTGCACTAACTCTGGTGACCCTGAGGACACAGATAAACCTCCAAGTGGCCTCAATGACCCTCTAAAAGGATGCAAATGACCAGCTGCCTGCAAGGAATATAAATCCTTGCATTCCCCACCTTCCAAGTCAGAGCTGAAGAAGCTTCTTGGATGAGAAGTGAAATGCTTTCAAAGAAAAAGCAAGAAGATCCAGTAGCTTCTTGAGAAAGCACCTTTGGGGTGATCTTGGGTTAACTGCCTACCGGGTGGTTGGAAGGTAGAACCTGCTCTGGTTTCACCTACAAAGATGGTTGGATGTTGGCTTGGAGCTCACTACAAGTGGTCCCTGACTTATGACCACTTAAAGTATGACATTTTTAAAGTGAGTTTTGCCCCATTTTTATAACCTTTCTTGCCACGGTTGTTTTTTATTTATTTATTTTATTTATTATTTAAATTTTTATACCGCCCTTCTCCCGAAGGACTCAGGGCGGTTCACAGCCATATAAAAATATACAATAATGTTACAATATAAATACAATTAAAATACCATTAAAAACTTATTCAATTGGCCGAGATTAAAATTTAGGATAAATAATAAAAACCCTATTAAAAAACCCATAAATTTAAAACTAACCCAGTCCAGCGCAGATGAATAAGTGAGTTTTAAGCTCGCGACGAAAGGTTCGGAGGTCCGGAAGTTGACGGAGTCCTGGGGGGAGTTCGTTCCAGAGGGCGGGAGCCCCCACAAAGAAGGCCCTTCCCCTGGGCGTCGCCAGACGACACTGTTGCGCCGACGGCACCCTGAGGAGTCCCTCACTGTGAGAGCGCACGGGTCGGTGTTAAGTGTTAAGTGACTCACTGCAGTTGTGAAGTTAGCAACACGCTTGTTAAGTGAATCTGTCTTCTCCGTTGACTTTGCTTGTCAGAAGGTCGCAAAAGTGACCCCGTGACCCCAGGACACGGCAATCGTCATAAATGTGAGTCGCTTGCCAAGCATCTGAATTTTGATCACATGACCATGGGAGATGCTGCAATATTCATCAGTGTGAAAAGCCAGATTCACTTAACAACCAGGTTCCTAACGTAACAACTGCAGTGCTTCACTTAACAGTGGCAAGAAAAGTCACAAAACGGGGCAAAATTCAGCAACTGTTTCGCTTTGCAATGGAAATTTTAGTCATACCTTGAGGACCTCCTGCCATTAACTTTGGAATTTGGGAATCCAAAAGCTGCTCACCATTATACAAAAAGAGATGCTGGCTAACAAGCCTGTGTAAAATACAGTGGAAATTAAAACGGGATTTTTTTTCTGCCATTATCCCGAACAGCCTACTTAATAAGTTGGGTAATGAAAAAGAATAATTTATTACGGACTTGTGAGTTTTGACAGTTCTAAAAAGATATCCTTAGAGTTTTCTCCCAAAGGAAACAGAGATGAAGTGGATTGCCAGGGTTTGGTATAATTTTTCTGTCTGTAGAATTTTGTTCGGGGGAAATGTTTTTATGTCTTGGCAGACCTTCAGCCCTGCAATGTAACCTATTTTAGACTGGGATGCTTGTTTGCCTTCCCATGTAGGTAGTCCTCGACGTATGGCCACACACAAGTGTGCACAGTCACTCACGCCCTCGTGACGTCTCGTCTGGATTACTGCAATGCTCTTTACATGGGGCTCCCCTTGAAGGGCATCCGGAGGCTGCAGCTAGTCCAGAATGCGGCTGCGTGGGTGATAGAGGGAGCCCCTCGTGGCTCCCGTATGACACCTATCCTGCGCAGACTGCACTGGCTACCTGTGGCCTT
This sequence comes from Ahaetulla prasina, assembly GCF_028640845.1. Lineage (NCBI taxonomy): Eukaryota > Metazoa > Chordata > Lepidosauria > Squamata > Colubridae > Ahaetulla > Ahaetulla prasina. The sequence goes on along the minus strand of NC_080553.1, from coordinate 6,031,321 downwards.
CCGGGTGCGCTTCAAGGTTTTGGTAACCACCTTCAAAGCGCTCCATGGCATAGGGCCGGGCTATTTACGGGACCGCCTACTGCTACCGAATACCTCTCACCGACCCGTGCGCTCTCACAGAGAGGGACTCCTCAGGGTGCCGTCAGCGAGACAGTGTCGTCTGGCGACACCCAGAGGAAGGGCCTTCTCTGTGGGGGCTCCCGCCCTCTGGAACGAACTCCCCCCAGGACTTCGTCAACTCCCGGACCTCCGAACCTTCCATCGCGAGCTTAAAACACACTTATTTATCTGCGCAGGACTGGATTAGTTTTTAAATTTGTGGGTTTTTTAATGGGTTTTTTATCATTTATTCTAAATTTTAATTTCGGCCAATTGAATAAGTTTTTTAATTGTATTTTAATAGTATTTATATTGTAATATTATTGTCTATTTTATCTGGCTGTGAACCGCCCTGAGTCCTTCGGGAGAAGGGCGGTATACAAATTTAAATAATAAATAAATAAATAAATTGAGCCCAAAATTTTCTGTTGCTAAACGAGGTCATCATTAAGCGATTTGTGCCTTATTGTTTGGTCTTTTTTTGTTGTTGTTGTTAAGCGAATCACTGCAGTTGTTAAATGAACCACGTGGTTGTTCAGTGAATCCGGCTTTCCCCATTGACTTGACTTGTGGGAAGCCGGGTGGGAAGGTTACGGATGGGGATCACATGACACTGCAACTATCAAAAATACATGCCAGTTGCCAATAGAGACGCTGCAACAGTCATAAGGGGGAAACCGGTCATACGTCATTTATTTCAGTACTGTTGTAACTTCAGTCACTAAACAAATCAAGGAAGAGAGAGAGAGAGTGTAGATAGATAGGTAGATAATAGAGAGAGAAAGAGATGTGTGAGAGAGAATGATAGATACTATAGATACATAGATAATAGAGATACGATATATAGAGAGAGATGGGAGAACGATAGATACGATAGATAGATAGATAGATAGATAGATAGATAGATAGATAGATAGATAGATAGATAGATAGATAGATAGATAGATAGATAGATAGATACTGCAGATAGATACTGTAGATAGATAATAGAGAGAATGATAGATACGATAGATAGATTAGATAGATAGATAGATAGATAGATGATAGATAGATAGATAGATAGATAGATAGATAGATAGATAGATACTGCGGATAGATACTGTAGATAGATAATAGAGAGAATGATAGATACGATAGATAGATTCGATAGATAGATAGGTAGATAGATAGATAGATAGATAGATAGATAGATAGATAGATAGATAGATAGATAGATAGATAATAGAGAGAGAGAGAGATAAGAGAAAGATACGATAGATAGATAGATAGATAGATAGATAGATAGATAGATAGATAGATAGATAGATAATAGAGAGAGAAAGATATAAGAGAAAGATACGAAAGATAGATAGATAGATAGATAGATAGATAGATAGATAGATAGATAGATAGATAGATAGATAGATAGATAGATAGATAGATAGATAGATAGATAGATAGATAGATAGATAGATACTGTAGATAGATAATAGAGAGAATGATAGATACGATTGATAGATTCAATAGATAGATAGATAGATAGATAGATAATAGAGAGAAAGATATAAGAGAAAGATACGATAGATAGATAGATAGATAGATAGATAGATAGATAGATAATAGAGAAAGATATATGAGAGTGATAGATAGATTAGATAGATAGATATGATAGATAGATATAAGAGGGTTATGTACCATATAAGGAGTGAGCTATAGGTTTCACTCAGGTCCTCCAAAAAGGCAGGGAAATACTTAAAGCTCATTGGTTAAGCCATCTGGCAGCCCTCTATAAAACAGGACACTGCCAGACAAGAAGTTTGTTGCTTGTACTGGTCTACTAATAAAGAGCTGTTGTTACTGAAAGGGCTGTGTCCGTCTCTTCCATCATCAAATCTAACACTGGCAACGAAGGTGGGATCGGAAGAATAAGGACAAGTAGACCAGAGTCCCAATGGATTAGGAAGCAACCGGCATCGATCACTGTTCTGCAGAATCACCATCTGCCAGCATGATGACCGCATACGCTCCGCCGGCTCCATTCAACCCAACCGTTGACAATTGGGACTCCTATATGAATTGTTTTGAATGCTTTATGGAGACAAACGACCTCCTGGGACTGTCCGACAACCGTAAGCGAGCATTGTTCCTCAGTTATTGCGATATGGACGTGTTTGACATGGCTAAGGCACTCGTCGAACCAGTCGCGGTTCAAGCGGTACCGTGGGCCACACTACAGAACACACTTCGGGCACATTATGCCCCAGTGCAGTCAAAATTCATACGGCAGCGCGAGTTCCACCGCAGAATGTAGGAAGAAGGTGAATCCGTGAACGTCTCACCTGGATTACTGCAACGCTCTCTACATGGGGCTTCCCTTGAGGGGCATCCGGAGGCTACAGTTAGTCCAGAATGCGGCTGCGCGGGTGATAGATGGAGCCCCTCGGAGCTCCCGCATAACACCCATCCTGCGCAGACTGCACTGGCTACCTGTGGCCTTCCGGGTGCGCTTCAAGGTTTTGGTGACCACCTTTAAAGCGCTCCATGGCATAGGGCCGGGTTATTTACGGGACCGCCTACTGCTACCAGATACCTCTCACCAACCCGTGCGCTCTCACAGAGAGGGACTCCTCAGGGTGCCATCAGCTAGGCAATGTCGTCTGGCGACGCCCAGGGGAAGGGCCTTCTCTGTGGGGGCTCCCGCCCTCTGGAACGAACTCCCCCTAGGACTCCGTCAACTTCCGGACCTCCGAACCTTCCGTCGCGAGCTCAAGACACATCTATTTACCTGTGCAGGACTGGCCTAGATTTTAAATTTATAGGGGTTTTAAATTGGTTTTAATATTTATATTTCTATTTTTAATAATTGGGCATTAGAATAAGTTTTTTAATGATTATTTTAATTTGTATATAGATGTTTTATATGCCTGTGAACCGCCCTGAGTCCTTTGGGAGATAGGGCGGTATACAAATTCGAATAATAAATAAATAAATAAATAAATATTATGTAGCGGCACTCAGAAAAGCCGCACATATTGTGAGTTCAGAGAACTGGAGGATGTGCTGTTGGAATAGCTCATAAGCGGAGTGAGGGATGTTAGCCTACGGTTGTTAGCCAAGCTGACCCTCACTCTACAAACAGCCTTAGATGAGGCCAGAGCAGCAGAGAACTCACAAAAATCAGCCACAGCCCTGCAAAGAGCAGGAAACGTGCCGACTTCATGCCAAACCACTGCAGTGCATCAGGAGAGTGCTGAGCTGATCGAGTCATTGGAAGACGAAAATGACATCTACCGGCTCCAAGATGAGAAGAAAAGAGCTTATTCTGACGCAGAATGGAGACACCCCTGCACCCTTGTGTGCAAGGTGCAAAGGGCCACATTCCAGAGCAACGTGAAGATACAAGGACACTGTGTGCCAGAGGTGCGACTGAAAGGGGCACCTGGCTCAAGTCTGTAGCATGCCATCCGCGTTCAGAGTTAAACAGCAACCTGTTGCCACTGCCACGCCAGAGAAGAAAAAAACCAGGCCATGGAAACCCAAGCACAGGGAGAAATCTCCCACTGCTGACAGAGAGGCGTACCAGACAAATGTTAGACAGACCAGCTTGTCAGCCAAGAAGATCCACATAACAGTGCTGATTGAAGGTATGGAGTGCAAGATGGAAATTGACACCAGATCGTCCCTGACTATTGTTACGTGGAACACCATGAAGAACACTGTTCTGGGTATCAGAAAGAAAGACTTGAGGCCACAGCAGTTACAACTCTACAAGACTACCAAGGAAACTGCATTCCCATTGTGGGCAGCGGAATGTTCCAATGCAATTTCAGGGGTTTTCCGGCCCCTTAAAAATAACTGTGGTCGAAGGGATGGACTGCTCGGCTTGGACTGGTTCGAGGCCCTGGGCATGAATGTGACCGGCCGGCATCAACACCATCGCAGATGACGGCGCTGAAGACCTCATGAGGGAGTTCGAGGACATATTCAGCAGTGGCCTAGGCAAGTACAAAGGAACGCCTATTTCCTTCAGCTGAGATCCCAAAGTAGCACCAATTAGAATTAAGCCCTATAGGATTCCCCTTGCAATTAGACCTAAGCTCGATAATGAATTAGATAAATTGATTGGCTAGGGAATCCTTGAGCCAGTAGATCATGCCCGTTGGGCGACCCCTATAGTCATGCCAGTCAAAGCTGATGGCTTGGTCCGCATCTGCATGGACTACACGATTAACAAGGCCTTGCAGCAGAATGCCTATCCTGTTCCCATCGTTCAGCTCTTACTACACTCATTGGGAATGGGTTCAACATTTGCCAAACTTGATCTCGCGCAAGCATACCAACAACTGCCGGTCAATTACAGTACGGCCGAGGCACAGACAATTGTCACCCACAGAGGTGCATTTAAATGCCGCCACTTGCAATTCGGTGTCAGCGTGGCACCAGGATTATTCCAAAGCTTAATGGAACGGTTGTTACAGGGCATCCCTAGGGTGGTGCCCTATTTTGACGACGTCCTGGTGTCCACTACCGATAAGCCTGCCCTATTTGCCCGTCTCAGAACTGTCCTGACCAGTTTCAGGGGGGCAGGCTTTAAAGTTAAGCGGGAAAAATGCCACATCGCAGTGCCCCGGGTGGAGTTCCTAGGGTACATGATTGATGGCTCAGAGATTCACCCCACCAAGTCCAAAATTGCCACCATTCAGAATGCCCCTACCCCACAAAATAAGAGGGAGCTGCAAGCCTTTCTAGGGTTGTCAATTTCTACAGCATATTTTTGAAACATAAAGCCACCGTGGCCAAACCCTTGCATAGGCTCCTTGGAAAGAAGGCTTCCTGGTTCTGGGGCCCTGCCGAGGGGGCTGCCTTCACCGTCGTAAGAACTTGCTGACATCAGACAACGTGTTGGTCCATTACAGTGACTCCCTACCCCTGATTCTGACTTGTGATGCCTCGCCTTTCAGGGTGGGGGGTGTCCTCAGCCATCAGCTTCCTAATGGCCGGGAGGCTCCTCTCGTGTTCTATTCTCACACCTTGTCTGCCGCCAAGTGAAACTACAGCCAGCTGGACAGAGAAGCGCTGGCTGCAGTTACTGGGGTCCGGTGACTGCATGACTGACTGTAGAGCAGACACTTTACCCTAGTGACTGACCACAAACCCTTGCTGGGTTTATTGGCAGGCAACCATTTGACTCCAACCGTCATGCCACCTCAAATGGTGCGATGGTTGGTATTCCTGGCAGCCTACAGCTACTGGCTTATTCACCAGCCCGGAAAGTCCCTGGGCCATGCCGACGCGCTGAGCCACTGTTCCCTGCCTACTTTGGTGGAAGATCCTGAACCGGTCTGCCAAGTCCTCCTGCTAGAGGACATTGCTTCAGGGTCCATCACTGCAGCTGAGATCGCTCAGCATATGGCTAAGGACTCTGAACTTATGCAAACTATGTGTGGTGAGGTTGGCCCAGAAACCCGGTGTCGGAATCCGCTCACCCTTATTTCTTGCGCTGGAATGAACTGTCTGTTTTAAAAGGTTGTCTGTTATGTGGGGAAAGGGTGGTCATTCCCTCCAAGTTATGGAGGGAAGTGCTGGAAGTTTTGCATGCTTGGCATCTGGTATAGTCAGGATGAAAGGGCTGGCCAGGAGCTACATCTGGTGGCCAAAAATGGACCAGGACATTGTGGAATGGGTCGCCACCTGCTCCCCGTGCCAGGAATCCTGACTGGTTCCCTCCGCTGCACCAGCTAAAACATGGGAAACACCCCAGGCACCTTGGGCCAGGGTGCAAATTGATTTCTCAGGGCCAGTAAAAGGGCAGACATTTCTTATTGTTGTTGACCCTTACTCTAAGTGGCTAGAGATAGTCCTAATGACTTCAGCTGCTGCCGAAGCTGTCATTAAGGCACTTAGAAAACTTTTCGCTACACACAGACTCCCTGACGTGCTAGTTTCGGACAATGGCTCACAATTAACAGCCATCCCTTTCGAAGCCTTTTTTGGCTGACTTGGGCATCAGACATGCCCTGGTGGCACCATTTCATCTGGCCAGTAATGGGCAGGCTGAAAGATTAGTGAGATTTACAAAGGAGGCATTGGCCAGAATGGGCCCAGGGGATTGGCAGGCCCGAACTGATAAATTTTTACTGATTCAACATATCACCCCTTGTGCAGCCACCAATAGAAGCCCCTCAGAGCTTCTCATGGGATGGAGAATCTGATCACAATTGGACCCATTGCATCCAAATTATATTGCTGACACAGACACGCACCCTGATTCCACGGGGAAAATTCAAAAATTTGAAATTGGGGACACGGTCTATGCCCACAATTATGCCGGGGGTGCCCTCTGGATTCCTGGCACAGTCGTGGAGATATCTAGTCTTGCTCCTACACAGTTGAGCTAGAGGACGGGAGACTATGGTGTAGGCATTTGGACCAACTCCGAGGCCAACTTTCAAACTCTCCACTTCGCACACCAAACCAAACTCAATCTGACAAGTGACCAGACTCTGACTATCCTAAGCTGTTAAATCTAATGTCTAACACTGGCTCAAACACGATTGTGCAGCTTGATTGCCCACCTGTGGAACCAAGACTCCAGTGCAAACTTCCAGAGGGGTTGGGCCTTCCATCTCCTACCATGCCCAGCGACGTGTTTCAGGAGGTTCCATTGGCAGGTTCAGAGACTGCAACTAATCCACGCACTCAAGTCAACGCCCAGGAACAAACTGAACTGCGCAGGTCAACTAGGGCTCACACCAGCCCCACCTACCTGCGTGATTACGTCTGTAATTATGTACATATATTAAACTAAGTAAATATATTCTAGGAGGGGAGGGGTGTTATATACCATATAAGGAGTGAGCTATAGGTTTCACTCAGGTCCTACAAAAAGGCAGGGAAATACTTAAAGCTCATTGGTTAAGCCATCTGGCAGCCCTCTATAAAAGAGGACACTGCCAGACAAGCAATTTGTTGAGTTGTACTGGTCTACTAATAAAGAGCTGTTGCTACTGAAAGAGCTGTGTCTGTCTCTTCCATCATCGAATCTAACAAAGAGAAAGATAAATATGATAGATAGATAGATAGATAGATAGATAGATAGATAGATAGATAGATAGATAGATAGATAGACAGACAGATAATAAAGAAAGAGATATGAGTGTGATAGATAGATACGATAGATAATAGAGAGAGAAAGAGATATAAGAGATAGATTAGATAGATAGATAGATAGATAGATAGATAGATAGATAGATAGATAGATAGATAGATAGATAGATACTTTGCATAAATGGATTAAACTGGCATAATAAATGCATTTTTCTAACTGGTTTCTGATCAGTTAAAAGGCTCTTCATTTTAGTGTGATTGGAAGGGAGAAGAAAGTGTGAACAATTTAAAAAACAAATAAAGCACATTTTCCCTAGACAAGGAACTTATGGTACGTAAGTTAAGGTCCTTAACTTACGACCACAATTGAGGCCAAAGTTTCTCTTTCTAAAATAGATCATTGTTAAGTGAATTTGCTCCATTTTATGACCTTTCTTGCCACAGTTGTTAAGTGAATCACTGTGGTTATTAAGTGAATCTGGTTTTCCCATTGACTTAGCTGGTCAGAAGGTCGCCAAAGGGGATCACGTGACACTGTGACCGTCATAAATATGAATCGGTGGCCAAGTGCCTGAATTTTGATCATGTGACCATGGTTGTAAGTGTGAAAAAATGGTCATAAGTCACTTTTCCCAGCGGTGTTGCAACTTTGAACCGTCAATAAACAAACTGTTGTAAGTGAAGGACGACCTGTATTTTCCCCACCAAAAAGCACCTTTCCCCCTGGATCTGCTTTCTTGGAAGGACTCAATTATAGATAAAAAGAGAGTGGGGGGAGAGGGAGGGAGGGAAGGAGGGAGAGAGGCAGACCAGGTGCTTCGACAGAAAAACACTTTATATATATATATATATTTTTATTTATTTTATTTTTATTTATTTATTTCGTCACACAGTATATATAAGCATAAGCATGAAACAACTATACATTATTTATTTATTTTATTTATTTTATTTGATTTTTATACCGCCCTTCTCCCGAAGGACTCAGGGCGGTGTACAGGCATAATAAAAAACCGACAATACAATATACAGATTTAAAATACAATTTAAAAAACTTATTTAAATTAGCCCAGTGATTAAAATTTACCATACTAAAACCCCGTTTAAAATTAATAAATTTAACATTAAAATCCCGATTTAAGCCAGCCCCGTGCGGATAAAAAGGTGAGTCTTGAGTTCGCGACGAAATGTCCGAAGGTCAGGTATTTGGCGTAAACCCGGGGGAAGCTCGTTCCAGAGTGTGGGAGCCCCCACAGAGAAGGCCCTTCCTGGGGCCGCCAGCCGACATTGTTTGGCGGACGGCACCCTGAGAAGTCCCTCTCTGTGAGAGGCGTCTGGTCGGTGGGAGGCATGTGGTAACAGCAGGCGGTCCCGTAAGTACCCAGGTCCTAAGCCATGGAGCGCTTTAAAGGTCATAACCAACACCTTAAAGTGCACCCGGAAGGCCACAGGCAGCCAGTGCAGTCTGCGCAGGAGCGGTGTTACATGGGAGCTACGTGTAGCTCCCTCTATCACCCGCGCAGCTGCATTCTGGACTAACTGAAGCCTCCGAGTGCACTTCAGGGGGAGCCCCATGTAGAGAGCATTACAGTAATCCAAGCGAGAGGTAACGAGCGCATGAGTGACTGTGCATAAGGCTATAAGCATATACTGTATGAGAGTATGAGTATGTAATAACTATATTAATTGGATATAACGAAAGGAAACAATAGGACAGGAACGGTAGGCACGCTTGTGCTCTTATGCACGCCCCTTACAGACCTCTTAGGAATGGGGTGAGATCAATGGTAGATAGTTTTGGGTTGAAGCTTTTGGGATTTTGGGAAGAGACCACAGAGTCAGGTAGTGTATTCCAAGTATTAACAACTCTGTTACTGAAGTCATATTTTCTGCAATCAAGATTGGAGCGGTTCACATTAAGCTTAAATCTATTGTTTGCTCGTGTATTGTTGCGATTGAAGCTGAAGTAGTCTTCGACAGGAAGGACATCGTAGCAGATGATTCTATGCGTTAAACTCACGTCATGTCGAAGGCGGCATAGTTCTAAATTTTCTAAACCCAGGATTTCAAGTCTGGTGGCATAAGGGATTTTGTTGTATTCAGAGGAGCGGAGAGAGGGAGGGATGGAGGGAGGGAGGGAGGGAGGGGGAGAGACAGAGAGAAAGAAAGAGAGAAATAGATGCCAGATGGGAGGCAATGAATCCTAACATCTGGGGGTGGATTTTCAAAAGATACACACAGAGAAAAGGTGTCCCTGCTGTTTTGCTTCCCTTTAAGTTATAAAAGTTCTGTTTTCACTTTGAAAACAAGCCTTTTTTTCTCTTTCAAATAACACAAAGCGGCAGCGACTTTAAAAAGCACGCTGAAGCATCTTGCACGCTTTTCTTGGAAATGATGCTGCACGTTGCCCCCAGGAATTATATGATGTGCACGCCTTATCCTCTTGGGAGAGGGAGGAAGGCTGCGGCAGTTACCAAAAAAAAACAGGACAGGTGAGTTTTGTGCACAGATCGACAAAAAAAGGAGGACAGTCTCTTTGATATTGGGGAAAGGAAGCGATTGAAGACCTAGTTGTCACCTGGGGAGAATCTTCCTGCTCTCGTTGGCTTTGATTCAAAAGCAGCAAGTTTTTTAGACCTGATGGTTCCTGAAGACCAATTTGGGAACACCTAACCAGCACTCAATGAATGGGTAAAAAGTTGGGGTTAAAGGCCGTTGTCTCTGCATTGAGGCTGTCTCCAATATAAATGGAATATGGAATATGGAGAATAGAACAGAGTAGGGTAGGGTAGGGTAGGGTAGAGTAGAGTAGAGTAGGGTAGAGTAGGGTAGAGTAGGGTAGAGCAGAGTAGAGTAGAGTAGAGTAGAGTAGAGTGGAGTGGAGTGGAGTAGGATAAGAATGGATAAAGAATAAGAAAGAATAGAATTTTTTTTTTATTTGCATTTATATCCCGCCCTTCTCCGAAGACTCAGGGCGGCTTACACTATGTCAAGCAATAGTCTTCATCCATTTGTATATTATATACAAAGTCAACTTTTATTGCCCCCAACAATCTGGGTCCTCATTTTACCTACCTTATAAAGGATGGAAGGCTGAGTCAACCTTGGGCCTGGTGGGACTTGAACCTGCAGTAATTGCAAGCAGCTGCTGTTAATAACAGACTGCATTAGTCTGTTGAGCCACCAGAGGCACCAGAGAATAGAATGAATAAGAAAGAATAGAATGAATAAGAAAGAATAGACCAGAATGAATAAGATAGAATAGATAAGAGAGTAGAATAGAATAGATGAAGAGTAGAATAGAATGAGTAAGAAAGAATAGCATGAGTAAAGAAAGAAATGAATTAGAAAGAATAGAATAGAATGAATAAGAAAAAAGAAAAGAAAAGAATGAATAAGAAAGAATAGAATAAAACTTTATTGTCACTTTAAATATACACTAATCAGCATACATTAAAATGAAATTTTGTTGCATTTAGCTCTCAAAGGATAACCATTATGCATATACCACATCCACAGACATATATATATGACACTGACAAACATCACAGTCTAGTTCGGATGTATACATATACATGGGGGGGAGAATGAATTTTGCAAGTTTACAGGCTGGATGGCCTAAGGAACAAAGCCGTTACAGAATCTAATAGTCCTGCTCTAGATACTTCAATACTGAAGGGAGCAAGAAAACTAGGCTGTGGAGTGGGGGTGTGGGGTCTCTAACAATATATATCACAGGGTCACCTCATTTTGAACAGAATTCTGCATTCCATAACATCTTTAGATTTTATGGTGGCATAAAATGTGACTTGTGGTGGCATCTACCTGGGCTTTGTTGGCCCTGAAAAAGCTCAGAAAAGGGCAAAGCTGAATCCTGGGTCCAATATAACTTGGAAATATAGCTGTGGAGGTCACCAGGAGTTGGTGATCTCACTAGGAGGACATCTTCAGTTGTTTGATGGGAGCAGCTGAGCAGCAGAAGACCACAGGACATCTTGGATCCCAAACTAGATTAGGAAGTTGAAGAAATATCTGAGAAGAAGGCTGGGCCCAAACAACAAACCATTGTTGTTGTTGTTAGTTGTGAAATCATGTCCGACCCATCGCGACCCCATGGACAACATTCCTCCAGGCCTTCCTGTCCTCTACCATCCTCTGGAGTCCATTTAAGCTCATGAGGACTGCTTCAGTGACTCCATCCAGCCACCTCGTTCTCTGCCGTCTCCTTCTTCTTTTACCCTCAATCTTTCCCAGCATTAGGCTCTTCTCCAGGGAGTCCTTCCATCTTATTACATGGCCAAAGTATTTGAGTTTCCTCTTCGGGATCTGGCCTTCTAAAGAGCAGTCAGGGTTGATCTCCTCTAGGACTGACTTGTTTGTTCACCTTAAATTAAAGCCAAGATAGCGCCGACGAAGGCTGCCTCGGTGAAATGCTCTCTAATTGTTTCTTTATTTCTAATTGTTCTCTGTGACTCACTACGGATTTCCTACTCACGAGACCATCTGCTAAAAATTAAGGAACATTTCTTTAAGGAGCAGCTTTCTTTGATCTCACCCCCGCCTGTCTTTACAAACACGGAGGAGATTCTAACACAGGAGGAGGCAATTCCCACCGAGCCATGGACTACTAAAAAAACCAAACGACGGAAGAGAAAGAAGAGAGGTAAATGATCTGGGATCTTAATCAGGCTAAGAAATCGCATTAAAACTCCTCTGCCTTCAATTTTCCTAACAAATATACGCTCACTTGCAAATAAGGATGAAATACTCCTCTTAAACAAATACTATTCTGATTTTCGCAATTCAGCAGTCCTATGCTTCTCTGAAACTTGGTTAAATGAATCAATTGAAAATAGCAGCCTGAACATTCCAGGGTTTCAGATTGAACGATCAGACAGGATTCCAGAAACATCTGGTAAAAAGAAAGGAGGAGGCTTATGTCTATATATTAATAGAAACTGGTGTCAAGATTTTAAAATAATTTACAAATTCTGTGACAACAATTTAGAGACTTTAATTATCAACTGTAAATCTTACTATTCGCCTTGTGAATTTTCCTCATTTCTTCTAATTGCTGTTTATGTCCCACCACAAGCCTGTGTAAACAAGGCATTACGAACTATAGCTGACCGAATCATGGAGGCTGAAGCCAAACACTCTGATTCACTGGCCATTATTTTGGGAGATCTAAACAAGGCAAACTTAAGGAAAGAGCTACCAAAATACTTTCAGCATGTCAATTGTCCCACCAGAGGCAAGAATACTCTAGACCATTGCTACACAACACTAAAAGATGCTTATCGGTCTTTACCATGTGCAGCTGTAGGACACTCTGATTGTTGCATGATTCACCTTGTACCTGCTTACAGGCAAAGACTTAAAGCCACAAAACCAATAATTAAATCAGTGAAGACCTAGACGGAGGAATCAAAATTAAAGCTACAGGCATGTTTTGACTGCACTGATTGGAATATTTTTAAAGATACCTCTGCAGATCTGGATGAACTCACAGATACTGTAACATCATATGTCAGCTTCTGTGAAGACCTATGTGTACCTACAAGGAACTTGCGAATATACAGTAACAACAAACCTTGGTTTACACCTAAACTTAAGCAGCTATGACATTCCAAAGAGGAAGCCTACAGAAAAGGTGATAAAATGCTGTACAATCAGGCCAGAAATGCACTAACAAGGGAGATCAGAGCAGCAAAAAGAAGCTACTCTGAAAAGCTAAAGAATCAGTTTTCAGCAAATGAACCAGCAAACACGTGGAAAACTCTTAAAAATATCACGGCTGTGGCAAACCTCCTTCCCAGGCAGAAGGTAATCAACAACTGGCAGATGACCTGAATGAGTTTTACTGCAGGTTTGAAAGGAAACTACAGCCACCTATCTCCACAACCCCCATCTCAGACACACCAACAACAGCCAAGCCTCCTACAACTGACCCCATTTCATTGGGTTCACAACCCCTAGTGATCACAGAAAAGGAAGTGCAGGACCTATTTCACAGACAAAAGCCAGGAAAAGCTCCAGGCCCAGACAAGATAACTCCTTCTTGCTTAAAAGTCTGTGCTGACCAATTGGCCCCCATCTTCACCCATATTTTCAATAAATCACTAGAGATGTGCTATGTTCCTTCTTGCTTCAAACGCTCTACCATCATCCCAGTGCTGAAGAAGCCCACCATCAAGGAACTGAATGACTACAGACCAGTTGCTTTAACATCTGTAGTCATGAAAACCTTTGAAAGGCTAGTGCTTTCCTACTTGAAAACCATCACGGATCCGCTGTTAGACCCCTTGCAATTTGCATACCGAGCAAATAGATCAACAGATGATGCTGTTAATATGGCTCTGCACTACATCCTACAACATCTTGAGTCTCCAAAGACTTATGCAAGGGTCCTTTTTGTAGACTTTAGTTCAGCATTCAATACCATCATTCCAGACATTCTTCTAACTAAGCTAAACCAGCTACAGGTACCGGAACAGACTTGTAAGTGGATCACAAGCTTCCTAACAAACAGGAAGCAGCAGGTGAACCTAAGCAAGATCACATCAAATACCTGTACAATTAGCTCAGGGCCCCCCCAAGACTGTGTGCTCTCCCCACTTCTCTTCTCTCTGTATACCAATGACTGCATCTCCAATGATCCATCTGTTAAGCTACTGAAGTTCGCAGATGACACAACAGTGATCAGTCTCATTCGAGACAATGACGAATCCGCATATAGATGAGAAGTCGAACGACTAGCCTTGTGGTGCAACCAAAACAATCTGGAACTGAACACACTCAAAACCGTAGAAATGGTGGTAGACTTTAGGAGAAACCCTTCCATACTTCCACCTCTCACAATACTTGACAACACAGTATCAACAGTAGAAACCTTCAAATTTCTGGGTTCTATCATATCGCAAGATCTCAAATGGACAACTAACATCAAAACCATCATTAAAAAAGGACAACAAAGAATGTTCTTTCTGCGCCAACTCAGTAAGCTCAAACTGCCCAAGGAGCTGCTGATTCAGTTCTACAGAGGAATTATTGAGTCTGTCATTTGCACCTCTATAACTGTCTGGTTCGGTTCTGCAACCCAACAAGAAAAACACAGACTTCAGAGGATAATTAGAACTGCAGAAAAAATAATTGCTACCAACCTGCCTTCCATTGAGGACCTGTATACTGCACGAATCAAGAAGAGGGCCGTGAAAATATTTACAGATCCCTCGCATCCTGGACATAAACTGTTTCAACTCCTACCCTCAAAACGACGCTATAGAGCACTGCACACCAGAACAACTAGACACAAGAACAGTTTTTCCTCAAGGCCATCACTCTGCTAAACAAATAATTCCATCAACACTGTCAGACTATTTACTGAATCTGCACTACTATTAATCGTTCATAGTTCCCATCACCAATCTCTTTCCACTTATGACTGTATGACTATAACTTGTTGCTGGCAATCCTTATGATTTATATTGATATATTGACCATCAATTGTGTTGTAAATGTTGTACCTTGATGAACGATCTTTCTTTTATGTACACTGAGAGCATATGCACCAAGAGAAATTCCTTGTGTGTCCAATCACACTTGGGCAATAAAAATTCTATTCTATTCTATTAACCTTTCCATAACACTCCCCCAAACACCAATGATAATGTGCAATGTGAACCCAATCCCAAAGGCGCGTTTTCAAGAGGCAACTGGACTTTCTTCATTTTTCTTTAAGATATTTCACTTCTCATCCAAGAAGTTTCTTCAGTTTTGACTATGGCCAAAGTATTTGAGTTTCCTCTTCGGGATCTGGCCTTCTAAAGAGCAGTCAGGGTTGATCTCCTCTAGGACTGACTTGTTTGTTTGCCTTAAATTAAAGCCAAGATGGCGCCGACGAAGGCTGCCTCGGTGAAATGCTCTCTAATTGTTTCTTTATTTCTAATTGTTCTCTGTGACTCACTACGGATTTCCTACTCACGAGACCATCTGCTA
This sequence comes from Ahaetulla prasina, assembly GCF_028640845.1. Classification (NCBI taxonomy): domain Eukaryota; kingdom Metazoa; phylum Chordata; class Lepidosauria; order Squamata; family Colubridae; genus Ahaetulla; species Ahaetulla prasina. Next base: position 6,016,138 of record NC_080553.1, on the reverse strand, counting down.
AAAATTAAGGAACATTTCTTTAAGGAGCAGCTTTCTTTGATCTCACCCCCGCCTGTCTTTACAAACACGGAGGAGATTCTAATACAGGAGGAGGCAATTCCCACGGAGCCATGGACTACTAAAAAAACCAAACGACGGAAGAGAAAGAAGAGAGGTAAACGATCTGGGATCTTAATCAGGCTAAGAAATCGCATTAAAACTCCTCTGCCTTCAATTTTCCTAACAAATATACGCTCACTTGCAAATAAGGATGAAATACTCCTCTTAAACAAATACTATTCTGATTTTCGCAATTCAGCAGTCCTATGCTTCTCTGAAACTTGGGTAAATGAATCAATTGAAAATAGCAGCCTGAACATTCCAGGGTTTCAGATTGAACGATCAGACAGGATTCCAGAAACATCTGGTAAAAAGAAAGGAGGAGGCTTATGTCTATATATTAATAGAAACTGGTGTCAAGATTTTAAAATAATTTACAAATTCTGTGACAACAATTTAGAGACTTTAATTATCAACTGCAAATCTTACTATTCGCCTTGTGAATTTTCCTCATTTCTTCTAATTGCTGTTTATGTCCCACCACAAGCCTGTGTAAACAAGGCATTACGAACTCTAGCTGACCGAATCATGGAGGCTGAAGCCAAACACTCTGATTCACTGGCCATTATTTTGGGAGATCTAAACAAGGCAAACTTAAGGAAAGAGCTACCAAAATACTTTCAGCATGTCAATTGTCCCACCAGAGGCAAGAATACTCTAGACCATTGCTACACAACACTAAAAGATGCTTATCGGTCTTTACCATGTGCAGCTGTAGGACACTCTGATCGTTGCATGATTCACCTTGTACCTGCTTACAGGCAAAGACTTAAAGCCATAAAACCAATAATTAAATCAGTGAAAACCTGGACGGAGGAATCAGAATTAAAGCTACAGGCATGTTTTGACTGCACTGATTGGAATATTTTTAAAGATACCTCTGCAGATCTGGATGAACTCACAGATACTGTAACATCATATGTCAGCTTCTGTGAAGACCTATGTGTACCTACAAGGAACTTGCGAATATACAGTAACAACAAACCTTGGTTTAAACCTAAACTTAAGCAGCTATGACATTCCAAAGAGGAAGCCTACAGAAAAGGTGATAAAATGCTGTACAATCAGGCCAGAAATGCACTAACAAGGGAGATCAGAGCAGCAAAAAGAAGCTATTCTGAAAAGCTAAAGAATCAGTTTTCAGCAAATGAACCAGCAAACATGTGGAAAACTCTTAAAAATATCACCGGCTATGGCAAACCTCCTTCCCAGGCTGAAGGTAATCAACAACTGGCAGATGACCTGAATGAGTTTTACTGCAGGTTTGAAAGGAAACTACAGCCACCTATCTCCACAACACCCATCTCAGACACACCAACAACAGCCAAGCCTCCTACAACTGACCCCATTTCATTGGGTTCACAACCCCTAGTGATCACAGAAAAGGAAGTGCAGGACCTATTTCACAGACAAAAGCCAGGAAAAGCTCCAGGCCCAGACAAGATAACTCCTTCTTGCTTAAAAGTCTGTGCTGACCAATTGGCCTCCATCTTCACCCATATTTTCAATAAATCACTAGAGATGTGTTATGTTCCTTCTTGCTTCAAACGCTCTACCATCATCCCAGTGCTGAAGAAGCCCACCATCAAGGAACTGAATGACTACAGACCAGTTGCTTTAACATCTGTAGTCATGAAAACCTTTGAAATGCTAGTGCTTTCCTACTTGAAAACCATCACGGATCCGCTATTAGACCCCTTGCAATTTGCATACCGAGCAAATAGATCAACAGATGATGCTGTGAATATGGCTCTGCACTACATCCTACAACATCTTGAGTTTCCAAAGACTTATGCAAGGGTCCTTTTTGTAGACTTTAGTTCAGCATTCAATACCATCATTCCAGACATTCTTCTAACTAAGCTAAACCAGCTACAGGTACCGGAACAGACTTGTAAGTGGATCACAAGCTTCCTAACAAACAGGAAGCAGCAGGTGAACCTAAGCAAGATCACATCAAATACCTGTACAATTAGCTCAGGGCCCCCCCAAGACTGTGTGCTCTCCCCACTTCTCTTCTCTCTGTATACCAATGACTGCATCTCCAATGATCCATCTGTTAAGCTACTGAAGTTCGCAGATGACACAACAGTGATTGGTCTCATTCGAGACAATGACGAATCCGCATATAGATGAGAAGTCGAACGACTAGCCTTGTGGTGCAACCAAAACAATCTGGAACTGAACACACTCAAAACCGTAGAAATGGTGGTAGACTTTAGGAGAAACCCTTCCATACTTCCACCTCTCACAATACTAGACAACACAGTATCAACAGTAGAAACCTTCAAATTTCTAGGTTCTATCATATCGCAAGATCTAAAATGGACAGCTAACATCAAAAACATCATCAAAAAGGACAACAAAGAATGTTCTTTCTGCGCCAACTCAGTAAGCTCAAACTGCCCAAGGAGCTGCTGATTCAGTTCTACAGAGGAATTATTGAGTCTGTCATTTGCACCTCTATAACTGTCTGGTTCGGTTCTGCAACCCAACAAGAAAAACACAGACTTCAGAGGATCATTAGAACTGCAGAAAAAGTAATTGCTACCAACCTGCCTTCCATTGAGGACCTGTATACTGCACGAATCAAGAAGAGGGCCGTGAAAATATTTGCAGATCCCTCGCATCCAGGACATAAACTGTTTCAACTCCTACCCTTAAAACGACGCTACAGAGCACTGCACACCAGAACAACTAGACACAAGAACAGTTTTTTCCCCGAAGGCCATCACTCTGCTAAACAAATAATTCCATCAACACTGTCAAACTATTGACTAAATCTGCACTACTATTAATCATCTCATAGTTCCCATCACCAATCTCTTTCCACTTATGACTGTATGACTATAACTTGTTGCTGGCAATCCTTATGATTTATATTGATATATTGACCATCAATTGTGTTGTAAATGTTGTACCTTGATGAACGTATCTTTTCTTTTATGTACTCCGAGAGCATATGCACCAAGACAAATTCCTTGTGTGTCCAATCACACTTGGGCAATAAAAATTCTATTCTATTCTATTAACCTTTCCATAACACTCCCCCAAACACCAATGATAATGTGCAATGTGAACCCAATCCCAAAGGCGCTTTTTCAAGAGGCAACTGGACTTTCTTCATTTTTTCTTTAAGATATTTCACTTCTCATCCAAGAAGTTTCTTCAGTTTTGACTATGTTCAATGAATTTTTTTTTTAAAAAAAAAGTCCAGTTGCTTCTTGAAAAAAGCACCTTTGGAACAACCAGGACCTCAGATGATTGAGAATCTCCACAGACAGGGTGAACCCAGTTTGAAACAACTGTGGTTCACAAGCCATGATTTATAGACTAGTTATCCATCCGTGGTTGGTGTCTGTTCTGAGCCATGACTGCGCAAACCATCGTGGTTTAAGTGTTGGGTTGGTTGCATTCAGTCCTTATTGTACACAAAGAAATGTTCCAAATCTAGTTTGAGGTGTACTATGGTTTTCCTAGGGACATGGTGGCTCAGGGGCTAGGACGTTGAGCTTGTCAATCGGAAGGTCGGCAGCTCAGCGGTTCGAATCCCTAGTGCTGCCGTGTAACGGGGTGAGCTCCCGTTACTAGTCTCAGCTTCTGCCAACCTAGCAGTTTGTGCAAAATGCAAGTAGAAAATAGGGACCACCTGGTGGAAGGTGGTGCGTTCCGTGCGCCTTTGGCATTGAGTCATGCCAGCCACATGACCACAGAGACGTCTTCAGACAGCGCTGGCTCTTCGGCTTTGAAACGGAGATGAGCACCGCCCCCTAGAGTCGGCAATGACTAGCACGTACGTGCGAAGGGAACCTTTACCTTTACCTTTATGGTTTTCCTACCCTGCAATTCTCTTTACTGTACATCTGTAAGAATATTACTACTCCCTCATCCCATCCTCTGCTTTTTACCCTGTCTAGCTATCATTATGTAAAGCCAACCTGAACATGTGAATTTCTGTTCTGACTTAGGCTTCACAAAAACACGAAGCAGACCCCTTGTCCCGACAAAACCCCTTTTTATTAAGCTAATGTGAATTCCTCTCATTGTTGTGGTCCATCAGCAGCCTACGGAGCTGGCAAAGGAGTCAGACAGCAACGAGGCCGAGGTGGGGCCAGGGCCATCGGGAAGTGAGGTGCGGACTTCAGAGCCTCCAGAGACTGACAGTGGATGAATTATTTGATAAGATTGTAAAAATAAAACTTTTTTATAAAAAAAAAAAAAGAGAAGCAGAGGAACAGGAGGAGCTTGTTCCTAATGCATGCATGAGAAGAGCTGCCAGAAGGCAAGAGCAGCTCAAGCAAAGAGGACAACTCGGGAGTAAGGCCAGGAGATGATTGGCCCCTCCCATAAGGCTTAAAACAGACCAGCACTGGTGTTTCAGCTTTGCCAGAAAACAACATCGTAGCTGTGTCTTCTGCTCCGTCCTCTGCTTCGTGTAGGTCTTTGTTTTTGTGGCTTCTGGATGTTTGCCAGGAAGGGCCTTTGGCAGTTTGCCTAATTGGACTAAGGTTTGTGAGATAACTGAGGAATTTGTGTTGAGAGGCATTTGTTTTACTTTGAGTTGAAGGACGCTGGGAATGAAGTAATTCCCAACTGTTTGAATAAAGTTTGTTTTTCCATGGAGTAAGTTTATTACTACCTACTTGGGTCTGGGTCACAACACTCATTCGCATGCAGCAAACAGTCTTTCTAGGGTGAATTTACAACCACAGACCTTATCAGGCTTGGAGAGCTGCCAAGCCGATATCTTCCAAACGCAATGCTGTACAAGAAAATGTTAGATACTGAAAGTCTGATAGTTTTCCTTCTAGTCCATCATTTGAGCAGGAAGAATACTCAAACGTGATTGGCTGAACTCCCTGACAGCTCCCTATATAAGGGCAGGCTGTCAGAGAGGCAAGTTGCTAGATTGTAGATAGTTGTCAAATAAAAAGCTGTTGTCTGAAGCCTGTTTCCAGTGTCTTCACTCGCCCAGCTTAACAGAAAATACTTGGCAAGGAGTCTCTGAGAGTCACGAACAGATCTTCACACTTATGAAATGAACGAATTGTCTCCTGCAAACTCCATTCCCCTTTCGCTCCTCTTTATTCCCTATGGGAGGGGCCATTCACTGTCCACCTGTGCCTTTACTCCTGAGTCGGCCCTTATTCCTTAACTGTTCCCATCTCTTGGCAGCTCTGCGCATGCACACATCGGGAACAGGCTCCAGCTCTTCTTCAGCCCCACTTATCTCTGACTCAGAAGGCATCTGATAACTGTCGGACGGCCCTGGCCCCATCTCTGCCTCTGACGCACAGGACTCATCAGAGCCTTCCCCAGACTCCAGGGCTGGCCCATGTTCCTCCCCAACCTCCTCACTGTTCAAGTCTGCCACCAGCTCCACTGGCGTCTGGTGGGCCACAACTATTTCTTTATCTTCTATTTTGAGCATCCTGGAAAGGTAACACAATTGCTGTTGTTTCCAACTTGAGAGCTTTTTACCAGAAGCAAACCTGTTTGGTGAGATACTTCCTATAGGTTTGGGGTGGGGGGGGAAACAGCTTAAACAAATGCAAACCTCTCTTTTTCTCACCTCATGGCCCCCACCTCCCTTTCCAGTTGTCCCATTGATCTGTGAGAGAATAGCCAGAAACTCTTGTATGAGGTTACTCTCTGTTGCCTGAGAAAAACGGAAGGAAGGAAGTAAAGAAGAAAGGGGAGATTTCTTTTTTTAGTTAAGCGAGGAAGTAACAATGCAACAGCTGGACCTGTGGTCTCCTGGGATGTGGAGAAACCCATAAGGAATGAGCAACGGTCTTTATGGATTACGGATGGCTTTGTGTTTATTTTGTAGAAACGTTCCTTGGTGCCCAGTTGGCCCTGATCAGATGAAGATCTCCTGGGTTGAAGGATTAGGGGGTGACATGATAGCAGTATTCCAATATCCAACGACAAAAAAGACGGAGTCAACCTATTCTCCAAAGCACCAGAAGGCAGGACAAGAAGCAACGGACGGAAACTAATCAAGGAGAGAAGCAAATTGGAACTAAGAAAGTTCCTGACAGTTAGAACAATCAATCAATGGAAGAACTTGCCTTCAGAAGTTGTAGGTGCCCCCTCACTGGAGGTTTTTAAGAAGAGACTGGCCACTTGTTTCAAATTATACAGGATCTCCTGCTTGAGCAGGGGGTTGGACTAGAGGACCTCCAAGGTCCCTTCCAACTCTAGTCTGATTGAGAATAATTAACTAGTGGAAGGACTTGCCGCCAGAAGGTGTGGGTGTTCCAGCACTGGAAGTTTTTAAGAAGAGTTTGGACAACCATTTGTCTGAAATGGTAGAGGGTTTTCTGCCTGAGCAAGGGGTTGGACTAGAAGGCCTCGAAGGTCCCCTCCAGCTCTGCTCTGTTCTGTTCTGCACTTCCATATTATTGCCTTGGTTATCAGATTTTATTCTTAATTTCCTGCAGGTTTTTTTCCCATTGTCATCCTCTAGGATTGTACAGGTAGTCCTCGACTTATGACCACAATTGGGACCAGAATTTCCCAATTGCTAAGCAAGGCAGTTGTTAAGTGAGTTTTGCTCCATTTTATGGCCTTCTTTGCTACTGTTGTTAAGCAGATCAACTGCAGTTGTTCAATGAATCCAACTTCCCCCATCGACTGTCAAAGCCTGGAAGGATGCAAAAACGGTGATCATGTTTGCACACCATGTTGAACCAGAGTGTTTTAATTTAAACCAACAGCCGTGCAGATGACAGGATGCTAAAATCTGTTCCTTAAGGAAAAATCATTTGGTTTCCCAAAATTATTGCACCCATGCATTTTGGGGAGGGTGGGTGTATGGGGAGGGACTTGGGACCCCTTCCCAGCCAAACATCACGACCCCCAGTCTGCATCCAGTCCACTTCGGTGCCAACTCTGTTCCTCCCTCATCCTCCTTGTAGTATTGTTCATACTTACTCACTGTAGCAGCCCCTAGAGACAATGGAGCAGCTAGCGGAGCCTGGCTGATTTAATTCCCACCCACCCCACCAAATCCAGTTGCAGGATTAGGATGGAGGAGGAGTTGAGGGTGGGGGTGGGATTGAGAAGAGAGTCTTAGCAAAAGGGTGGTTGGAGAAGGAAGCTTAACTGGGTAGATGCACCACCCCGCCCCCCCCCCTTGCAAAGTAGGGGCTATTTCCTTTTTTCTGCTTTGAGATGGATCTTCAAAGCGTTTCCTGCAGTCTGGTGTCTGAAAATTCATTTCAAGTCAAAAGCTTCTGGTCTTAGGCCTCCTCCTGAAAGTGGGGGGGGGGAGGGTAGGAGGAGGAGGAGGATGGGAAGAAGAGGGAGAAGGAGAAGAAAAAGAGGAAAAAGAAAAGAAGAGGGGGAAGGGAAGAGGAGGAGGAGGAGCTAGAAGGAGAAGAAAAAGAGGAAGAAAAGGGAGAAAGAAAAGGGGAGGAGGAGTAGAGGGAGAAGAAGAAGAGGAGGAGGAGGAGGAGGAGGAAGAGGAGAAAGAAGAGGAGGGGAGGGGGAAGGGGAAGAGGAGGAAAAGAGGAGGGGAAGAAGAGGAAGAAGGAGAAGAGGAAAAGGAAGAAAAAAGAAGAGGAAGAGGAAGGAAAGAGTAGGAAGAAAATGGAGAAAGAAGAGGGGAAGGGAAGGGGAGGAGGAGAAAGAATGGGAAGAAGAGGAATAGGAGGAAAGGAGAAAGAAAAGGAGAGGGGAAGGAGGAAGAGGAGGAGGAGAGAGAAGGAGAAGAAAGAGAAAGAAAAGGAGAGGGGAAGGAGGAAGAAGAGGAGGAAAAGGAAGAAAAAGAAGAAAAGAGGAAAAGAAAAGGAGGAGGAAGAAGAAGAAGAAAGAGGAAGAAAAAGAAGAGGAAGAGGAAGGAAGAGTAGGAAGAAAATGGAGAAAGAAGAGGGGAAGGGAAGGGGAGGAGGAGAAAGAATGGGAAGAAGAGGAATAGGAGGAAAAGGAGAAAGAAAAGGAGAGGGGAAGGGGAGGAAGAGGAGGAGAGAGAAGGAGAAGAAAGAGAAAGAAAAGGAGACAGAAAAGGGGAGGAGGAATAGAGGGAGAAGAAGAAAAGAGGAAGAAAAAGAGGAAAAGGAGAAAGAAGAGGAGGGGAGGGGGAGGGGAGGAGAAAGAGGAGGGGAAGAAGAGGGAGAAGGAAAAGAGGAAGAAAAAAGAAGAGGAAGAGAAAGCAAAGAGTAGGAAGAAAAAGGAGGAAGAAGAGGAAGGGGAAGGGGGAGGAGGAGAAAGTAGAACGGGAAGAAGAGGAGTAGGAGGAAAAGGGAGAAAGTAAAGGAGAGGGGGAAGGGGAGGAAGAGGAGAAGGAGAAGAAGGGGAAGAGGAGGAAGGTGAGGAGGAGGAGGGAGAAGGGGAAGAAAAAGAAGAGGAAGAGTAGCGAAAAAAGAAAAAAGGGGAAGAGGAGAAGAGGAGGAAGAAGAAAGTTTCTTTGCGATTGCTTATCTGAATATTAAGCAATTAGCTCACCTTTTTCAGCAAGCTAATCACAGTCAGAGTTGGATGGGGAACCACTTGGAGATCTCCAAGCTGTAGGCTGGATTAGAGAGTAAAAACAAAACCAACCCCAAAACTAAAGGAAAAGAAAACTGTGTTGACATTTGAGTTTCTGGAAGGTTCCCTCAAAGCTTCCCCCAGCCTTGCCGACTCATTTGGGTGGTGTGCTTTTATTTTAAGCCAGCTAAGAAGCCATCCGGAACTTCATGAGGTCATGCACCTTGCGACATCCACTCAGAGATGGGCCGGGAGCCAGAGAGTCTCTGCAGGGTCTCTGCACCAATGACCGATGATTCGTAGCTTGTCTTAAAAACATCTCCAGCCCAAAATACCTGATGCTGTCGGTTTCGAAGCAGGTACAGTGAGGTTTCAAAGGGTACATTTAGGCGTAGAAAGGAGATAATTGGAGGTGGAGGCAGATAATTGGGGTGTGAATCAGCATCTGTCTCTTGTACCGTCACTTGGGCCGGTGGACAAAGACAAGCATCCTTTCATTTTGGAAACACACCTTCACCTAACAGAACAGAATAATAGAGTTGGAAGGGACCTTGGAGGTCCTCTAGTCCAACCCCCTGCACAAGCAGTGGATCCTAATCCATTCCAGAGAAAGGCTGTCTTCTGGAGGTTTTTAAGAAAGTCTCTTCTTAAAACCTCCAGTGTTGGAGCACCAACCTTCCACTGATTATTTGTTCAGTGTCAAGAAAATTTCTCCTTAGTTCTAGGTTGCTTCTCTCCTTGCTAAGTTTCCATCCATTGCTTTCTTTCTTTCTTTCTTTCTTTCTTTCTTTCTTTCTTTCTTTCTTTCTTTCTTTCTTTCTTTCTTTCTTTCTTTCTTCCTTCCTTCCTTCCTCTCTTTCTTTCCTTCGCTCTCTCTCTCTCTCTCTCTTTCTCTCCTTTCTTTTTTTCTTTCTTTCTCATCCTTACTAGTACCTATCTCTTCCCACTTATGGCTATAGCCATGTTGTTTGTATTTTTACAACTTATATTGTTTTTATTGTTTTCTAGTATGATTTGATTGCTTATTAGTATCCTATGACTATCACTAAGTCTATCTTATGATTCTTGATGAATATATTTTATTTTTTCTTTATGTACACTGAGAGTGTTTGCACCGAAGACAAATTCCTTGTGTGTCCAATCACACTTGGCCAGTAAAGAATTCATTCTATTCTATTCTATTCTATTCTATTCTATTCTATTCTATTCTATTCTATTCTATTCTATTCTAGTCTAGTCTAGTCTAGTCTAGTCTAGTCTAGTCTAGTCTAGTCTAGTCTATTTCCTTTTTTTCCTTCCTTCCTTCCTTCCTTCCTTCCTTCCTTCCTTCCTTCCTTCCTTCCTTCCTTCCTCCCTCCCTCCCTCCCTTCCTTCCATCCATCCATCCTTGCTTGCTTGCTTGCTTGCTTCCTTAGTTACTTGTGCTTTGAAACATTTCTTTGAAATGTTTATAATTAAATAAATTCATTTTTTTAAAAAGTTTCCAACCATTGCTTCTTGTCCTGCCTTCAAGTGCTTTGGGGAATCGGATGATCCCCTCTTCTTTGTGGCAGCCCCTGAAATACTGGAACATTGCTATTAGGTCACCCCTAGTTCTCTTCCTCTTAAACCAAACATACCCAATTCCTGCAACCGTTCTTCGTATGTTTTAGCCTCCAGTCCCCTAATCATCTTTGTGACTCTTCTCTGCACTCTTTCCAGAGTCTCAGCATCTTTTTTATATTGTGGCAATTGTTGGCTTCTGTAACTTGGTGAGCCCTGGAAAATGTAGGGTTTCCCCAGCACCAGTACCATCCAACATTTTTTCCAGGCACTGTCTTGATTCTAGGGAGCTCTTTCTCCCAATGCGAGAAACTCCGCCATTGACACATCTTCCTTGTTCAGCTCTTTGCTAGCGCTTGCTCAGTGAATTACATTTCCTAGGGGCCGTTGGACCTTCCTATGGTTTGAAGCAATCATGAATTTATTTAACTATTAAGTTTATATGTGGCCCGTCTTCAGAGGCAGAGGAGTTTCTTACAATATGCCTCACTGCATGAGTTCCTGTTCCAGCCTTTTCCATCATGGCATTCTCTGCAATTTTCTTAAACATGGAAGGAGGGAGGAATATTCATCCCTTCATTGCACCAACTTTCTGTCTTTCATATCTAGCTAATGTATCTACCTATCCTATCTCTTCCATATCTACTATCTACATATAGTATCTATTGTGTGTGTATGTCTCTCTCTCTCTTTTTCTTTCTCTCTTCTTTCTCTCTCTCCTTCTCTTTCTCTCTCCTCTCACACTCTCTTTCTTTCTCTCTCCTACTCTCACTTTCTCTCTCTCTCTCATATTTATTTTATTTTATTTTTTATTTTATTTGCATTTATATCCCGCCCTTCTCCAAAGACTCAGGGCGGCTTACACTATGTCAGGCAATAGTCTTCATCCATTTTGTATACTATATACAAAGTCAACTTTATTGCCCCCAACAACCTGGGTCCTCATTTTACCTACCTTATAAAGGATGGAAGGCTGAGTCAACCTTGGGCCTGGTGGGACTTGAACCTGCAATATTGCAAGCAGTTGCTGTTAATAACAGGCTGCATTAGCCTGTTGAGCCACCAGAGGCCCTATATCTCTCTCTGTCGTTCATATCTACATCATACTGTATCTATCTTATCTACCTTTCTACTGAAGCTACAACGCAACTGAAAAAAAAATGACTTACAACCATTTTTCACACTGATGAGGACCATCGCAGGATCCCCCATGCTCATGTCAAAATCCAGGCGCTCGGCAACTGACTCCTATTTACGATGGTTGCCGTGTCCCAGGGTCACGTCATTCCCTTTTGTGACCTTCTGAGAAGCAAAGTCAATGGGGGAAGCCAGATTCATTGAAGAACCGTGTTACCAACTTAACGACTGCCATGATTCATTTAACAACAGGGGTGGGTAAGGTCATAAAATGGGGCAACATTCATTTAACAAGTGTCTCACTTAACAACAAACGTGTTGAGCTCAATTGTGGTTGTAAATCGAGGACTAGCTGTATTTTTTTAACCTCTTTGTTTGATGTCTAGCTATATCATAGAATGAGACTATTGCCTTATACACTGTAAGCCGCCCTGAGTCTTCAAAAAAAATCATATCTAACTATCAAGCATCTCTTCCTCTTTCTTTCTCTCTCACTCTCTCCCTATTTCTCTTTCCCGCCCTCTCTCTCACACATACAGCCTTCCCCACTTCTCTCTCTCCCTTTCTCTCTCTCTCCCCTTCTCTCTCTCCCTCTATCTCTCCCTCGTCTCTCCTGCTTTCTCTTCCTCTCTCCCTCCCTCCCTCTCTCTCCTCCTTTTTTTCTCCCTTTCTTTCACTCTTCCCTTCCCTTTCTCTCTCTTCCTCTATCTCTCTCTCTCTCCCTTTCTCTCTTCTTTCTCTCTCTCTTCCTCTCTCCTCTCTCTCCTCTCTCTCTTCTTCCCCCTCCCTTTCTTTCTTCCTTTCTCTCTCTCCCTCTCTCTCTTTCTCTCTCTCTCTCTCTCTCTCTTTCTTTCTTTCTTTCTTTCCTCTTCCCTCCCTCCCTTTCTCTCTCTCTCTTACACTCTCCCTCTTTCTCTTCCTTCTTTCCTCCAACTTCAGAATGTCTCGTGGTTGCTATGATTTGATCAGAGAGGGGGAAAAAAAGATTGCTGGCATCAGCTGTCCAAAGTTTTAAAAGTTCTAAGGTAGACTCTGAACACATGCTGAGAGCCATTATTGTCCCCACAGCTTCCCCCATTCTGTGTGTGTGTGTGAAGGGGGGGGTTGTGTTTGTGTGTGTGTTCCCTGCTCTCAGTTCCTCTTCCATTGACAACAGGGAGGATTGTGCGAGCTTTCAAAAGCTCTGACCTTGTTCTGAAATCTAAGGGCCTTTTTGTGATGCAAATAAAATTAACTCAGTCCTTGTTGGGTTCTTTTCTTTCTTTCTTTCTTTCTTTCTTTCTTTTTCTATCTATCTATCTATCTTTCTCTTCCTCTATCTCTCTCTCTCACACCCTTTCTTCCCTTTCTCTCTCCCTCCCTCCCTTTCTCCTTCTCTCCCTTTCTCTCTCTTCTTCCCCCTCCCTTTCTTTCTTCCTTTCTCTCTCTCCCTCTCTCTCTTTCTCTCTCTCTCTCTCTCTCTCTTTCTTTCTTTCTTTCTTTCCCTCCCTCCCCCTCCCTTTCTCTCTCTCTCTTACACTCTCCCTCTTTCTCTCTCTTCCTTCTTTCCTCCAACTTCAGAATGTCTCGTGGTTGCTATGATTTGATCAGAGAGGGGAAAAAAAAGATTGCTGGCATCAGCTGTCCAAAGTTTTAAAAGTTCTAAGGTAGACTCTGAACACATGCTGAGAGCCATTATTGTCCCCACAGCTTCCCCCATTCTGTGTGTGTGTGTGAAGGGGGGGGTTGTGTTTGTGTGTGTGTTCCCTGCTCTCAGTTCCTCTTCCATTGACAACAGGGAGGATTGTGCGAGCTTTCAAAAGCTCTGGCCTTGTTCTGAAATCTAAGGGCCTTTTTGTGATGCAAATAAAATTAACTCAGTCCTTGTTGGGTCCTTTTCTTTCTTTCTTTCTGTTTCTTTCTTTCTTTCTTTTTTCTATCTATCTATCTATCTTTCTCTTCCTCTCTCTCCCTCCCTCCCTCTGTCTCTCTCCCCCACCACTCTGGGGTGCAAGGACAAACTATACGAAGGAACCTCAAGGCAGAGGGAGATTTTGTTCCAGAAGAGGAACAAAATGAGATTCTCTTCTTTTTAAGGATGGTTTTATCCCTGGCAACAGCAAAAAAAAAAAAAAAAGGATGGGAAATTGGGAAAGTGGTCTGATTTCTCTCATCGTCCTAATTAAACATCCACACCAAAAATAGTGATTTTATTATTTTAAAAAAGCTCCCAAGCACATTGGAGAAAACAGTCAAGAACAGGAAAAGTACTTTTTATAAGTACTTTATATATATATATAAGTACTTTTTATATATACAGTATATTATTTCATACTATTTGATAAGTATATCTCTTTATCTATCATCTCTATTTTTCCATCCATCCATCCAGCCAGCCAGCCATCCATCCGTCTATCTGTCTGTCTGTCTGTCTCTATCTATCTATCTATCTATCTATCTATCTATCTATCTATCTATCTATCTATCTATCTATCTATCTACCATTTTCCTATCATCTATTTATCTGTCTGTCTGTCTATACTATAGACAGACACATACAGTGTGTGTTTGTGTGTGCATACTCTCTCTCTCTCTCCATAATGCCTTCCATTGAGGACCTGTATACTGCACGAATCAAGAAGAGAGCCGTGAAAATATTTGCAGATCCCTCGCATCCTGGACATAAACTGTTTCAACTCCTACCCTCAAAACGACGCTATAGAGCACTGCACACCAGAACAACTAGACACAAGAACAGTTTTTTCCCGAAGGCCATCGCTCTGCTAAACAAATAATTCCCTCAACACTGTCAGACTATTTACTGAATCTGCACTACTATTAATCGTTTCATAGTTCCCATCACCAATCTCTTTCCACTTATGACTGTATGACTATAACTTGTTGCTGGCAATCCTTATGATTTATATTGATATATTGACCATCATTTGTGTTGTAAATGTTGTACCTTGATGAACGTATCTTTTCTTTTATGTACACTGAGAGCATATGCACCAAGACAAATTCCTTGTGTGTCCAATCACACTTGGCCAATAAAATTCTATTCTATTCTATTCTATAAGGTAAAGGTAAAGGTTCCCCTCGCACATATGTGCTAGTCGATGCCGACTCTAAGGGGCCGTGCTCATCTCCGTTTCAAAGCCGAAGAGCCAGCGCTGTCCGAAGACGTCTCCGTGGTCATGTGGCCGGCATGACTCAACATCAAAGGCGCACGGAACGCTGTTACCTTCCCATCAAAGGTGGTCCCTATTTTGCTCCATTTTATGACCTTTCTTGCCACTATTAAATGAATTACTGCCATTGATAAAAAAAACTTGCATTTTTACGTGCTTTCGAAACTGCTAGGTTGGCAGAAGCTGAGTCAAGTAACGGGAGCTCACCCCATTACACGGCAGCACTAGGGATTCGAACCGCCGAGCTGCCAACAAGCTCAACGTCCTAGCTCAAGCCACCGCATCCCATATAGGGAACCATATAGGGACAGAAGCTGGGACAAGTAGTGGGAGCTCACCCCGTTACACGGCAGCACTAGGGATTCGAACCGCTGAGCTGCCGACCCGTTCGATCGACAAGCTCAATGTCCTAGCCCCTGAGCCACCGCATCCCTTTCTCTCTCCATACATATATATAAATAAAGTGTTTTTCTGTCGAAGCACCAATATGAGAGGGAGCATACTGCTTCCCTTTCGCTTTTCAACTCTGATCCAGGAGCCCTCAGGCAGTTGCTTTCACAACAAACTATTTTGTACCAAATTTGTGTTTTGCTGATAAAAAAATAAAGGGAGACTAGTATAGATCCAGTTCAAGCTATTTAGCTCTCATCAGCTAGCCATACCCTTACATCGAATCCAAGTAAGGGTATGGCTAGCTGATGAATATGTATGTATGTATGTATGTATGTGTGTATAATACACACTCACAGAGTCCTGGATTTATGGCCACAATGTAGCACTAAAATTTCTGTGGCTAAGCAGGACAGTTAAGTGAATTTTGCCCCATTTTACGACCACTGTTGTTAAGTGAATTACTGCCGTTGATAAATTAACAGCATGGGTCGTTAAGCAAATCTGACTTGCCGATTGACTTGGCTTGTCGGAAGGTCACCAAAGGGGATCACATGACCTCGGGACCTTGCAACCGTCATAAATACGAGTCAGTTGTCAAGAGTCTTGAATTTGGATCACGTGACCCTGGGGGGGGATGCGGCAACGGTCGTAAGTGTGAAAAACCGGTCATAAGCTCCTTTTTCAACGCCGTTGTAACTCTGGTCACTAAATGTAAGTCGAGAATACTTGTCTATCAAAGTTAGAGACCACCCATCTCACTCCCAGAGCAATTCTTGGTGGTGTGCAGACAATTTAAAAATTTTCTTCCTGAGAATTTTCAATGACCGGGAAAGGATGAGAACCTCCCTGCCCCATTTCCACATCCTGGCCAACTCCGGAACCGAGTTCAAATGTCCCTGCTTTAACCACTGCACCAGACTGCTGGACTCCTAGGGTTGTCAGACGTAATGCTATTCAGGTGTGTCTGGCTTTCCCTGCCATCCCCTTTTCATCCCTGCACCCAGGGCTCTTCTCTGCATTCACATGAATGCATGTCGTGTCCCACTCCTCCGCTGACGGCCGGGTCAGGGAAATCCGAATCAGGCTTGCCTCTGCAGCTCTGCCCAAAGTCCTAGCAAAGTCCTCAGAGCAGGCAGGAGACCAGAAAGTGACTTCAGCAAGATAAGTTCGAGTTTGCCTGACTCAGAGACTGCCAGAAAGCAAATCCTTTATATAGGCGATGGGGTGTGGCTCCATGACTCAGCACTTATCCAGGCCTGCCCCTCCCTTCCTTCTGTTGCCTCCGCCTATCAAGTCTTCTGACACGAGGGTCACTCCAATCAGCAGCTGTTGGAAATAAACCTTCCTCAGGCTCACATGCTGTGGAGGAGGGGGAGGGGTCTAGCTGCTCCGTTTGCCTGGGCATGGAGCCAGAGCTGGGGGCTGGAGGTATTTCTTCTTCCGTGTTCGGAAGCAGATAAGCAGACCCCGGCTGCGGTGAGAGCGGGCAAGACACAACAATGCAGCTGTTCCCACTACCGCTTTACAAAGCCTTAGTAAGACCACACTCGGAAATATTGCATCCAGTTTTGGGCCCCACAATATAGAGAAGGTGCTGAGATTCTGGCAAGAGTTGCAAAGAAGAGCCACCAAAATGATTTCAGGGGGCTGGAAGCTAAAACATATGAAGAACGGTTGCAGGAACTGGATACGTCTAGTCTAACGAAAAGAATTAGGGGTGATACGATAGCAGTGTTCCAATATTTGAGGGGCTGCCACATAATAATAATAATAATAATTATTATTATTATTATAATTAATTATAAATTAATTATAAAAGAGGAGGTCAACCTATTCTCCAAAGTAACCTGAAGGCAGGACAAGAAGCAATGGATGGAAGCTAACCAACCAACCTAGAAATGAGGAGGGGTGAGGACAATCAATCAGTGGAACAGCTTGCCTTCGGAAGTCGTGAGTGCTCCAACATTGGAGGTTTTTAAGAAGAGATTGGAGATTGGACAACCAGGTGTCTGATATATAGGGTCTCCTGCTTGCGCAGGGGGATGGACTAGAAGACCTCCAAGGTCCCTTCCGATTCTTATTATTCTGTTCTGTTCTCCAAACGCCCCTGAAGGCACGAGAAGAAGCAATGGATGGAAACGAATGAAGGAGAGAACTAAGGAGAAGCTTCCTAACAGTGAGAACAATTAACCGGTGGAACGACTTGCCATCAGCAGTTGTGGGTGCTCCAAGCCATTTTCTTCCTTCCTTTACAAGAGCTGTACAGCAGCTCCGGCCACTTCACCACCGCGGCATGCCCTAAATGCCATCAAATTGGTGCCAACCTGCATTGGCATTCCCCTGCCCACCCAAAACGTACCCCACCCCCACCCCACCCCGCTTCCCCAAAATGATAGAACACCAGAGGGAGGATGCTCGTTATCAAACTAGAAGTCGTTTTATTTCTCGCTTGTCATGTTTTTAATAAAATAGGGCATGAAAAATAGCTGTATATTACAAATAGAGAAAGCTAGATGTACAAGCCAGGCACATACCTCCATGTGCCCTGGTTTCTCTTTGGGGCGGGGGAGGGGGGGAATGGAGGAAGATGGGAGCGTTTCCTTGATCTATTCATGGATTGAATCTATTTAACAATGGGAAAGAGTCAATAAGCCCCTTTGGATTCTTTTCAGTGCCTGGCCCTCCCTCTCTCCCTCCCTCCTTCTCTAAACGTGTCCGATTTCCATTAAAAAGCCACAAAGTGTAACTCCGAAGGGTTCCTAGGGACTAGAACCCCTCTGTTCTTTTGTTAAAAGATTCCCTTCTGTCGTTTTTTTTTTTATGTCTGGCAACTTGTTTCGTATTTCAAGGCATGGGTCTGGGTGGTGGGGGGAGGGAACAAGGGGGACGAAATGCAGGAAGGAAAAAAAAACTGTATTGCACATTATTTTCGAGACCATTTTGAGAGACTGTCTTGCGTGATAAAAGGCCAAAAAAAAAAAAATTTAAAAATTGCGAACAGGTTCTGCTTTTGCAAAGGTTTCAAGGGTGAATTCAAACTTCTGTTTCTCTCTGATCTGGTTGCTTCCCTAACATTCTCTTTCAAGTTTTCCTCTTTTCTTTTAAAAAAAAAAAGCTCTACAAATACAGTACTTATGTCTAAATGGTTAGAAACCTCTAAAGCAAACCAAATTCCAATATTTACAAGTCAGAACACTAAGTTTTTCATCCCCACAAGGCTTGGCCAAACAATCAGTAGAGGGAGGGAGGGAGGGAGGGAGGGAGGGAGGAAGGAAGGAAGGAAGGAAGGAAGGAAAAGAAAACGGAGGGAGGAAGTTTTACTAAAGTTTTTCAAAGCATGTAAAAACTAGCAAACTAAGGGGGGAGAGAGAGAGGGAAGAGAAGAAAGAAGGAAGGAAGAGAAAAAGAAAAGACAGAAAAAGAAGAAAGAAAGAAAGAAAGAAAGAAAGAAAGAAAGAAAGAAAGAAAGAAAGAAAGAAAGAAAGAAAAGAGTGTGCTTATGGTTGTTCAACATTCGAGGCACTAATTTCCCCCCCTGTTTCCTGACCTTGAATTTTAAGATTTCAACTCTTTTTTCTTAATTTGTTGTTTGGTAAGACAACAGAAGTTCTAAAAACATTTTTATAAAAAAACATTTAGTCCTGAATGCTGTGCTGACTGCTTGGGCATCTCTTTCAGTCGCTTTCCAAATATTCCGATTCATAATATTATTATGATCTCGTGGTCCACTGTGGTCACACACAGGTTGGGGGTTGCAAAGCTGGTTCGTACTTTGCGTGATGAACTTTGGGCAAAGGCTGGCTTGTCTTTTTGTAAAGACTCCCACTTGCTACCATGCTGGTGGATTTCCTCCGAGTCCTGTTCTTGATCCTCCGGCTACAAACCCCTTGCCAGGATTGCAAAGTTTTGGATGTCCAAATCCAAACCCCACTGGTAATGCCCACCACCAGCAACATAAAGATTTTGACCATAAAGATCTCCACGGCCGGGACGGAGTCGCTCATGGTGCAGTCCAGGTGCTTGGTATGATTGTTGACCTTGCATTTTTGCTGGGTGGCCAAAACCTTCCAGTAACCCATGTTCAACCTTTCATAAAAGTAACACGCGATGACACAAGTGGCCGGCACGGTATACAAGACGGAGAAGACACCAATCCTCACCATGAGCTTCTCCAGTTTGTCGGTGTTCTCTCCGCCAGTTTTCATTACCCTCCTGATGTGGAAGAGGGCCACAAAGCCCGAAAGGATGAAGGATGTCCCCAGAATGAGATAGCAAGCCAGAGGGACCAGCACGAAGCCGGTCAGCGCATTGACATCCATGCTGCCAACGTAGCACAAGCCCGTCAACTCATCCCCCGCAACCCGGCGCATGACTAAGATCATAATAGTCTTAACCGCAGGGATGGCCCAAGCCGCCAAGTGAAAGTAACTGCTGTTGGCTTCAATGGCCTCATGGCCCCATTTCTTCCCCGCGGCCAGGAACCACGTCAAAGTCAGGATCACCCACCACAAGGAGCTGGCCATGCCGAAGTAGTAGAGGATCAGGAAAACCAAGGTACAGCCGGTGCTCTCCAAACCTTCTTGAATGACATAGAGTTGGCCACTGTCCGGATTGCAGGCGATGTTTTCCGCTCCAGAGAAGAGGCGGACAATGTAGCCCACGGAGTAGACGCAGTAACACATGGACAAGAAGATGATGGGCCTCTCTGGGTACTTGAAGCGCTGGGGGTCGATCAGGAAGGTCAGGACGGTGAAGGCGCTGGAGAAGAAGCAGAGGATGGACCAGACGGCCATCCAGATGACGGCGAACTGCTTGTCCTCCCAGCTCCAGTAAACATCCACCCCCATCGTGCAAAGTGGAGCACAAGAACCGCTCTTCTCCACATGGTGGAACTTCCCGGGGTTCTCGCAGGAGAGCCGGCCCAGCCCGTCCTTCTGCTGGGTCAGGTCGTGACCGGCACTGTGAGGCCTCTGGGGCCAGAGCATGGGAGGGAGCATGCTGGATCCCCGGGGAGGTTCCTCGGAGCCATTGCTGGGGGCTTCCATGCACAAATAATTGGGGTCATTTTTGTTGGGCAGTTTGCTGCAATCCAGAGAGTCCGGCCATCTGAAGTTGAACTGCTCCATGATGGGTGAGCACTTGAGCCGCGCCTGTTCGCACATCACCCGGCAGGCCGGGATGGGCGTGGAAACCTGCTCGGTGCACATGGGGGCATAGAGGGAACAGAGGAAGAATTTGAGGTGCCCATGGCAGCCGTACTCCACCAGCGGGGCGAACTCGTGCAGTTGGATGGCCGCATCCTGCTGGTCCTCGTGGCCCATTAAGTTGGGCATCCGGGTCATGTTGTAGCCGATGTCTTTGCACATGGGGATCTCGATGGGTTGGCACCGGGCGTCCCCGGGCCGGTCGATGTCGATGGAGCTGATGCCGAAACAGGAACACACCAGATGCAGCACCACGCCCAGAGTCGGTCTGGAGCTTCGCCGCCGCCGCCCGCAGCTCATGTTGGCCAACTCGGGAAGCTGCCCCACCGCTCCGAGGAACCCCCCAAGTTCTGCTGGTGGTGGAGGAAGGGAGGGACGGACGGAGAAGTGGCCAACCGTGAGGGTGGGGGAGAGGTCGGTCAGATCACGGGCACCCCGGCCCCCAGCTATCTTCCGAAGCCCTCTTCGGAAAGGACTCCATCCGCATCCAATCTGGCTTCATGGCGATCGCCGCGCTCTCGAATTCCCAAAGCCCCAAAACGAAGGTTCGCAAACTCCGCTTACTTCCACCCAAAGCGGGACATTCCCACGCTCGTCCGGCTCCGCGCAGCCTGGGTTGCGGGTCTCAAGCTCGGTCGGGTAGAGGGAGAGGAAGCGGGCGCGCGCCTCTCGGGGCGCTCCATGCGCGAGGTGACTTACAGCGGTTCGGCATGCCCAGGGACCGTTTCCAAAATCTTCCACGCCGCTCTCTCGCTCGCCGGCAGCCGGGGAAGCTGGATGCAAATTTTCCCGGCTCCTTTTCCTCTGCAGATCCCGCGGGTCGCTGGAGGGGGATCCGCTGCCCCCGTGCTGGCCAGCTCCTTGCTTTCCTGGGCCGGCTGCGGACGTCCTCTCCGGCTGCTTCTCTGCTGAGCTTTCTGCTCCGAGAAATCGGGCGCTTCGCTGACTTTTGCGTCTCCGCCCCCTCGCTTGCAGAAGGAGGGCTCGACCGGACTGGGTGGGGAAAGAGAGAGAGTGGGGATGGGGGCAGAGAAAGCGGCCAGCCGGAGGGAAGAGAGAGCCGGGGCCGCCCCCTGTGCCCGGATCCAGACAGAGCACTGGGTGGCCAAGGCGCGCGTAAAAGCGCAGCGCCCTCTCCAAAAGCGCTCGCTTTCTCCAGAGCGCGCGCTCGTCAAAAAGTAAGTCCAAGGCAGGCTTTGCAGCTGCTGAAGTCGGGAGGGGAGGGGGGTTTTTAGGAGGCGGGAGCAGCAGCAGCAGCAGACCGTAATGCGGAGCTGCGCACGCGCACAGCTCCGGCCATAGCCCCCCCTCCTCTTATTACTCCCCCCTTCCCCTGGGCTCCCCTCCGCCTCCTTTGCGCGCCTCTCTGGTTTTGCATGAGAAAAGAGGCGAAGCCGGCTGTCCCTTTTGCGCCGGCACCTACGGGGCGCCTTGGAGCTGAAGAAAGGAAGCCGGGGTTGGGGGTACGGGAGTGGCGGGGAGGGGGTTTGAAGAGAGAACAAAAAAAGAGAGAAGCCCTTGATCGGCGCGCGTTCCCAAAGCTTCCCTCCTTTCCTTCTCCCCTTCTTCCGCCCTCTTTAAAACTTTCTCAACTTTCTCCCCTGATCCTTGCAAGTAGGGGGAAAAGCGTTGTTGTAAGGAAAGGAGTAAAAGAGGAGGAAGAGCTGCTTGCAGCCCCTCTTAGTGGTGTTTATTGATTTATGTGACGGTGGTAACTTTCCCTTTTTTCCAGAATGTGGCCTGGGGTTATCCCTAAAATGACCCCAGTGAGGGAGGATGGGCTGAGAATCGGTTCCCAATCGCTCCTTCATCTGGATCTCCTTGAGCTGCTCTGCCACACTAGCTGCCATCATCATCCTCATCATCCTCAATCATTTATTTATTTATTTATTTATTTTGTCATAACAATATGTGTAGGTATCATACAAAAAGATTATATAATATATAAACACATATATGAGTAAATATCATCATCCACTCCACCTTTGTTTTCAAGAAGCAGAAGTTCCTCCATGCCCCTTTTGGGACCCATCCTCATTTGATTGTTAGAGGTTGCCAAATTTCCACCTGATTGGAAATGATGGACTTTGCAACAAGGGGAATCTGGAACACAACTCTTTGAACCTCCTGGTGAGCCTTGTCAGCTTTTAAGATGTGGATTTCAACTCCCAGCGTTCCACAGACAGCGTTGGAGGTGAATTTGGTGAGGATGGCTGGCTGCGGAATTCTTGGAGTTGAGATCTTGATATACTCAATAATTCCTAGTGGTTTTTTTTTCCAAGATGGAGAACCACATTTAATTTTGAAACAGAAGCTTCCTCTCCAAGCCCAACACCTCCTTTTAATTACACTTAATTAGGATTAAAATGATATGGCATTACTCAACATCTGATAACCTCCGGCAGATGATACCGTTTATTCTAGATCTAGAGATGCTTTCAAAATTGCAACTCTGTTGTCAACTTCTGGAGGCTTAGAAGTTGTAGCGATTCCGGGACAATCAGATCTAAGAGTTTTTTTGGGGGGGAAGGTCCAGTTGGGTTTCTATGGGCCTCTCCAGCTTCAATCTAAAGAGAAGGGCTCCCTTCCTAATTAACCACCATCTCTGTCTCTGCCTCGTCTTAACACCATGAAAGCAGAGCTGTAAAACTTCTACAATTCAACCTGGCCGGCTGTTATTTCTGCATATGTAAAAGGAAAACTTGCCTTGGAAAAGAAAGAAAGAAAGAAAAAGAAAGAAAGAAAGAAAAAAGAGAGAAAGAAAGAAAGGAAAGAGGGAGAGAAAGAAAAAGAAAGAAAGAGGAAAAAAGGGAGGGAGGGAAAGAGAGAAAAAGAAAAAGAAAAAAGAAAGGGAGAGAAAGAAAGAAAAAGGGAGTGAGGGAGAGAAAGAAAGAAAAGAAAAAGAGAAAGAAAGGGAGAGAGAAAGAAAAAGAAAAAGAAAGGGAGAGGGAGAGGGAAAGAAAGAAAAAGAAGGAAAAGAGAAAGAAAAAGGGAAGGAGAAAAAGAAAAAGAAAGGGAAAGGAAAGAGAAAGGAAGAAAAAAGAAAGGGAGGGAGGGAGAGAAAGAAAGAAAGAAAGATGTGTTTAAAAGCAGCAGGGGAGGTTTTAAAGGGATTGTGTTTGAATGCTTTTTATTGCCTGGGTAATAAAGATTTGGCTCAAAAACACATAAAAATCGAGTTGACTCAGAGGTTTCGGTGGTCCCTCTATTTATGGAATGGAAGCAAATCTATCTGATGGCGAATAGTTCATCCCAAATCTGAACAACTAAATGTTAGAAGTCTAGGCCTTTTTTGCAGGCAGGGAGGTGCTAAAGAACTCAAAGTACCTCGCCCCATCCAAACAACAGGGAGTTAAAATGAAAATATCCTGATGAGTGAGACACAGAAATATTGCATTTCTTCAATCTGTGGGGGTGGGGGTGGGGGGGAGATGCAAATCACATTTGGAAGGGGAAAAAACACAGAGGAGAAGTCTACAGTGATTTGTCTATGGAGATTCTTCAGAGCTGAAGAAGCTTCTTGGATGAGAAGAGAAACATCTTCGAAGAAAAAAACCCAGAAAATCCAGTTGCCTCTTGAAAAAGCACCTCTGGGACAACCATGACTTTCCTTTCTTTCCGTACTTCCTTCCTTCCTTCCTTCCTTCCTTCCTTCCTTCCTTCCTTCCTTCTTCCTCTTACTTTTTATCTTCCTTTCTTCCTTCCTTCCTTCCTTCCTTCCTTCCTTCATTTTTCCTTTCTTTCTTTCTTCCTTCCTTCCTTTCTTCCTTCCTTCCTTCCTTCCTTCCTTCCTTCCTTCCTTCCTACCTTTTTCCTCTTTCTTTCTTTCTTCCTTCCTTCCTTCCTTCCTTCCTTCCTTTCCTTCCTTCCTTCCTTCCTTCCTTCCTTCCTTCCTTCCTTCCTTCCTTCCTTCTTCCTCCTTTCCTTCCTTCCTTCCTTCCTTCCTTCCTTCCTTCCTTCCTCCTTTCCTTCCTTCCTTCCTTTCTTTCCTTTCCTTAAAGTGCTTTTTCAAGAGGCAACAGGACTTTCTGTTTTTTCTTTGAAGACCTTTCGCTTCTCATCCAACAAGCTTCTTCAGTTGAAGGGGCTGAATGCTCTGAAGACATTTCTTGAATGAGAAGCGAAACACCTTCAAAGAAAAAACAGGAAGTCCAGTTGCCTCTTGAAAAAAACAACAATAACACCACTTTTTGGGTCTCCAGTGATTTGTGTGCAAAGAGCAGCAAGACTCGGCTGGATTCATGCTTTCCACTGGCTGATCTCTGGGTCAGTGCAGGGGCCTCTGGTGGCTCAGCAGACTAAGTCTGTCTGTTATTAACACAGCTGCTTGCAATTACTGCAGGTTCAAGTCCCACCAGGCCCAAGGTTGACTCAGCCTTCCATCCTTTATAAGGTAGGTAAAATGAGGACCCAGATTGTTGGGGGCAATAAGTTGACTTTGTATATAATATACAAATGGATGAAGACTATTGCTTAACACAATGTAAGCCGCCCTGAGTCTTCAGAGAAGGGCGGGATATAAATTCAAAAAAAAAAAAAAATCAACCAGCTTTTGAATCTACCCATCCTTTGCTAAGCTGATGTGGGGGGAGGGGAGGATCTGACATGTATTGACAGCGTGGCACCCCCAAAAACCCAGCCGTGGCCTTTGGAGAAAAGCTTAAAGAGAAGACCTTGAAGATGCAAGGAGGTTGATAGAAAGACACCCATGGAAATCTACATACAGGTAGTCCTTACCTTATAACCATTCAATTAGTGACCGTTCAAAGAGTTAAAGAGCTTATAACAGCACTGGAAAAAGTGACTTACTACCATTTTTGGCACAAAAGTACAGGTCCTCAATTTGCAACCGTTCATTTAGTGACCATTCAAACTTAACAACGGGGCTGAAAAACGGGACCTGTGACAATTTTTCATCGCGAGTTGAAGACATATTTATTCTATCGCGCAGGGCTGGCTTGAAATAATTAGTAATTTTAATTGGGGTTGATTATATTTTTGTTTTTAAGTTTTAAATTCGGCCAAATTGAATTAAGTCTTTTAATATATTTTTTAAATTTTATATTATATGTATAACTGTGTTTTATCTGGCTGGAAACCACCCTGAGTCCTTTGGGAGAAGGGCGCTAAAGAAATCAAATTAATAAATAATAAATAAATAAATACTTAACGACCTCAAAGTCAGTCACATCATCCAAATTCAGAGGCTCCTATTTATAACGGTTGCCATGTCCCTGGGGGGTGGGGGTTGTAGGCCACGCGACTCCCCTTTTGCAACCTCCCGATAAGCAAAGTCAAGAGGGAAACCAGATTCACTTAACAACTGTGTGACGGTCTTGAACAACTTCAGGGATTTGTTTAACCTCAAGAAGGGTCATAAAATGGGGGCAGAATTCACTTAACACCTGTCTCAGCTGGCCACAGAAATTTTGGGCTCAATTGTGGTCGTAAGATGGGGACCCCTTTGCATACGATTTGGCTCCAAAGCACAAATGATGATTTGGGAATAGAATAGAATAGAATAATAATAAGAGTTGGAAGGGACCTTGGAGGTCTTCTAGTCCAACCCCCTGCTTAGGCAGGAAACCCTACACCACTTCAGACAAATGGTTATCCAACCTCTTCTTAAAAACTTCCAGTGTTGGAGCATTCACAGCTTCTGGAGGCAAGTTGTTCATTGAATATAGAATAACAGAGTTGGAAGGGACCTTGGAGGTCATCTAGTCCAACCCCCCACCTAAGCAGGAGACTCTACACCATTTCTGACAGATGGCAGTCCAGTCTCTTCTTGAAAACCTCCAGGGATGAAGCTCCCACAACAGCCAAAGGCAACTTCTGTTCCAATGGTTGACTGTTCTTACTGTCTCCTTATTTCCAGGTCGAATCTCTCCTTGATCAATTTCCATCCATTATTCCTTGTCTGGCCTTCAGGTACTTTGGAGAATAGCTTGGCCCCGTCCTCTCTGCAAAAGCCCCTCAAATATTAGAAGATGGCTATCCTGTCTCCCCTGGTCCTTCTCTTCAGTAGACTAGCCATGCCCAGTTCCTGCAACTGTTCATCGTATGTTTTAGCCTCCAGGCCTATAATCATCCTGGTTGCTCTTCCCTGCACACTTTCTAGAGTCTCAGCATCTTTTTTACATCATGGCTCTAAAGTACTAATGATGATTTGGCTCTAAAGCACAGAGGGCTGGTTTGATAGGGAGTTTGGCCTGTAGTGTGAATTCAGCCACTGCAAGTTGAAAACAAAGGGGTGTTTGCCAGGAGTGAAATGCTCCCGGTTCAGATCGGATCAGCTGATCTGGTAGCGATGGCAGCGGGTGGTTCGGAGAACAGGTAGCAAAAATCTCTGCCCCCCCCCTTCGCGCCCATGCCCACCCAGTCGCCCGTTTGCCTGCTTGTCCACTTGTCAGTTTGCTTTTCCCGCCCGAATGGTAGGAATAGGTTGTAAAAAATGCTTTCAAAATAACTGAGCCGCGTGATCATCAGAGCCTTTTTCTTACCTTTCAAAAGCATTTTTATTACCTGTTCTCCCGAATAGGTAGTAAAAAAAAGGCATTTAAAAAAGTAAAAAAAAAAAAAAAAGGCTCCAACGATCTCAGCTGGGGCGCAGGATCGTGGGAACCTTTTTTTTTTTTCTTTTTGAAAGCATTTTTTACGACTTTTTCACCTGAATGGTAAAAAATGCTTTAAAAAAAGTAAAAAAAGGCATTTAAAAAAGTAAAAAAAAAAAAAAAAGGTTCCGACAATCACAGCTGTGGCGCAGGATCGTGGGAACCTTTTTTTTTTTAACTTTTTGAAAGCATTTTTTACGACTTTTTCACCTGAATGGTAAAAAATGCTTTAAAAAAAGTAAAAAAAAAAAAAGGCTCCAACGATTGCGCGCCACAGCTGATCACCCCTCTTCACGCACGCTGTTCTACTTACCTTCCTTCCCACGCTTCCTTTTGGCGTGCATTGTGCGTTTGCGTGTGGGCACCTTGCGTTTGGTGTGTGGTGCGCACTGCGCATGGCACGTGAACAGCACGCGTTTGGCGCGCAGAGCACATGCTCAGCCACCCAACAGGTAGTAAACTGGTTCAGATTTCACCACTGGCCGTAGCATAATACGTGATGTGTGAAAGAGCTTGGAAGCCCCTGCTGAAGGCTTCGTAGTGTGTCCTAGTTTTTTCAGTTTTTTCCCAAAGGCCATCACTCTTCTAAACAAATAATTCCATCAACACTGTCAAACTATTTACTGAATCTGCACTACTATTAATCTTCTCATAGTTCCCATCACCAATCTCTTTCCACTTATGACTGTATGACTATAACTTGTTGCTGGCAATCCTTATGATTTATATTGATATATTGACCATCAATTGTGTTGTAAATGTTGTACCTTGATGAACGTATCTTTTCTTTTATGTACACCGAGAGCATATGCACCAAGACAAATTCCTTGTGTGTCCAATCACACTTGGCCAATAAAAAATTCTATTCTATTCTATGTGAATCCAGGCATCTGTGGCTTCCACGGGTAGTCCTTGACCTATGACCACAAGGGAGCCAAAAATGTCCATTGTTAAGCGAGACGGTGTTTAAGTCAGTTTTTGCCCCATTTTACGACCTCTCTTGCCACTGTTGTTAAGCGAATCACTGCAGTCTTAAAGTGAGTAACTCGGTTGTTAAGTGAATCTGGCTTCCCCTCCTGACTTTGCTTGTCGGAAGGTCGCAAAAGGGGATCATGTGACCCCCCCCGGGACACTGTGACGGTCATAAGTGTGAATCAGTTGCCAAGTGTCCGAATCTTGATCACGTGACCACGGGGATGCTGCTAGGATCTTAAGGGCGAAAACTAGTTGTAAGTTACTCCTCCCCATTGTAACATTGAATGGTCACTAAATGAATGGTTGTTAGTTTAAGGACCAGCTGTGTTTAAGAAAATGCAGCTAAACAGATCATAGTTTCACAGAGTGTATGACCTGGATTCTGAGTCCCTGTAATATGCAATAGGGGTTATATGTATGTTGTGATTTATGTCTTTATTTTGGAACGGAATTGATTGCATTCCTGGGCATTGGTAGAGGTCTTAGCTAAACACACACACACACACACAGAGAGAGAGAGAGAGAGAGAGAAAGACAGAGAGAGAGAGAGAGAAAGACAGAAAGAAAGAAAGGGAGAGAGAATGAGAAAAAGAGAATGAGAGAGAAAGAAAGAAAGAGATGGAGAGAGAGAAATAAGACAGAAAGAAAGAGATGGTGTGAGAGAGAGAATGACAGAAAAAGAATGAGAAGAGAAAGAGAGAGAATGAGACAGAAAGAAAGGGAGAAAAAGAGATAGAGAGATAGAAAGAGAGAGAAAGACAGAGAGAGAGAGAGAGAGACAGAAAGAAAGGGAGAGAGAATGAGAAAAAGAGAATGAGAGAGAAAGAAAGAAAGAGATGGAGAGAGAGAAATAAGACAGAAAGAAAGAGATGGTGATAGAGAGAGAATGACAGAAAGAATGAGAAGAGAAAAGAGAGATGAGAGAGAGAAATAAGACAGAAAGAAAGAGATGGTGTGAGAGAGAGAATGACAGAAAAAGAATGAGAAGAGAAAGAGAGAGAATGAGACAGAAAGAAAGGGAGAAAGAGAGAGAGAGAGAGAGAAAGACAGAAAGACAGAGAGAGAGAGAGAGAAAGACAGAAAGAAAGGGAGAGAGAATGAGAAAAAGAGAATGAGAGAGAAAGAAAGAAAGAGATGGAGAGAGAGAAATAAGACAGAAAGAAAGAGATGGTGATAGAGAGAGAATGACAGAAAAAGAATGAGAAGAGAAAGAGAGATGGAGAGAGAGAATGAGACAGAAAGAAAGGGAGAAAAAGAGATAGAGAGATAGAAAGAGAGAGGGAGAGGGAGAGAGAGCGAGAGCAAGAGATCTATTTATGCACTCCAGAGAGTCCAGACCTCTTTCTCTGAATCAGCATAAATCAGTCCTGTCTGAAAGTGGATTAATAAAGAATTTCTATTCTCTCTGAAACAAAGCTTGTTTTTCTTAGCAGTCCTCTGCATTGTAGACCTTTCTGTGCGACACTCAGTTGGGGGTCACAAGAAAAAAAAAAAAGAAAATTCATAAAGCCCCCTCCCCCCCCCTTTCTCTGAACAGGGTACAAATGACGTTTGGCTAAAATGTCCTGTGCCATCCGTCCTGCTGTTATCGCCATCAGAAATACATTTTTAAAGAAATTCCAAACGTTGGAGTGAAACTTAAGGGTCTTCTTCCCTCTTGTCCAAAATACAGCACGTCTGTCCCTCTTTCCTCTTTGTCTTCCTCTTTGCTGGGATGGGTGGGAAGAAATGAAATCTAAAACAGTCACACGCAAACTTCGCAGATTCACCTTGTAGAAAATCTGCCTGTTAATGCATCTTCATCTGTAGAAGTGAAGGGTATTCATCCACTCTGGATAATTTGCTAGTCTCTGACTTACTTACTTAATTTCTTGCTTGCTTTCTCTTTCTTTCTCTTTCTTTCTTCCCTCCCTCCCTCCTTCCTTCCTTCCTTCCTTCCTTCCTTCCTTCCTTCCTTCCTTCCTTCCTTCCTCCTTTCTTTCTTTCAAAGGTTTTGGTGATGGGAATTAAAACAGCCATTTTCTTGAATTAGCTTTCGTTTCGTTGTGCTTTAAAGAAGAGGGTTGGAGGGAAAGGAAGGAAGGAAGGAAAGAGAAAGCGAGAAAACAAAGGAAGGGGGAAGGGAAAATAGGAAGGAAATAAAAAGGAAAAGAAAGCATATATAAAGAAAGCAAGAAAGAGACAAGGAAGCAAAGGAAGGAAGGACAGAAAGAAGGAAAGGAAGAAGGAAGAAAGAAGGAAAGGAAGAAGGGAAAGGAGAAAGAAAGAAAAAGAGAAGGAAGGAAGGCTATATAAAGAAAGCAAGAAAGAGACAAGGAAGGAAGGAAGGACAGAAAGAAGGAAAGGAAGAAGGAAGAAGGAAGGAAAGGAAGAAGGAAAAGGAGAAAGAAAGAAAAAGAAAGAGAAGGAAGAAAGAAACGGGAGGAAGGAAGGCTATATAAAGAAGCAAGAAAGAGACAAGCGAAGGAAGGAAGGACAGAAAGAATGAAAGAGAAGGAGAAGGAAGCAAGGAAAAGAAAGATCAGCAAAACTGGAAAAGCAATAATAAATAAAAAGGCCCTTGTGACATCTGCCGCCGAAGAAAATATATATTGATATATGTATTTCTTTCTTTAAAAGCTCCTTTCCCACCCCCACCAATGAGTGTTCCGTGGCACAGTGGGCACCCCCACTGGGAGACTTTTTCTGGCCTTGGCCTCTCCCCCCACCCCCCACCCACCCTCTGGGCAAATGTTATAGAGAACCGAGAAAGAATTTTCTGCTTGTCTTTTTTTCCCCCTGCCTTGTTTTCTTCGCCTTTGTCTTCTTTGAAGAATGACTTTAGACATTTTATTTACATATTTAACCATGGATGAAAGCGGAGGGGTGGGGGCTGGGGGAAGCCGAAAGCATGTACATCCCTGGTGGAAATTGCAAGATCTTGAAATGGATGGAAATTGGGGGGGGGGGAGGGGACATTGGAAGCCAAGGGTTTTTTTTTTTTGTTTTTTTTAAATGAAGCTTTGTAACTAAACATGATTTCAAATAACGAAGCAACTTCAGCCTTGGAGATATATTTTAGCCCTAACTCTGCCCTCTTATGTAAATTCTCCCCAATTCCCCTTCTAAATGAGACATAGAATCATAGATTCTCTCCTAGCACTGATGATGTTACCTAGGTGGGTCATGAACTGTCTGCAAGAAAATAACCAGGCTCGGAGACCCACAGTCCTCCTCTACCCCTTCCTGACTCCTCTTCTCTTCCTTCTCTCTGCAAACTCCACTCTTTTAGCACTGATGATGTTACCTAGTTGGGTCATGAAACATCCACAAGAAAAGAAGCACCAAGGATCACACAATCCTCCTTTCCATTCTGCAAAACTCACTCCCTTCCAGTGCTGCTGCTGATGTTCCCTAGATAGGTCATGAAATGTCTGGAAGAAAACAACCAAGCTCAGAGAGCACCAAGTACCCCACAGTTTTCCTCCTCCTCCTCCTCCTCCATCATTTCACAAACCCTACTCCCTTGTAGCACTGATGATGTTACCTAGTTGGGTAATGAAATATCTGTAAGAAAACTACCAAGCTCAGAGAGCATCAAGGACCCCACAGTTTTCCTCTTCCTCCTCCTCCTCCTCTTCCTCCCTTCCCCTCCGCTCCCCACCCTCCTCTTCCTCCTCCCCTTTGCAAACTCTACTAGCACTGATGATACAACTTAGTTGGGTAATGAAACATGTGCAAAGAAAACAAGGAAGCTCAGAGAGCACCAAGGTCCCCTCATTTCAACCCCGAGTGACAAATATCCCACTTCTTATAGAATCATAGGGCAGGAAGGGACCTTAGAGGACTTCTAGTCCAACCCCCTTCTCAAGGCAGGAAACCTTATGCATCTTAAAAGTCCCCTTCCTCAAGCAGAAGCATCTTGCAACTCAGAGAGCAATTAAATCTTTTTTTTTTTTTTTTTTTTTTGGCAACTGGAACGTGGGTTGGCGTGTGCACACTCAGCCCTGGAAGGATCATAACAGATTTGGTTGCGTTGTAACACAAAAAGAAGATTCGGCTCTTTGATCCACGTAATATTCCACAGAGGCAGGAGGAAAGGAAGGGTTGGAAAATCCTTTTTGGTTAATTGGGAGGCCAAGAAACCAAGCCTCTGCAGACGTGAGCCGGAAAAACAAGATAGGGGAAAGCGAAAATAATCTCCAAAAATCTAGATAATGCCTCGGCAAGACCTTGAAAAGGCTCCCTTCAACTTCCCAGGCTTCAGCAGTGACATGCTGTCTTCTCCAAGCCATTAAATCTTCTCCCGAGGTTAAATCGAAGCCAGTCACAGCAATACAGGCAATACTGGTCCTTAACTTGCGACCAGAATTGAGCCCCCAATTTTTTATTGTTTGCTAAGGGAGACGTTCCTTAAGTGAGTTTTGCCCCATGCTACATCCTTTCTTTCCACGGTTGTTAAGTGAATCATTGGAGTTGCCATATTACTACAGGTAGTCCTCAATGTACGACCACCGTTGAGCTCAAAATTTATGTGAAGTGGGACATTCGTTAAATAAGTTTTTTTCCCCCTCCATTTTACGACTTTTCTCACCTCGTTTGTTAAGTGGTGGAACGAACTCCCCCCCCCCCCCCGGTTTACGCCAATTGCCTGACCTTCGGACCTTCCGCCGGGAACTGAAAACTTATTTATTTATACAAGCGGGACTGGCCTGATTTTTAAATTCTAAATTTTAAACTTTTAATGGTAATTTTATTGGGGTATTTTATATGGTCAATTGGACGGTTTTAATTTCGGCCTTTTATTGAATAAGCTTTTTAATGGTTATTTTAATATGTATATTAATTGTTTTAAATGAAGGCTGTACACCGCCCTGAGTCCTTCGGGAGAAGGGCGGTATAAAAGTTTGATAAATAAATAAATAAATAAATAAATAAATAAAAGTGGGTTCACTGCGGTTGCTAAGCTAGTCACCCGGTTGTTAAGTGAATCGGGCTTCCCCATTGATTCAGCTTGTCGGAAAGTCACAAAAGCGGATTACATGACCCCCCCGGGACACTGCAAACCATCATAAATTGGAGTCGGTGGTCAAGCATCAGAATGTGAATCACGTGACTGTCGGAAGGCCACAGAGGTCATAAGTGTGAAAAACGGTCACAAGTCCCTGTTTTCAGTGCCGCTGAAACCTTGGACGGTCGCTAAACAAATGGTCACTAAATGAACAAGTCGAGCGCTACCTGCAACACGGTTGTTAAGTGAATCAGTCTCCTGCTTGGGCTGGGGGTTGGACTAGATGACCTACAAGGTCCCCCCTGTTAATTTAATCTCGGAGACTTCCCCATGGACTTTGTCAGAAGGTCGCAAAAGGGGATCACACGTCATAAATACGAGCCAGTGGCCAAGCATCTGAATTTTTGATCATGTGAGCATGGGAGTCCCACAGCAGCGGTTGTGAAAGTGTGAAAAATAGCCCTGTCTTTTTTTTCAGTGCTGTTGTAACTCTTAATGGCCACTAAATGAACTGTTGTAAATTGAGAACTACCTGTATTACGGTTTTCATTCCTTTCCCAACCCCCCAATATTTGCAAAATATCTAGGCGGGATTGTTCTGTCTCCACTGAAGTGTTGTGTCTTGCCCGCTCTCACCGCAGCCGGGATCTGCTTATCTGCTTCCGAACGCTGAAGAATGTCCTCCCGGCCCCAGCCCTGGCTCCATGCCCAGACAGGCTGAAGAAGAGCAAGTATCTCCAGCCTCCAGCTCTGGCTCCATGCCCAGGCAAACGGAGCAACTAGACTCCTCCCCCTCCTCCACAGCATGTGAGCCTGAGGAAGGTCAATTGCCAACAGCTGCCGACTGGAGTGACCCTCGCGTCAGAAGACTTGATAGGCGGAAGCAACAGAAGGAAGGGAGGGGCAGGCCTGGATAAGTGCTGAGTCATGGAGCCACACCCCATGGCCTATATAAAGGATCTGCTTTCTGGCATTCTCTGAGTCAGGCAAAGTCTAAACATATCTTGCTGAAGTCACTTTCTGGTCTCCTGCCTGCCTGAGGACTTTGCTAGGACTTTGGCAGAGCTGCAGAGGCACGCCTGATTCGGATTTCCCTGACCCGGCCGTCAGCGGAGGAGTGGGACACGACATGAAGCTTCCTTCAACCTTTTCTTCCTGGTTGAGAATCAAAAATAAATGGAGGTCAGGTTGCACCAAGCTTAATATCTTTCCCTTGGTCTCCCTTCCTCACTTTTTTTTTTATTGGCCAAGTGTGATTGGACACACAAGGAATTTGTCTTGGTGCATCTGCTCTCAGTGTACATAAAAGAAAAGATACCTTCATCAAGGTACAACACTTACAACTCTTAATGATGGTCATAGGGTACAAATTTAACACTTAATGATACAACACTTAATGATAGTCATAGGCTACAAATAAGCAATCAGGAAAAAATCAGTATCAATATAAATCGTAAGGATACAAGCAACAAAGTTTTAGTCGTAAGTGGAAGGAGATGGGTGATGGGAACGATGAGAAGATTAATAATAGTGCAGATTTAGTAAATAGTTTGACAGTGTTGAGGGAATTATTTGTTTAGCAGAGTGATGGCCTTCGGGAAAAAACTGTTCTAGTTGTTCTTCCAAGTGGGTTCTTAATATTTTTTCCCCCAAATTTTATTGATTTTTTTTAATTAATTACATTTCTTAGTGCTCAATAAACATCGTGTTATTTGGGCATCTAATTCGCTTAACCATTCTGATTATATTCTTAATCTCCACCCCTTTTTCCCAACCACTGGTAAAATAGATTCCATGTTTGATCGTATTCTGTGTCTTCTTTCTGCTTAATTTTCAATGTCAAATCTATCCATTTCTGCACAGTCCGGTATCTTTTTAACAGTTGGAAGGGACCTTGGAGGTCATCTAGGCCAACCCTCTGCTCACACAGGAGACCTGTACTAGGGATTCGAACTGCAGACCTTTCTGATTGACAGTCTTCTTAATTATCTCTTCCTCTCGCTGTGTTTCTTCGTTTTTCCAATATTTTGCGAATTTTTTTTTTTTTGTTTACATTTATACCCCGCCCTTCTCCGAAGACTCAGGGCGGCTTACAGTGTATAAGGCAATAGTCTCATTCTATTTGTATATTTTTACAAAGTCAACTTCAACTTATTGCCCCCCCAACAATCTGGGCCCTCATTTTACCTACCTTATAAAGGATGGAAGGCTGAGTCAACCTTGGGCCGGGCTCGAACCTGCAGTAATTGCAAGCTACTGTGTTCTTAATAACAGGCTTTACCAGCGTGAGCTAAACCGGCCCTTGTATATAATACAACATGTTTATCCTCGCCGCTGCTACAACATGTAATATTAAATACATACTTTTCTTCTCTGATTTTTCGGATAACTTACCGAATAAATCTGGACTGTTTGTGGTTTTACTCTGGGTCTGCCCTTATTGGGATTACCAGCATGCTGGTTTAGTATTATCATCATTTATCATCATTTTAGGCCTATTTCAATCTCTATTTGGATAACATCTTTAATCTTTGCCATCTTTTTTATCCCTCGGAGTTTGGACCCCTTTCGCCGATCTTATCTTCTATTACGACGCGCTATTCTTCTGATGAACTCTTGCAGCTGCGAGGTGCCCCCGCCTCGCAGAAATGGCCCTCCACATTATCGAGGGCCGGCCTCTATGACGGGTTTTGGGACCCACAGAGGTGGCATGCGAAAAAAAAGAACCTGTGGGGTTTTGTAGATAGGTTTTTTAATAAGGGTTTTTTAAAGGGGGGGAGGGTAGTGTCAGGTAAGGGGAAGAACCTGTCGGGGTTTTTTAAGGAGGGTGTTAAAGGGGTTTTTAAGGGGAGGAAATCGATAGGTTTGGGTTGGGGGTGGGTGGGAGGGATTTAAGGTGGGTGTTGGGGGAAACCCGCCGGGTGGGAGTCCAGTTCCTGCGCATGCTCGTGGCGGGGGGTTGGTGGGTCCGAGGGTCATGGGGGGGGTTGGTGCTCCATTGGTTGAGGGTGGTGACATTTCCACGGTTAGGGGGAGGGGCAGATATGGCGGAAGTGGGGGCTCACATCGTGTTAGGGGGGCGCGCGCTCGATGTCTGCAGGCGATCGCGCGCCCCGAGCCCTCAAACTTCTCCCGTTTCCCGGATGGTCAGGACCCTCAGGGCCCTGGCCTTCGGCTGATGTTGTGCAACGCACGGTCCGTGGCCAATAAGGCCCCCCTAATTCACGATCTTATTCAGGGGGGTGCCGCGGACCTTATGGGCGTTACGGAGACCTGGCTGGGCCCAGAAGGGGGCGTGCCCCTTGTTCAAATGTGCCCGCCGGGTTTCCGAGCATCCCATCAGCCGAGGGGCCAGGGTAGGGGTGGTGGGGTGGCGGTTGTGATTAGAGAGAGTCTAGAGCCGAGGGAGACCACTGTGCCTCAGATTGCCGGGTGTGAATCCCTTTTTGTGAGATGGGGTCATAGATGTCAGATGGGCTTGCTGGTCGTGTACCTGGCTCCTTGCTGCGTGACAGCTGCCCTGCCTGAGCTCCTGGAGGTGCTTGCTGGGGTGGCAGTTGAGACCCCCAGACTTTTAGTCATGGGGGACTTTAACTTGCCATCTTCCGGCTCGTCATCGACAGCTGCTCGGGAGTTCACGGCTTCCATGACGGCCTTGGACCTGACTCAAGTAGTTGATGGCCCTACTCACATTGGGGGTGGCACTCTGGATCTGATTTTTATCTCTGGTCAGTGGCTGAGAGATCTGGATTTGAAGGAAATAGTTATTGAACCTCTGTCATGGTCAGACCACCCTCTTCTTCGCCTGGACTTTCTGACCGCCACCCAACACCGCAGGGAGACGGAGCCAGTACGCTGGTTCCGCCCCAGGCGCCTGATGGACCCTGAGAGGTTCCGGACGGAGCTTGGGCCATTTCCTGAGGGTCTGGCTCACGACACGGCTGAGGAACTGGTTGCGGCCTGGGAACGGGCCGCGGCGGGGGCCTTAGATCGTGTCGTGCCTTTGCGGCCTCTGACCTGGCGCAGGTCCCAAACGGCTCCTTGGTTCTCCGAGGAGCTGAGGGGGGTGAAGCGCCGGAGGAGACGCCTGGAGAGTTCTTGGAGGTCCAGCCGCCCGAGGCTGATCGGACACTAGTGAAGTCCTATACTAGGACTTACCTAGTGGCACTGAGGAAGCGAGGCGTTGCTACGCCTCCCTCATTGCGCCGGCAGATAACCGCCCAGCCGCCCTGTTTCGGGTGACTGCCCTCCTTCATCAGGGGAGCGGGATGACCCGTTGCAGGGACGTGCTGAGGAGTTTAACGGTTATCTATACGATAAAATCGTTCAGCTTCGGGACGGTTTGGACCAAAATTGCAGTGGCCCAGGGGAGGCGTCCGAGGGTGGTCTTGGTGATATTTTATGGGATGAGTTTGACCCTGTGGCTCCCGTGGACATGGACAGGTTGTTGGGTAGGTTGAATGCCACCACATGTTTACTGGACCCGTGCCCTCCTGGCTGGTGCTGGCCACCCAGGAGGTGACACGAGGCTGGCTCCAGGCAATTACGAGCGCTTCCTTGGTGGAGGGAGTCTTCCCGGCCGCCTTGAAAGAGGCGGTGGTGAGACCCCTCCTCAAGAAGCCTGCCTTGGACCCAGCTGTTTTAGGTAATTATCGTCGGTCTCCAACCCGCCGCGCGAAGGTTGTAGAGAGTATGGTGGCATATCAGTTTCCCTTACACCTGGATGAAACTGTCTATCTAGACCCGTTCCAGTCCGGTTTCCGGCCCGGTTACAGCACGGAGACGGCTTTGGTCGCGTTGGTGGATGATCTCTGGAGGGCCAGGGATAGGGGGTGTTCCTCTGCCCTGGTCCTATTAGACCTCTCAGCGGCTTTTGATACCATCGACCATGGTATCCTGCTGCGCCGTTGGAGGATTGGGAGTGGGAGGCACCGTTTATCGGTGGTTCTCCTCCTATCTCTCCGATCGGTCGCAGACGGTGTTGACGGGGGGGCAGAGGTCGGCTCCGAGGCGCCTCACTTGTGGGTGCCGCAGGGGTCGATTCTCTCGCCCCTTTTGTTCAACATCTATATGAAGCCGCTGGGTGAGATCATCAGTGGCTTCGGTGTGAGGTACCAGCTGTACGCTGATGACACCCAGCTGTACTTTTCCACACCGGGCCACCCCAATGAAGCTATTGAAGTGCTGTCCCGGTGTCTGGAAGCCGTACGGGTCTGGATGGGGAGAAACAGGCTCAAGCTCAATCCCTCCAAGACAGAGTGGCTGTGGATGCCGGCATCCCGGTACAGTCAGCTGCAACCGCGGCTGACTGTTGGGGGCGAGTCATTGGCCCCGACGGAGAGGGTGCGTAACTTGGGCGTCCTCCTGGATGAACGGCTGTCCTTTGAAGATCATTTGGCGGCCGTCTCCAGGAGAGCTTTTTACCAGGTTCGCCTGGTACGCCAGTTGCGCCCCTTTCTGGACCGGGATGCCCTATGCACGGTCACTCACGCCCTCGTGACGTCTCGCCTGGATTACTGCAATGCTCTACATGGGGCTCCCTTGAAGGGCATCCGGAGACTGCAGTTAGTCCAGAATGCGGCTGCTGGTGTTAGAAGGAGCCGCTCGTGGCTCCCGGGTGACACCTATCCTGCGCAGACTGCACTGGCTACCTGTGGCCTTCCAGGTGCGCTTCAAGGTGTTGGTGACCACCTTTAAAGCGCTCCATGGCATAGGGCCGGGCTATTTACGGGACCGCCTTCTGCTACCGAATACCTCTCACCGACCCGTGCGCTCTCACAGAGAGGGACTCCTCAGGGTGCCGTCAGCTAGGCAGTGCTGTCTGGCGACGCCCAGGGGAAGGGCCTTCTCTGTGGGGGCTCCCGCCCTCTGGAACGAGCTCCCCCCAGGACTTCGCCAACTCTCGGACCTTAGAACCTTCCGTCGTGAGCTTAAAACACACTTATTTAGGTGCGCAGGACTGGACTAGGTTTTTTAGATTTTTAAATTTTTGAAATTTTAAATTTTATATTGATTTTAATTGGTTTTGGTAATCAGGCT